>NC_134363.1:101066330-101377830 GCF_048569485.1 Anomaloglossus baeobatrachus
CCTTATGGTGTGTGGTGAGAAAATGTCGAGATAGACTGTGTTGCTGAAAACCATTTTTGATATTCGCCCTGTGTTTATTAACCCCTTCACTAAAACACCCTAATGACCGGGCCATTTTTTGCAATTCTGACCAGTGTCACTTTGACAGGTTATAACTCTTGAATGCTTCAACGGATCCTGGCGATTCTGAGATTGTTTTTTCGTGACATATTGTACTTCCTGACAGTGGTAAATTTAGGCCAATATTTTTTGCGTTTATGTGTGAAAATTTAGGAAATTTTGCAAAAATTTTGAAAATTTCGCAATTTTCAAACTTGGAAAATTTATGCCTATAAATCTGAGAAATTTGTCACACAAAATAGTTACTAAATAACATTTCCCACATGTCTACTTTACATCAGCGCAATTTTCAAAACAAAATTTTTTTTCGTTAGAAAGTTAGAAGGGGTCAAAGTTAATCAGCAATTTCTCATTTTTCCAACAAAATTTACAAAAGAATTTTTTTTAGGGACCACATCACATTTGAGGTGACTTTGAGAGGCCGAGGTGACAGAAAATACCCAAAAGTGACCCCATTCTAAAATCTGCACTCCTCACTCTGCTCAAAACCACATCCAAGAAGTTTATTAACTCTTTAGGTGCTTCACAGCAACCAAAGCAATGTGGAAGGAAAAAATGAAAATTTTACTTTTTAACACAAAAATGTTACTTTAGCCATAAAATTTTAATTTTCACAAGGGAGAAAAGAGAAAGTGCACTCTACAATTTATTGTGCATTTTCTCCTGAGTACGCTGATACCCTATATGTGGTGGAAATCAAATGTTTGGGCACACGGCAGGGCTCGGAAGGCAAGGAGCGCCATTTGAATTTTTGACTGCAAAATTAGCTGCACTCATCAGCAGACGCCATGTCGGGTTTCAAGACCCCCTGAGGTGCCTAAACAATGGAGCTACCCCACAAGTGACCCCATTTTGGAAACTAGAGCCCTCAAATTATTTTTCTAGATGTTTGGTGAGCACTTTTAACCCCTGGGGGTTTCACAGAAGTTTATAACGTTGAGCCGTGAAAAGAAAAAATTGTTTTTTTACCACAACACTGTTGCTTCAACTAGGTAGCTTTTTTTTTGACAAGGGTATCAGTAAAAAATGCACCATAAAATGTATTGTGCATTTTCTCCTGAGTACGCAGATACCTCATATGTGGTGGAAAGTAATTGTTTGTGCGCATGGCGGGGCTCAGAAGAGAAAGAGCACCATTTGACAGCAAAATTGGTTGGAATCATTAGCTGACGTAATGTTGCATTTGGAGACCCCCTGAGGTGCTTAAACAATGGAGCTCCCCCACAAGTGACCCCATTTTGGAAACTAGACGCCTCAAGGAATTTATCTAGATGTTTAGCGAGCCCCAAGGGGCTCCACACAAGTTGATAATGTTGAGCCATGAATACAATTTTTTTTTTTTCACCACAAAACTGTTACTTGAACCACGTAGCTTTATTTTTCACAAGGGTATCAGGAAAAAATGTACCACAAAACGTATTGTGCAATTTCTCCTGAGTACGACGATACCTCAAATGTGGTGGAAAGTAATTGTTTGGGCGCATGGCGGGGCTCAGAAGAGAAAGAGCACCATTTGACAGCAAAATTGGTTGGAATCATTAGCGGACGCCATGTCATGTTTGGAGACCCCCTATGGTGCCTAAACAGTGGAGGTCCCTCACAAGTGACCCGATCCCCTCAAGGAAATTATCTAGATGTTTGGTGAGCCCCTTGCACCCCCAGGGGCTTCACAAATGTTGATAACATTGAACTGTGAATTTTTTTATTTTTTTTTTACCACAACATTTTTGCATCAACCAGGTAGCATTTTTTTTGTTTACAACGGTATCAGGAAAAAATGCACTATAAAACGTATTGTGCAATTTTTCCTGAGTACGCAGATACCTCATATGTGGTGGAAATATATTGTTTGGGCGCATGGCGGGGCTCAGAAGAGAAGGAACGACATTTGACTTTTCAAACGCACAGACGCGGTGCACTGATCGACTGTTACAGGACGCACATTCGGATGAGATACAAAAAGCGTCGGTGATATGGAAAAAAGAAAAAGTCACGCCAAAAATTGAGCAGGGATGCAGATTTGTTATGTGCATCCCTGATCAGCGCTTGGCGAGACGCACGGATGGATGCGATACAAAAAGCGTCGGGGATATGGAAAAAAGTCACGCCAAAAATTGAGCAGGGATGCCGATCCGTTATGTGCATCCCTGATCAGCACTCGGCGGGACGCACGGATGGATGCGATACAAAAAGCGTCGGTGATACGGAAAAAAATCACGCCAAAAATTGAGCAGGGATGCAGATCCGTTATCTGCATCCCTGATCAGCGATTGGCGGGACGCACGGACAGATGCGATACAAGGCGCGTTGGGGATACGAAAAAAAGTCACGCCAAAAATTGAGCACGGATGCAGATCCGTTATCTGCATCCCTGATCAGCGATTGGAGGGACGCACGGACAGATGCGATACAAAACGCGTTGGGGATACGGAAAAAAGTCACGCCAAAAATTGAGCAGGGATGCAGATCCGTTATCTGCATCCCTGATCAGCGATTGGCGGGACGCACGGACAGATGCGATGCAAAACGCGTTGAAGATACGGAAAAAAGTCACGCCAAAAATTGAGCAGGGATGCAGATCCGTTATCTACATCCCTGATCAGCGATTGGCGGGACGCACGGACAGATGCGATACAAAACGCATTGGGGATACGGAAAAAAGTCACGCCAAAAATTGAGCAGGGATGCAGATCCGTTATCTGCATCCCTGATCAGCGATTGGCGGGACGCACGGACAGATGCGATACAAAACGCGTTGGGGATACAGAAAAAAGTCACGCCAAAAATTGAGCAGGGATGCAGATCCGTTATCTGCATCCCTGATCAGCGATTGGCGGGACGCACGGACAGATGCGATACAAAATGCGTTGGGATACGGAAAAAAAAAAAAGTCACGCCAAAAATTGACCACGGATGCAGATCCGTTATCTGCATCCGTGATCAGTGCTCGGCGGGACGCACGGACAGATGAGGTGTAAAAATGGACATGATACAGGGAAAAAAAAAAGTTATACTCACAGTACACAGAGGAGTAGCAGGAGGAACAGAAGGCAAGCGAGATAGACATCTGTACAGGAGCAGCAGGCAGGACGTTGGACAGATCAGCAGAAGACCCAGGAAGGACCCAGAGATGGAGGCAGATGTGATCGGGCCAGTGAAGAAATCGGACAACCCGGTGAAGGCAGTTAAGAGGACGTCAAGGGGAGAGGGGAGGAGGAGAGCAGAGGGGGGCGCGGGAGAGTAGAGGGGGGTACCGGAGAAGCAAAGAAGGAAGGAAGGAAGCAGAATAGAGATGACAGAGGAGGCAGGCAGATCACAGGGGGAGCAGATCGGGATGTCGGGGGGCAGATCGGGGCGTGGGGGGGCAGACCGCGGGGGGCACGGGCAGGGGCCATAACGGGAGAGCGCAGGGGCCAAAACGGGAGCACGCACGGGCTGCAAGAAGAGTGGAATACTCACGTGGCGCAGGCACAGAAGCGGTGACATTAACGGCGGCAGCGGTGGCATGGTACCACAAGTACCAGCCACTCCACGCTGCAGACATGTTGGGGGAGGCTCCCCAGACCAGCACAGGCCTGGGGAGGGCGGCCACCTGCAGATCAGACCGCCCCACTGCACACTGATTGGAGCAATTGCGCGTCATAGCACGGTCGCTCCAATCAATGCTGCAGGGGCTGGGGGCGGCATGTTTGAGATCCACCTATGATCTGCTGTAGCTGCTACGGCATCTCATAGCAGGATCTCATAGTATTGCACTAATTCGGGCATTATTTTTGCCGAAATCAGTGCGAATGATGTGGTTGGCGGTTCAGATTTGAACAGCCAATCACATCGATCGTCGATGGGGGTTGGCGATGCCACCCCCCCTGGGGTCAAGCAAAGGTCCCCTACTGTAAGAAACAGCAGGGGACATCATTTGAAAGCCGTTGCTATGGCCACGACAATCAAATGAAGTTTAGGCAGTAAAATTATGTTACGGTCGTTAAGTCACGTTAAAATAGGACGTAATTTTACTGCCCGCGGTCGTGAAGGGGTTAAGCCTGGCGTGCATTGTTTGCACTGTACGGCCTACATATTGCAGACCGCATGTGCACTCGAGTAAATAGATTACATAGGTGCTTTGACAGTCTAAGTGGAATTGAATGGGGAAGAGAGCCTTCGTGGTCCTGGATGTAAAACAAGTGATTTTGTCTCCAATAACTCCACAGCACATACATCTGGGTGTGTTGCACTGGAAGTTATCATTTTTATTAAAATTAGTGGTGGTTTTATATTGTAAAGCTGTAAGGGTGGGATTACTAGGTGCTACCAGATTTTTCAAATTTATATTCCTCCGGTAAATGATGGAGGGCTTGGGTGGAATCTGATCTTGGAATACCGGGTCCCCTTTGAGGATGAACCAGTACTTCTCAAGGAGTTTATGAATTTGGGTTCTAGATTTACAGAACGTGGTAATTAGGCTCCATTTTCGAGGGTTCGATTTATCATTTTCACTAATTTTAGCTATCTGCTGCTTTTTTTCTTGCATCTTATTGATGCAAAGGTCCTGGGTGAGATATTTTGTCTTACTGAACGCATCATTCAATAATCTTAATGGATAGCCTTTTTGACTGAACCTCCTCCGCAGGAGGCTGGATTCCTGGAAGAAATCACCATCCCCGGTGCAATTCTTCCTAACCCTCCAGTATTGTCCGTATGGGATATTGGTTATCCAACTAGGGAGGTGTCCACTGTCAAACCTCAGATAGCTGTTGACATCTGTTGGTTTAAAATGGGTCGAGGTGGACACCCCCCCCAACATCATCCAACCTCACCATCAGGTCCAAAAACTGGAGGGCAAGAGGAGAAATTGCAGCAGTAAAGGTGAGACCCCAGGAATTTTCATTGAGCTGAGAAATAAATTGGTTGGCTTCAGCTTGAGACCCCCTCCATATTAGGAACAGGTCGTCTATAAAGTGTCGGTAGTAGACCAACCGGCCCAATGACAGGGGGGACTGCGCGATGTGGGATGACTCAAAGGCCCCCATGAACAGGTTCGCATAACTGGGGGCGAATCTCGTCCCCATCACACAGCCCCTCTTCTGCCTATAGATTATAAGGAACAAAATTTGAACCTTAAACTGAAGTTAGAAAAATTTGAGCATGACCTAGTAAAAAGAAAAGCAGCTAAATACATGCGCGATTCTAGGGATAACATCATGCCCATTGAATCTATGGACACCACTACTCTAAATCCTAATGACAACATCACGAGAGGAGATAATTTTACCCCCTCTCATCATAACATAGCACCTGATGTCAAACACTCATTAGATTCCTTTTAATGCCCCTTTAAATGATACTCTCCACACTTCGTTTTTTATATCCACCTGACGAAGATATTGTGTATATCGAAACGCGTTGTGGCTTTGATAAAACAAATAAAACTTACTAAACTATTTGTGACCTCCATAGCGCTCTATTATACCATGATTCACTTTTATTGATTATTATGTAATGTTGTCTTTTCTTATCCTACGTCTTCATAGAAAGCATACTCGTCATTGTAGACAGCTTTATAATGAAGTCAGCTGTTTGTGGGATAAGGCCATAGTTAGATAGCTGCTAATGTTTTAAAAATCCTGTTAATCTTCCTTAAGACCGATGTTACGTTATCCAAACAGATAATCAAGGCATTTTAATCAGCTTTACTCATTCTCACATCATAATAAAAAGCCTGGCTGGCGTTGTGGAGCAGACATCATCCTACCAGCTCATCTTTAGTCATATCATTGTTAACTCTCACATCTTCTCATCATATCGTCTATTGCATTGATCAAAGCAGTAGGCTACGACCCTCATCGAGATATTCTATGTGGATTCTACTTTCACAAATCCTGCATGTAAGTATTTTTTTTTAACAATTTTAACCCGTTTAATATCCATTATATTTTACTTATAATGTGTATGAGCCATTCTGCTGTGTCCATAACGAGCTGGACCATGGAGTTCTGTCACAATATTACATCCGTTCTCTTCTAACAAGGTTTAATCAGTGACACTTAAAGGTAATCACTTTTTCCTGGACTAGCTTTATGGTTTTACATCTCTCTTGTAATATCTGTGTATTATAGGAAACACAAACTCATAAATAACCTGTAATTGCTCATCTTAATACACTTACATCCATTTCTGTATCCATAACTAATCAGAAAGAATCAGTTCACAGGTACTAGACATTTAACATGTATTTTATTTTCTTATATATGCTAAAATATCCTAATGTTGGTAATTCAATTTGCACTTGTATTGTACTTTGCTCCTCTCTCCTTATATTCCACTGCTGTAACTTTCTGACAATCAGAGTGGTTTCTTCCTTGGGCTGATATTAAGGCTGGGGCCACACGAGCATATGGCATCCGATGCGCTTCTCAGCTCCCACTGTGCTGTGAGTGTGAGCCGAGTGTCATGCCACTGTGATCCGATCCTGCGATTGGATCACAGCTGCGGAGGAGACGACGGGTCCTGCAGAGGAGAGGGAGGGATTTATCTCCCCATCGCCTCCATTATCAGATGATGTGACTATCGCACTGTACTTCGGTGTAATGCAAGTGCAGTGCGATGTTTCACTCGCACCCATAGACTTGTATGGGTGCGAGTGAAAGCGTATCGGATTCCACCCGAAGCATGCTGCGACTGTTTTCTCGGTCTGATTAGGGCTGAGAAAATAAACGCCGATGGGAACTGCCCCATAGAGTAACATGGGTTCGAATGGAATGCAATTTTTTTAACACATTCCACTCCGACCGTTTTACTCGCTGTGTGTCCTAGCCCTAACGGGTGTAACTTTGAATAGAAAATATTACTGATGGTCCTCAGTTTCTACATAGTTGTGATGAAACTTTCCACAGGGTAAGGTGCGTTTGGAAGTGTTCCAGGTTTAAAAGTGCTCCTTTCACTCCTGAGCCACCTAGTGGGGTGGCCCAGATGTGGGCACTGCATCTATATGGCTAAGTTCACAGGTCCTGTAATGATTTGTTAGAACAAATCCACTAGGAAACTGATTTTTTCCGGGTCCATTTTTTTTAACATGGGAGTCTATGGACCACGAATCTGTTAACCGTTTGCTATTTAGCCATCCGTTGAACTTGCATGTCTAATGGATCCATTGTTTTCTTAACGGATTCATTACAAATGGACGATAAATAGCAATCCGTTAACGGATCTATCCTCCATAAACTCCATATGTTAAAAACAGATCTGCTGGTATCTGTTATTTAACAACAGACAAAAAAGTTGTGTTTGTACAACTTTTTTGTAAACGGATCTTTAACGGATCCGTGATAACAGATGACAACAGGACATGTGAACCCAGCCTGACAATCCTGAGAATATGGTATAATTGTCTTATGTAGCAACATGTAACTCTACTACAACAGGCACTACTGTCACATAAGGCAAAGAATTGTACATGGAAAATGCCATTGGCTCAATGATCAGAAATACGGATATATCAACAATTAACTCGACACATTAGGCTATGTACACACTGCATTTTTTCATGCGTTTTTGGGTGCAGTTTTCACACAAATCTGCATGCCTATCCTTATGCCAGAAAAGTGAATGAGAATTCTAAAGTATAGTGCACATGTTGCTTTTTTTCCCTTGCAGATTTGGTGCAGAAAATAAAGAACAGCATGTTAATTCTTTCAGCATTTTTGCACCCCAAATGCATGAAAAACGCATGGAATAAACGGACCAATAACGTGGCAAAAACGTGCAATATTTTTTGCCAGGAGATGCATATTTGGTGCAGAAATTTCTGCACCCAAATATTCAGCGTGCACACATAGCGTAACACTCCATCTCAACAACTTGTCACTGAAGGTTATCTCGCTTAACCCCTTCACGACAGGGCCAATTTTTGTTTTTTGTGTTTTCCTCTTTTTCCTCCCCTTATTCTCAGTCATAACTTTTTAACTTTTTTTTTTCTCTCCACATAAACATGTAAGAGCTTGTATTTATCAGAACAAGATGCACTATTGAATGACACCATTCATTTCACTACATAGCGTACTGTAATTCAGGGAAAAAATTCCAAATGTGGAGAAATTGTGGAAAAATCTGAATTGTGACATGCTTTTTTGGGAATAGTTAATGATCTTGCAATATATGTTCAGTTTTTTTTATTATTTCAGTAATGAAAAAATCCGCAGTTTGCAAGGAAATTTTTTTTGGAGTTGTGTCACTATTTTCCAAGACCCGTAATGTTTCATTTTTCTGTCAATGGAGCCGTGTCACAGCTTATTTTTTGTGATATGGAACATTTTATTGATTGACACCATTTTGGGAAAGATATGACATTTTGATCGCTTGTTACAGAATTTTTTTGTAGAATTGCAACAACCAAACATACATCATTTTGGCGTTCTTGAAGTTTTTACATTTACAGTGTTTACAAATTGTATTAAATATTTTTATATTTTGATAGATCAGACTTTTATGAATGCAGCAATACCCCATATAAGTATTTTTGTATTATTATCTTTATTTTTAACTAGCTGTAGTACCCAGCGTTGCCCGGTATAGTAACTGTCTCTGTCTCTCTCCCAGTCTTTGTCTGTCTGTCTGTCTCTCTGTCTGTCTTTTTCCCTGTCTGTCTCTGTGTGTCTGTCTGTGTCTAGCTCTCTGTGCCTATCTCTCTGTCTGTCTCTGTATCAGTCTCTCTGTCTCTCTCGATCTCTGTGTATGTCTGTGTCTGTCTGTCTCTCTCCATCTCTTTCCCCATCTGTCTCTATCCCCGTCTGTCTCTTTCCTTGTCTGTCTCTTTCCAGGTCTGTTTCTTTCCAGGTCTGTTTCTTTCCAGGTCTGTTTCTTTCCAGGTCTGTTTCTTTCCAGGTCTGTTTCTTTCCCCGTCTGTCTCTTTCCCCGTCTGTCTCTTTCCCCATCTGTCTCTTTCCCCATCTGTCTCTTTCCAGGTCTGTCTCTTTCACAGTCTGTCTTTGTTTATCTCTCTGTCTGTCTCTTTCCCTGTCTGCTTGTCTCTGTCGGTCTCTTTCCTTGTCTGTCTCTATCTCTCTGTCTCTATCTCTCTGTCTCTTTCCCCATCTGTCTCTTTCCCCATCTGTCTCTTTCCCCATCTGTCTCTTTCCCCATCTGTCTCTTTCCCCATCTGTCTCTTTCCCCATCTGTCTCTTTCCCCATCTGTCTCTTTCCCCATCTGTCTCTTTCCCCATCTGTCTCTTTCCCCATCTGTCTCTTTCCCCATCTGTCTCTTTCTTCATCTGTCTCTTTCTCCATCTGTCTTTGTCTGTCTGTCTCTTTTGCTCTGTGTCTTTCCCTGTCTGCCTGTCTTTGTCCCCGTCTGCCTGTCTCTGTCTCTCTCTTTCCAGGTCTGTCTCTTTCCCCATCAGTCTCTTTCCCCATCTAGCTCTTTCCCCGTCTCTTTCCCTTTCTCTTCATGGAGAGCCTGGATCTCAGAAACAATCGCTTCCAGAGCAGCAACCGCACCTGAGTGAGCCCCAGGATACTCACTCAGGCGCCCAGGTGCTTCCTGCAGACCCTATTAAGTTAATGTTACCTGTCTCATTGTCTCACCAGGGAAAAGCTGTGTGGCTGCAGGCCTTTATTGATTGTGGCTCCGCAGCTAATTTCATAAACTCTGATGTAGCAAAAGAGCTGGGTTTGCCTTTGCTGAGACTGAACTCTCCCATTAAAATCTCTGCAATTGATAATACCCCTCTCACTCAGTGTGTGGTTAACCTTGTAACCCCAGAGATCTCCATGCTTGTTGTGGCTCTGCATGTAGAATCAGTGTCATTTTTTGTTCTTGAGAACCTGACAGCAGCAGAAGTATTTGGTATGCAATGGCTGCGCAAACATAACCCGGTCATAGACTGGCACCAGGGTGAGATTGTGCGCTGGAGCCCTGAATGTCAGGAGACGTGTATGTCTTTATCTATTAACCTGACTAGAGCTGAACCTGTCCTCATACGTCATGCATTCAGGGATTTTGCTGACGTGTTTTCTGTTTCTGACTCTGAAAAATTACCTCCACACAGAGATTATGACTGCCCCATAGATTTGGTCCCCAATTCCTGACTCCCCAAGGGTAGGATTTATAATCTTTCTGGTCCAGAACGTCAGGCCATGAAAGATTATATAGCAGACAATCTGCAGAGAGGGTTTATCAGACCATCCAGGTCACCAGTCGGCACTGGATTCTTTTTTGTGGAGAAAAAAAAGACGGTGGCCTCAGACCTTGTATTGACTACCGTGAACTTAATGCTATTAATGTTAAGGATCAGTACCCTCTGCCACTAATCGCCGATCTCTTTAACCAGTTTACAGGAGCCCGGTACTTCACGAAGCTGGATCTCAGGGGTGCATATAACCTAATCCGCATCAGAGAAGGAGATGAGTGGAAAACGGCATTTAACACTCCAGAGGGACACTATGAGTACTTGGTAATGCCTTTTGGGTTAAGTAATGTGTACCGCCCCGCGCTCGGCTGCAGCCGAGCCGCTCGGATCCGGGCTCGTTGGTGGGTGGCTAGAGCGCCTCCGGACCCGGGGTCACTTCGCTGTGAAAGGGGATGCTGGCGCTTTTGGTGTGGGGTTAGGTGGGTGCACGGCCGAAGCCGCGCTTCAGTTTGTGACGCCACCCACGGGATGTGGTGAAGGTAGACACCACCACTGCGGTTATGGGGCGCCCGGGGGATATGGTAGTGCAGCAAGATGTTAACCCCTCCATGGGTAGGGATGGTGGCCCCGGGACCCGTTGGGAGTCGCTGGGCGGTGCAGGGCGGTGCACGGCCAGATGGCACTATTGTACTCACTGTTATTGACACACACAAGTCTCTGGTAAACAAAGTTGATGGTGGTCGGTGCCCGCAGCCGTCTGCGTCTAGTCCCCCACCCGGTTCGGTGGTCTTGGCCTTTCTCCTGCACCGTGTTGTGTATTTAGGCTGCCTGCGCTTCAGCGACGGGAGTACGCTCCCCGGCTTTGTGGATGTCGGGAGAGCCCTTTTGCCCGCAGATGCTGGCCTGTGGGATCTCTCTGCCTGTGCAGTGGCTTTCTATCCCCCTTGGTGGGCTGTTGTCTTCAGTCAGGACTTGGGTGGGAAAGGACCTAAAGTCCAGACCGCAATCAGTCAATTCACTCAGTCCAGTGGGTTCTGGACCTCGTTTCAGGGTCTGAGTACCCCCCTGTGTGATCCGGTTTCCGAGTCAGTTCCCCGTAGGTACCGGCGGGCCACTACCCTGTCCCGGTCCACCACGGTTCCACCGAGCCGTCTTCCTGACTCCTGCAGGCTAGGCCACCGTCTGCCTTCTAGCCAAAGGTGCCCGGGCTCCAACCCCGGCACCTGTCAGACTCCTTCACTCAACTCAACTTCAGACTAAACTGCTGTGTTTCCTGCCTCAGGCCCTCTGAACTACTCGGTAGGCATGGCCAACTGCCTGGCTCCGCCCCATGGTGTGTCCATTAAGCACTGAGGGAGGTGACTAGGTTTTAATGGTTGGCTGATGTTACCTTATTGGAGGGACAGGTGTAATGCGGGGGTCTACCTGTGACTACCTGGCTAGTCCAGGGCGTCACAAATGCGCTGGCTGTCTTTCAGAACTTTGTTAATGACATTTTCAGAGATATCTGTGGTCAATACGTGGTGGTCTATCTGGATGACATCCTGATTTATTCTCCTGATGCTAAGTCACATGTCAAACATGTCCGCACTGTACTCCAGAGACTCAGAGAGAACTCCCTATTTGCTAAGTATGAAAAATGTGGGGTTTTTTTTGTTGATGAGGTTAATTTCCTGGGTTATATATTGTCTGCAGAAGGCTTCCACATGGATCCCTCTAAGCTACAGCCCATTAAGGAGTTGGATGCAACCCAAGTCCCTGAAAGCCTTGCAGCGTTTTCTTAGGTTTGCAAATTATTATCACAAATTTATTAATGATTTTTCCAAGATTGCCAAACCCCTCACTGATTTGACTAAAAAGGGGGCTGATGTGGTTAATTGGAAGCCAGAGGCAATCCATGCCTTCTCTACATTAAAAGAATGTTTTTTCTCAGACGCGATTCTGGTTCAGCCTGACCTTATGCGTCCATTTATTGTAGAAGTCAATGCATCCGAAGTTGGAGTGGGGGCGTTGCTATCACAAGGTACTCCGTCTCTCACTTAACTTCGTCCTTGTGCCTTCTTTTCCCGCAAATTTTCTCCCACCGAGACAAACTTTGATATTGGTAATCGTGAGCTGTTGGCCATTAAATGGGCCTTCGAGGAAGGCGCCACTTCCTCGAGGGTGCCAAACATAAGGTCACAGTCATCACAGACCATAAGAACCTCACTTATCTGGAATCTGCTAAGAGACTCAATCCTAGGCAAGCTAGGTGGGCATTGTTCTTCTCCAGATTTGATTTTGTGGTGATGTTTTGGCCTGGTACCAAGAACACAAGAACTGATGCACTTTCCCATAGCTTCTGTCCCTCTCAGTCAGAAAACATTGAACCAGTCCCTATTTTAGGTAAGGGCATTGTTGTATCATCGGTATCCATAGATTTGATAGAACAAATCTGTGATGCCCAAGACCAGGCCCCTGAAACCACTCCTGACCGTAAACTGTTTGTTGCTCCCCCACTTCGTCTACGGGTACTTCAGGAGTCCCATAATTCTGTCCTTGCAGGTCACCCTGGTATAGGCAATACCCTCCGACTTGTAACTAGGAGCTTTTGGTGGCCAACCATAGCAAAGCACTGTAAGGAATGGCCTGTGAAACTTGTGCTCGAGCCAAGACACCCTGTTCCCGTCCCACTGGATTTCTCCAGGCCCTACCTATTCCAGAAAGTCCTTGGACCCACCTCTCCATGGACTTCATCACTGACCTTCTATCCTCAGAAGGGAAGACTTGTGTCTGGGTAGTAGTGGATAGATTCAGTAAACAGTGTCATTTTGTTCCATTGTCCGGTTTACCAAATTCTGAAACGCTTAGCAGGTTGCTCATTAGGCATTTTGTGCGGTTACACGGGGTTCCTGAAAATATTGTTTCTGACAGAAGAACGCAGTTCATCTCGAAATTCTGGAGGGCTTTTTGTAAAAAGATTAATATAGAGTTATCTTTTTCTTCCGCCTACCACCCAGAGACCAATGGTCAGACTGAACGTTCTAATCAGATCTTAGAACAATATCTCCGGTGTTATGTGTCTTTTCATCAGTCTGACTGGGTGGAATATCTACCACTAGCTGAGTTTGCCATTAATAACCAGTATCAGGAGTCTATCCAGACTACCCCTTTTTTCTGCAATTTCGTGTTGCATCCACGTTTTGGGTCCTTTTCTTCCGCTATGGTGGATACTCCTGAGGCTGAAAGCACTGTGAACAAACTGAAGGCTATCTGGTCTGAGGTGAAAGAGAACTTGAAGAGGGCACAGGGTGGTCAAGCCTCAGCTGCTAATAAGAGGCGTTCCAAGGGCCCAAGCCTTGGAGTTGGGGATAAGGTATGGTTATCCACCCGTCATATTAAACTCAAGGTTCCTTCTGCCAAGCTGGGTCCCAGATTTTTTGGACCTTACGAGATAGTCGAGGTCATCAATCCCACAGCTTTCCGCCTGAACCTCCATCAGTCCTTCAAAATATCGAACGTGTTCCACAAATCCCTCCAAGTTGTATCGTGTTCCCATTCACATAGTCAGGCCCCCCCCTCCTCCTGTTTTTGTCAAGGGTAGCCTGGAGTATGAAGTCCAGAGAATCCTTCACTCCTGTATTGTTAGAGGGGTGGTGCAGTATCTTGTACATTGGAAGGGTTATGGCCCTGAGGAGCGATCATGGGTCCCAGCATGTGAGGTCCACGCTAAAGGTCTTGTCAGGCGATTTCACCTCCAGTTCCCTGACAAGCCGGGTTTTGGGGGTCCGATGGCCCCTCTTGGAGGGGGGGTACTGTCACGTCCCCACCGAAGTCCGCTCCTGCGACTTCTGCTCCGATCGCCAGACAATGCCATGTTCTCACCATGGATAGTGCTGGTGATGGGAGAGGAGTCGGTGCCCGTGGCTCTGCGGAGCACAGGCTCCGCTCATCCACTAGGCTGGGTTTCCCTGGAACCTGCAGTACCACTGGCTGACTGTAGGTGGCGTGTGTCTTCCAGCTGAAGTTGCCAACAATCACCTGTAGTCAATGGGAAGACACCACACCCTTCTTATTCCCCCTCCTGTCACATGACCACTGCAAGAGATAGTTCTGTACTCCTGGTTCATGTGCTGTTTGTATTTTGATTCCTGTGCGCTGACCTTTGCTTGTTGTTTGACTACCCTCCTGCCTGTCGTTTTTGTACCATGCTGCCAGTTCCGGATTTGACCTCTGCTTTGTCTCCTCACTACGCCCTTGCCTGCCGATTCTGTTCCTGTTTAGCATCTCCTGGTTTTTGACCCTGCCTGACAACCACGGACTACAGCCTACCACAGGTAGTGATCTCTGGGGCTCTGTGTAATTCCAAATCCCTGTATAGGGGTTAAAAGGTTGCAGAGTTCTTGGGGTCCTGCTTTGTGAGCGGCTTTTCTCTAGAGTCCCCTTACAGCCAGTCTGAGTCTGTGGCTCCAATCAGACATTACACTTTCTCTGTTTGCCTGTCTATGTCTGTCTCTATCTCTCTGTCTCTTTCCCCGTCTATCTCTTTCCCAATATGTCTCTTTCCCCGTCTGTCTTTGTCTGTCTTTGTCTGTCTCTGTCTGTCTCTGTCCCTCTCTTTCCCTGTCTGTCTCTCTCTGTCTCTTTCCCAGGCTGTCTCTCTCCCTGTCTATTTCCTTGTCTCTTTCCTTCTCAGTCTGTCTCTTTTCCGGTCTGTCTCTTTCCCTGTCTGTGCCTGCCTCTTTCCCTGTCTGTGTCTGTCTGCCTCTGTCTCTTTTGACTGTAGGTCTCTCTCTCTCTCTGTCTCTTTCCCTGTCTGTCTCTGTCTCTTTCCCTGTGTGCCTCTTACTCTGTCTGTGCCTATATCTGTCTGTCTTTTTCTGTTTCTCTGTCTCCCAATCAACATCATATTACCTCACACATAAGCTTGTTATACTATGAATGTCTTTCGTTCCTATAGCAACCAATCAGAGCTGCTATCAATAACCTGTAGCTTGCAGCTCCATTGACTTTAATGCAGGCAGGTTTTTTTGGAGAGTAACTGTAAAGCATGGGGTTAAATTTTCCCTTCAAAACATACTCTATGACTTTCCCTGAGTCACATGAGGTGTCTGTGCAAAATTTTGTGATTGTAAATGAAACAGTGCGGATTCCTTTAGCGGACATACACACACATACACAAACATACACTCAGCTTTATATATTAGATGGGGCAAAAGGGATTTGATTTAAACTTATAGTTACTTTTCATATTTTTTTAAATATTTTTTGTGTTTCTCAATGTTTTTAATAGTCCACTTAAAGGACTATAACCTGCGATGATCTGATCACTTGAGCTATATACAGTAAGGCCACAGTATTGCTGTATATAGGGAAAATCACTGTCTCTTTTGTAGCCTAGCCACAAGAAAGTTTCAAAGACACTACTATGACAAGCACAGTGGTCTTCAGCAGACCCCATTCTATCATACCAACCCATCAGTGACTATCGATCATGTTACAGGTGCTCCGATGGGAGCTTAAAATTGTGCAACCCTTATGCTGGTACATGTTAAATTCCACTGTCAGAGTTTGACAGTGGGATTTAACAGGTTAACAATCGTGGGCGGATTGTTAGCGGCAGGTCCTGGCTGTAATACACAGCCATTACCTGCTGGGTATGGTGCCAGCTCATCCCTGACCCTGCTCCATACCTGCTTATGACATGCACTGTACATGAACGGCGGATGTTGCGAAGGGGTTAACATAATGTAACTTTGTCTAAGACATTGACTGATGTCATATTCAGATTAGCTTTTTGCGCTGTGGGATCTCACTACTGTGTTAACTGTATTACGGTAACCTTGGCTATACAGTATTTTTATTTAGTTTTACTTTTGTTTGGTAATTTTCTAGGTTGGTAAATGGGCCCCGAGATGTGGAAATGTAGTGAGATACATAAAGAATAGCTCTCATAGTCAAATTAAACAATTATAGTAAGACTGTATGCCATCTGATTTGTTCATTCACAGGTCTACATAAAAAAAAATTTGTAATCATCGTAGGTGACTTTGTACTTTTCTGAATCATCTTTTTGTCCTGATTTAAAAAATGTATATACACTGTGTGCAGAATTATTAGGCAAATGAGTATTTTGATCACATGATACTTTTTATACATGTTGTCCTACTCCAAGCTGTATAGGCTTGAGAGCCAACTACCAATTAAGTAAATCAGGTGATGTGCATCTCTGTAATGAGGAGGAGTGTGGTGTAATGGCATCAACACCCTATATAAGGTGTGCTTAATTATTAGGCAACTTCCTTTCCTTTGGCAAAATGGGTCAGAAGAGAGATTTGACGGGCTCTGAAAAGTCCAAAAATGTGAGATGTCTTGCAGAGGGATGCGGCAGTCTTCAAATTGCCAAACTTTTGAAGCGTGATCACCAATCAAGTGTTTCATGGAAAATAACCAACAGGGTCGCAAGAAGCGTGTTGGGCAAAAAAGGCGCAAAATAACTGACCATGAATTGAGGAAAATCAAGCATGAAGCTGCCAAGATGCCATTTGCCACCAGTTTGGCCATATTTCAGAGCTACAACGTTACTGGAGTATCAAAAAGCACAAGGTGTGCCATACTCAGGGACATGGCCAAAGTAAGGAAGGCTGAAAAATGACCACCTTTGAACAAGAAGCAAGGTAAAACGACAAGACTGGGCCAAGAAATATCTTAAAACTGATTTTTCAAAGATTTTATGGACTGATGAAATGAGAGTGACTCTTGATGGGCCAGATATATGGGCCAGTGGCTGGATCAGTAAAGGGCAGAGAGCTCCACTCCGACTCAGACGCCAGCAAGGTGGAGGTGGGGTACTGGTATGGGCTGGTATCATCAAAGATGAACTTGTGGGACCTTTTCGGGTTGAGGATGGAGTGAAGCTCAACTCAAAGAAATACTGCCAGCTTCTGGAACACAACTTCTTCAAGCAGTGGTACAGTAAGAAGTCAGTATCGTTCAAGAAAAACATGATTTTCATGCAGGAGAATGCTCCATCACATGCATCCACCTACTCCACAGCGTGGCTGGCCAGTAAAGGTCTATAAGATGAAAAAATAATGACATGGCCCCCTTGTTCACCTGATCTGAACCCCATAGGGAACCTGTGGTCCCTCATAAAATGTGAAATCTACAGGGAGGGAAAACAGCACACCTCTCGGAACAGTGTCTGGGAGGCTGTGGTGGCTGCTGCACGCAATGTTGATCGTAAACAGATTAAGCTACTGACAAAATCTATGGATGGTAGGCTGTTGAGTGTCATCATAAAGAAAGGTGGCTATATTGGTCACTAATTTTTTGGGGTTTTGATTTTGCATGTCAGAAATGTTTATTTCTAAATTTTGTACAGTTTTATTGGTTTACCTAGTGAAAATAAACAAGTGAGATGGGAATATATTTGGTTTTTATTAAGTTGCCTAATATTTCTGCACAGTAATAGTTACCTGCACAAACAGTAATCCTCCTAAGATAGCCAAATCTAAAAAAAAACTCACTCCAACTTCCAAAAATATTAAGCTTTGATATTTATGAGTCTTTTGGATTGATTGAGAACATAGTTGTTGATCAATAATAAAAAAAAATCCTCTAAAATACAACTTGCCTAATAATTCTGCACACGGTGTAGTTTTTCTATAGCACGTATAGTTTCCATGGAGCATCATCATTATTATAAGGTATAGGAAATATACTGGTGATATTAAGAAAACAGTAATCTACATATCAGAAAAAAGGCTTCACCTTACAAAAAACAGTTTTCATTGAACCAAAATAGTTTCACATGCAAAATAGAAATCAAAATATGAGCAGAAATGAAAAATGCTTGAGATTACACTGTGGTTGATACGATTTTTCGGGGTTGTCCATATATGACATCCAACAGTAATCTGCCATCATTGAGTCCATAACCCCTGGTAGCGGTGTTCCATTACTTTAATGTCCTGGTGAAACCGCTCGCATTGTTCATCACTTATGTAACACCCCAGGATCGAAGGGTTTTCACCCGACACGTTGCCGGGCCGGGGGTGCAGATCCTCTGCGTCGTCACAAGCTGGCCTGGCCCGGTTTCATGACCCCAAGACGTGCAGGAGGGAGGGTAGGCGGTGGACGGGAAGAAGGATGGAGGATGGGGAGGTAGTGACGGTGAGGAAAGTATTTTTAGATCGTGACGCCACCTGTGGTCCGCGGCCAGAGATGGGCCGCCACTGCAGGTGCTGCTCTCTGGGGCTGTTGGTGAAGATCGCAGCCAGGATGGTGGTTACCCCGGGGAGGATGATGGAGGATGGACGGGGGTGGTAGTAGTCCCCATTGGCGCCGCAGCACTGGGCGCCGGCAAATGAGAGGCAGAGGCAGGGACTGCGGTTCCAGGTCTTTTATTCACAGGTAGTTGAGGAGCTGCCCCAGAGTACCGATCTCTGCCATGATGGGCTCCAGCCAATGCCGGATAGTCGGTGGTCACTGCCGGTGCCCGTAAAAGTCTTTCTAGTGAAGTGTCCCTCGGTTGCTATCTGAAACTCGGGCCGAGCCTCCAGCTCAAAGCCACGGGCCCAAGAAGAGAGAGGAACGGTCAACTCCAGTTGTCTGTGTCTCATGTTATCCCAAGCTGTGCCTGTGAAAGTCTTCTCTAGTGTGATGGTTGCACCTACTTCTTACCCCATGTGGTGCCCGACCCCAGTGGTTGTCCTAGCGACTGGGGAAGTCCCATGCTTTGTGATGGCCAACTACTCTGTCTGCCCTAGTCCACCCCCCTGTGGGAAAGCACTTTACTGTTGTATGTGTGTTTTGTGAAGGCACCAGCAGTTAACCCCCTCCTAGCCCGGGATGGGTATTACCCCTTAAAACTGATGTAATACCCATTGGTGTCTGAAGGCCAGGGGTGCCATATTTACATCCCCAAGATTTTGAGGGAAGAACTCAAAATGTGAATGCAAAAAGTGCATTTTCAGAGACATGTGACATCCAAGACACTGGTATGCATTTAGCACTTCCTCAACACCTTCAACATAATCTGGAGATTTATTTTTTCCTAAGACGTTTTGACAGATCCACTTGAAGCTTTTACAAGATCTAAATTCCTTATCATTTAGGGTTCCTTTAAACACATCATCTCTCATAAACTCTCTGACCTGAGGAACAGCAAATACCCCTTCCTTCAGTTTTGCTGGTGAAATGCTGGAGAATTTCTGTGAAATCTACTGGAACCCATGTGAATTTGCCATGGCTTTCACAAAGTTTTCAATCAATCCCAACTTTATATATAGCGGAGGAAGAAAGATTTTTGTTGGAGCAACTGAAGGATTATGTTGAACATTGTCTCTACCTGGAGCATAGATGTTTCTCTGTCCCCAACCACGACGAACATAATGCTCTACTGTATTTCTACTGTCCCATAAACACAAGAAGCAATAATATTTTTTAAAACCTCCTTGCATTCCCATTAGAGGACCAATCACTTTCAAATCTCCACATAAATTCCACTGATGATTCTTATATTGTATAGCATCCAAAACAATTGACAGATTTTCATAACTTTTCTTTAGATGACATGAGTGAGCAATGGGGACTGATCGGTTCATATTTCCATTGTGAAGCAACACTGCTTTCAAACTTCTCTGGGATGAGTCAATAAACAATCGCCAACCTGCAACAAGATACTCTTGATTCAGTTCTTCAGAGGCCATACACATTGTTACAGTACACCATTGGGCCATCAACTGTTAAAAATTGTGTTAAAGTGTTACTTCTGTTCTGGTAATAACACACTTTGACATCATCATGAAGAAGATTCTTCTGTTTCAACCTAGATACAAAAAGTTCAGCTTTATCTTTTGACAATGAAAGATCTATGATGAGATTATTTAACTCATCTTGAGTTAAGTGTTCTGGCTGCTTGGCTGCTCCATCAGGTACATACTCATCTTGACTTGAGGTCTCCACGTCCTCGCCAGTAGATTCATCTCCATAGTCTTCATATTCTACTTCATTTTCATCCAATCCAGACAACGGTGGTACAGGAACGGGCAAGATACCATCATGTGGAACTGGCCTAATTGCAGTTTTAAGTTCAGGGTAATTAATCTTATGTTTGTTTTTGTAGAAAAGCCCTTCAGTTTGACCATACAAAAGTAGCAGTCATCACTATGATTTTTGGGTTCTCTGTTCATGGGAACAGCAAATAACATAGCCACTTTCCTCATATTCAACCAGTCACGAAGATCATTTGAACAACTTGAGCAAATCACAGGAGGGGCCCAGCATATATTGAAAATACAGAAATAACATAATAACAAAAATACTTCTATCTCAGAAACTTTACGTGATACAACAAAACTAAGCATATTTTTTTGGAATCAGCACATCCAACTCCATAAAACAGACATATTACCTTTGCTGATGATTTTTTTGTGTGGACTAGTATTACAGTTAATTTGTTGCTGAAAGGCACATGGATATAGCTACCACACTAGACATTTTTGAGGAGTCACTTATACTCCATGTGTCTCACAGGGAGAAGCTCTATAGACGATTTCTGCTGGTCCTGGATTTGTCTCCTTGTTGCTCACAGATGCACTCACCAAGAGATGTGAAGCAGAAACTCTGCTATTGACCACTGTCACAGGAAAAACGTTTTTCACAACCACAGGACATTGCGTCCAGGATACAAGATAAAATTCAGACCACCAGCAATTACCTTTTGAGCATCTCCTCTGAACAACAGGTGCAGAATAACTTGTGTTTTTCATGTGATGAGAACTGAAGCTTACTGTGATATTATAATAGTGTAATGTGGAAGTCATATTAGTTGACTGAACAATTTGTATCTGGAAATGGTTTGACGATTTTCCCTATAGACTTGTTTTAGGCTCCATTGGATTATATGTGGGATGTCATGCTGGAGAAAGTTTTTTTTTTCCCTCAACAAAGACCTTTGAGTCAAGCAATGGCCTGAAATATACTAAGCAGGTTGGAATAATTAGTCCATGTATAACCATCAATTACCTTGTGTGTGCTCCACTATGGGCAGCTGGCAGAGAGTCAGAGACGGCAATCCCTTGTGGCTGTGAGGAGGGTGTAAGAAATCACACTATTCAGAGTCATAATACTTGCACTTTTATTAAATGTCTCTTAGGTAAGATTAGCAAGTCTAATGGCTCTGATTACAGCTCAAATTGTACTCTATATTCCCATGGCCTGTGTGCTGTAATGTACATTTAATAGAAAGTAGAAAAAAACGTATGACCTAAAACTGTGTTTAGCCAGTTGTATTATACTATAACTCACAACTTTTGAAGAACAGAAAGAGTGATAAATTATGTGGTGAACGCTGCGCATATTTTGACCACACTCCTATCCACACCCAAAGCCACACCCATGTGGCAGGGAGGGACATTCAGCAGGTGCCCTGGACTGTTCATTCATTCATAGTCAGCAGCCAGATCTTTCTCATAAGGTGGGTGGTCAACCAGCTGGAAGCCCAGCTCTGCCAGATTTGCCATTGTTGCTTGTGCAGTGTGAGCAGAGGCATTGTCTTGCAGGAACAAGATTCCTTTGGACAGCTTGCCACGCCTTTAGACCTTCAGGGCTGCTTTTGAATTGGTTCAAAAGTTCAATGCAATACCTTGCATTGACGGTAGAACCCTTTTGAAGGTAGTCCACTAGCAGCACGCCCTCCTCATCCCAGAACACAGACACCATCACTTTAGTGGCTGATGTTTTGCACCCTGACATTCCTTGGACAAGGAGAACCACTGTGCCTCCACTCTTTTGACTGCTCTTTGTTTTCAGGTTCATAGAAATAAATCCAGGTCTCATCCATAGTGACCAGTCGATCCAGGAAGTTCTTATCAGTCAGGAAATGCTGACAAATGGAAGTTTTCACTCGCATGCTTCTCTGATCTGTTGTCAAACATTTGGGGACCCACTTTGCAGCTAGCTTCCTCATGTCCAAATGTTAGCTGAAATTTGTCAATTCTCCGGTATGAGGTTATGCACAGCATCGACGCTCTCCGGAATAACAACCACTCTCAGTTGTTCAGGACGTTCCTCACTATTGGTGCTGAAATGGCCCGTTTTAAATTTGGCAACCCTGTTCTTAACTGGGAATATGAAGGGCATTGATTCCTCAATGTCTGCAACATATCACCATGACTATCCTTTGCGGACTTTCCTTGCAGAAACAAGAATTTTATCACTCTTTTGCTCTCAGTTGCTCTGACTATCGCATAAAGGCCGCTTTACACACTGCGATATCGGTACCGATATCGCCAGCGTGCGTACCCGCCCCCATCGGTTGTGCGACACGGGCAAATCTCTGCCCGTATCACACAACATCGCCCGGACCCGTCACATGGACTTACCTTCCCTGCGACATCGCTGTGACCGGCGAACCGCCTCCTTTCTAAGGGGGCGGTTCGTTCAGCGTCACAGCGACGTCACAGCAGCGTCACTGAACCGCCGCCCAATAGAAGTGGAGGGGCGGATATGAGCAGGACGAACATCCCGCCCATCTCCTTCCTTCCGCATTGTGGCCGGGAGGCAGGTAAGGTGAGCTTCCTCTTTCCTGTGGTGTCACACGGAGCGATGTGTGCTGCCGCAGGAACGACGAACAACTTCGTTACTGCTGCAGTAATGATATTTGAGAATATACCCCCATGTCACCGATGAGCGATTTTGCACGTTTTTGCGACGATGCAAAATCGCTCATAGGTGTCACATGCAACGGCATCGCTAAAGCGACTGGATGTGCATCACAAATTCCGTGACCCCCAACGAGATCACTTGAGCAATATCGTAGCGTGTAAAGCCCGCTTTAGACTACGCTTTTGTTTTCCCCGTGTGCGTTGAACACTGTTGCCATAAGCAACAAACACAAAATTTTTAAAACATATATTAGACACATAAGGCTTTCATGTGATGTAACATTCGTTACCATAAAAACAAAAAAAAGATCACAAAGCCAAAGACTTATCAGCAGCCCCTCGTATTTCTTATTCCAGTGTAAAATTAAAAAGTGCTACCACTCTATAAATTATAATTATTTGCAAATTTGCAAAAGCCAAGCTATAAGGCAGGACAAAATAGTCAGTCCAGACTAAAGGGGGTGTTACACGCAGCGATATCGCTAGCGATATCGCTGATGAAAGCACCCGCCCCCGTCGTTTGTGCGTCACGTGCAAAACGCTGCCCATGGCGCACAATATCGTTAGGAGCCGTCACACGGACCTACCTGCCTAGCGATGTCGCTGTTGCCGGCGAACCGCCTCCTTTCTAAGGGGACGGTTCATGCGGCATCACAGCGGCGTCACTAAGCGGCCGCCCAATAGAAGCGAAGGGGCGGAGATGAGCGGATCGTAACATCCTGCCCACCTCCTTCCTTCCGCATTGCCGGCGGCCGCAGGTAAGCTGCAGTTCGTCGTTCCCAAGGTGTCACACATAGCGACGTGTGCTGCGTCGGGAACGACGAACAACCTGCGGGCTCAACAATCAACGATTTTTTAAAAAGGAACGACGTGTCAACGATGGACGATAAGGTGAGTATTTTCCATCGTTAACAGTCGTTCCTTGCTGTCACACGCAACGACGTTGCTAACGATGCCGGATGTGCGTCATGGAATCCGTGACCCCGGCGATATATCATTAGATACGTCGCTGCGCGTGACGGGGCCTTAAGATAAATCATATAGAAAGGTATGCTAGGCGACTGATTAAAATTGAAAAACCTTCATTGTATTTGTAAAGTTTAAAATTGATGGACAAGCAGACAACAGTGAAGTAAATAGGAGATAATACAGCTCAACAATATATCCAGGTAAGTATAATCACTCCATGGTAAACAAAGTGGATCACAATAATTAAATAAACTATGGTTAGTTTACACAGAAGATAATATATGAGGCACTGCTGATAAGTCTTTGGCTTTACCCAGAAAGAAACGAGATAGAATGATGAAACTTTACATTAATTCCACATACTCTCCACTGATGTCAACACACTTCTTACATCGGTATTCCATGTTCTGTAAGCCTAGCAAAAGAAGGATTCGGTTGTGACTCAAACCAGGCATCCGTAGCATCCATGGCAGAAATGGTGTAAAATTTGGTACCCTTGAGGTGTTTCTTCAAGTTTGGAAACAGATGATAGTCAGAAGGAGCTAGATCTGGTGAATAAGGTGGATGGTCAACCAGCTGGAAGCCCAGCTCTGCTAGTTTTGCCATGGTCGCTTGTGCAGTATGAGCGGAGGCGTTCTCTTGCAGGAACAAGATACCTTTGGACAGCTTCCCGCGCCCTTTGGCCTTCAGAGCTGCCTTCAATTGGTCCAAAAGTTTAATGTGATACCTTACATTGATGGTGGAACTCTTTTGAAAGTAGTCCACTAGCAGCACACCCTCCTTATCCCAGAACACAGATGACATCACTTAAGTGGCTGAATATTGCACCCTGAACTTCTTTGGATGAGGAGAACCACTGTACTTCCACTCTTTTGACTGCTGTTTGTTTTCAGGTTCATACAAATAATTTCAGGTCTCATCGATAGTGACGAGTCGATCCATGAAGTAATTATCAGTCCGGAAACGCTGACAAATGGACCGGGAAGTTTTCACTTGTATGCTTCTCTGATCTGTTTCATAAATGTAACCGACTTTGCAGATAACTTCCTCATGTCCAAATGTTCATGGATAATCACACAAACACTTTCATGGGAAATTCTCATGATGTCTGCTATTGCTTTAGCTGAAATTCGTCAGTTCTCCAGTATGCACTTGTGTCCACGATCAGGCACGTTATCCTGTTCGTGATGCCAAAATTGACACACCAAGTTCCAGGGCCAGGGGGTACTTGTTACCGGGCCGGACTAGTCTGGTGATGTCAGGGCGGCGTGGCCCGGTTCCGTGACCCTGGCGATGTCTTTCAATAATAAAGGGATGATGATTATGATGATGGGAGTTGTAGTTAAAAGTAAAAGTTCGTGACGCCACCTGTGATAGTGCGGCTATGTTGGCTGCCACTGCGCTGTGTATTCCCGGGGCAGATGATGATGGTGCAGGTGAAGTGATATCGCTCCCCACAGATGGAGCAGGACCCCGGGGCAACTGTTGGAGAGTCTATTTTTGGGCAACTGGTGCGCTTCAGGGTGCAGGGCCAGGAATGTGGACAATAATGGACAAGGACTGCAGTTTCGTTACCTTTCACTTTACTTGGTAACCGGTGATGAAGTCCTGGGAGACTGGTGCAGGTGGTGATGATGGTGGTCCGAATAGCCTGGAAGCAGTCGGGAAAGCCTCCATGGCTAGGTGGGTGTGAGGCATACCCGCTACGCTCTTTCCTGGTTTTCAGGGCCCCTCGCTGCGTCAGCTAGGTTGAGGCCCTCTCCTCTGTCACTTGTGGTAATTCTCTCACCCATATGGCAGGCTGCGTGGGCCGTCAAATGTACCGTTTTGCTGACAGCGACTCCCGGTCCCTAATCTGCGGCTTTGCCTTCAGGTGGTCTGTTGGGGCCAGGAGACTTGTAATCCTCCTACCCTCTTGATTTAGCTACCGGGGCTAGAATACCCGAGCAGCAACAGACTCTAGTGTCCAGTTTCTAGCATGCCCTTCTGGGGTGAGCCAGCTTAGCTCCACTCCCCAAAGTCTTCCTCCTTTTTGCCTCTTTTTCAGACTCGGTTCCCCTAGGCCGAGCTTCTCTAAGCTTCCCAACCTCAGGAAAAATGGTCTGCTCTCCTCAAACTCCTGGCGTCAACTCCCAACTGTCAGTCCTCTAACTACTCCCCCAGGTCAGAGCTTCTGGGAAGCTCCCCAGAACACCAGGTTTAGAGCTCCCCCTGCTGGCCTGGAGTAGGAACTGTGTTGAATGTAGGTACCTACTGACCAAGGGACCCCTCGCTTGCTTCCAGGTTTAGTATTAACCCCTCTGTGGGGGCAACACTACTTTGACAACCAGACCACTGGGGTGCCACATTCCCCCTTAGTTAAAATCAGTACTCCCGGACTGAGGAAACATAAATAAAACATATTGTTATAACTTTTTCATCCCTTTTTGGGAGGCAACATCACTTAAAGGTTACAAACAAAAAGAATTACAAAGTTTCATGAGTCCAGTGTGGTCCCGGAACTGAGTGTCCATCACATCGCTCCTGTAACAACAGAGTTATGGGGGACCCGCCATCAACAAACCCCTAACGTAGGCTCTGGGCTGGCGACAGAGCATTTCTAGACCACTTTCTTCTGCCAGCCAGACAGGTTTTTGTTCTGTGCTGTATTATAAAGCACACTAACCAGGTGCCAACTATTTACAATTACAGTTCTGGATATTCACTGTCCATACACCTACAGTCTTTTCGTAACATATTTGGTTGCATTCAAATAAACAAGTATAGTTACAATTTTAACCTATTTACATTTCTTCATGCACTGCTTCACTATTTCTGTAATGAATGGGAATCTGTCCCTTAGTGCTACGTTGGGACCTATGTAGTACTGGTGGTGATCCTTCAGTACCCGGTGTGTATACTACCTCAGTGTTGCAGGTAAGCCTAGCTGGTAGGGTTGGCAGTCTCCTACGGGTTCTTAGATTTACCATAGGCATGACAGATTCGCCATTTGCAGGGAGTTGATTCTCCGGTTCCAGTGCTGGTGGGGCATCTGTTTCTGTAGCTGCTTGTTCTTCAGTTGGTCTTGAGGCTCTACTGCTTCAGGCAAGACTATATGAGGGAAAGTTAAAACAGGTACCACTATGGCTTGGTTCACCTGAGTTCATGTTTTGGGGAATTCTCCAAGGATGGTTTAGATTTTCTTTACTTCCTTTTCTTTAGGTTGGGAAATTTCTTGGTCTTCTTTCTTAATCTTGTATTGGTTTGGGCATGTGTTTAGGTGATCCCTTGAAACAGCTTGTTAAGTTCTTCCTCCATCTTTGCTGATGAGGCACACCTTGTGATGGTCAGAGTTTGAAGACATTACTGTGTAGGGCTCAGCTTCCCACTGATTGTCTAATTTGTGCATCCTCCGCTTTCTTTTGAGGACTTGTTCTACAGGTGCTAAGGGAGTTCCTGGGGCTGTCTAATTGTAATTCTTTTCTTGTCTCAGTCTGGCTTTGGATAAACTTTTCTCCACACATTCTTGGACTTTGCAGTACTGTTGCTGCAGCTCAGTATCCCAATCTGCATCTGGTTGGATTGCTTCAGGTGCCAAGACTCCCATGTCTAAGTCTATGGGTAATTTGCCAGGTCTGGCTCCCATCAGGTAGGCTGGAGTACAGTTGGTGGAGTTCACCTGTATATGGTTGTATAAGTCTACCAGATCCGGCAACTTCTCTGGCCACAAATTTCTTTCTTCAAGGGGAAAAGTCTTTAGCAGGTCTATGACCACCTAATTCATTTTCTCACATAATCCATTGGTTTGGGGATGGTACGGTGTCGTTCTGATCTTCTTGTAGCCATACAGGTGATAAAACTCCTGGAACACTTCGGCTTCAAATGCTGGTCCCTGGTCGGTTAGAACTCTTTCAGGGTAACCATGGGGCGGAGGGGTGCTGCTAACTTGGTGAAACCATTAATGAACCTTCTGTAATAGCCTACTAGCCCAAGGAACTGCCGCACCTCCTTGATCGGGGTCTTGGCCAGTCCTTGATTACTGTGACCTTCTCTGGATCAGGTGCCACACCTTCGGCGCTGACCATATGACCCAGGTACTGCACCTTTTGGCTTTAACAGGTGACACTTGGTTGGCTTCATCTTCAGGCCAAATCTGGACAAGGCCTTCAAAAACTTCAGACAGGTGCTTCAGGTGGTCTTCATAGGTCTTTGAGTAGACTATGACGTCATCCAGCTACAGTAACACAATTTCGAAGTTGTAATGTCCCAGGCAGCACTCCATCAATCTTTGAAATGTTCCTGGTGCATTGCAGAGCCTGAATGGCATGCAGTTGAACTCACAGAGACCCATGGGTGTCGTGAATGCGGTCTTCTCCTTGTCCGTCTCTGCCACGGGAACCTGCCAATATCCACTGGTGAGATCTAAGGTGGATAAATAGTTAGCTGATTTCAAAGCTGCTAGTGACTACTCAATTCTAGGTAATAGGTAAGCATCCTTATGTGTAATGCTGTTAATCTGCCTATAATCAACACACATCCTCATTGTGCCATCTTTCTTTCTTACGAGCACTAATGGAGTTGCCCAGGGGCTGCAACTATCTCTTATCACCCCAGCCTCCTTCATCTCTCATAACATTTCTTTAGCATGTTGATAGTGAGACGGGAGCACAGAACGGTACATCTCTTTAATTGGGGAATGGTCCACATTGGGTATCTAATGTTGGACCCCTTTTACTTGCCCAAAGTCTACTCTAGAGGGTGTTTGCTGAAGACTCATTCATATTCTTGGACCACCCGGTAAACCCCATGTTTTTGGTGTGAAGGGGTGGAGTCAGTGCCAACATGCAATTTCTGACACCAGTCCTTCAGCTGCCCCTTGGAGCCATTGTCTTCCACCTCCTCAGACGGGATCAAGGGTTCCACTGTCCTTATGGCATTGTTGCAGACAGTGAACAGCTTAGCTACGGTGGCATACCGGGACAGTCTGGCCTCCTCCTCCCTACAATATAGGACATGGATGGGTACCCTCCCCTTACAGAGGTTGACTACCCCCTTGGCTGTTTGGACTGTGGGCCTACTGTCTGAGTATACAGGCTCTACCAAGGCCTGGTAATCTTGACCCTTGAGGCCTATCACTGCCCGACACCATATTATCATTTCAGTTCTTGGGGGTATTGCAATGGAAGAAAAACCGTAAATGATAAGCATAAGGGGTAAAGTCATGAAAAGCGTAGAAAAAGCCCTTAAAAAATACTTTTTATTAATAATATTTTAAAATAGGAATCTCCACACAATACAAAAAAGGTAAAAGACATAAAGTGCTATAGTGCAGATCGGGGTTTGGTCAGACACCCTCAAAAATCCCTGCCTTGCCGCGGAAGTCGGCACCCTATATAGACGAGAATGGCGCCCCCACTCACCGACGGCTTACCCTTTTGTCCCTATGCTAGTCTACAGTGCAGCTAGACTGGGAATACAGGAGTGTAGGGTTAACCAATAGTTACTGCACTATGCTCAATTTCCATTACATCTATGCTGCCAAAAGGTACAAGGATCTCAAATGGCAACACAACAATAATCAAAAAACACACTGTAATCACCAAACCTCCTGGATGGCAATATAGAATGTCTAGGTATGCTGCAGAGCAGGCTAAAAAATCACCACAGGTGCACCAGTGCTGTGCAAAAAACATTTAGATAAAGTGCTGTGCATATGGACCAATAGATCAGATATTTGTAAACAGAACACTCAAAAACTTAATACTCCATTCAGGTTGTTTGGTGATTGGGACCGGTGGCTGAACGGCAGATTTTAACCAGCCTTCTACCTGATTGTGGGAGCCCCTGAGGAACCCCGGTGGCACCCTGGACCGGGGGGAAACGCGTCGGGCAAGTGGCTTTTGGGCCTGTTCTTCCTTGGACATATTGCTATTGTGCCTGGTCTCCATGACCAGTGATTTGACTGGCCTGGAGCATCAGTGATCCTGTTTGGACAAGCGTATCAGTGCCGATCTGTGGATTTCTCGACTACCAGCAATGTGACTGGCCTGAAATATCAGTGATCCTGTTTGAATCTGCGCTAAGATAAGTTATATTTCCAATTATCTTTTCTTTTTTGTACACAACGCCCTCCCCTGGGATTGGCTGTGGGTATGTTGCAATAATTAGTGCTGTGGTAGGACACACTCTTTATATCTTCAGTTACAACCTGAATGGAGTATTAAGTTTTTGAGTGTTCTGTTTACAAATATCTGATCTATTGGTCCATATGCACAGCACTTTATCTAAATGTTTTTTGCACAGCACTGGTGCACCTGTGGTGATTTTTTAGCCTGCTCTGCAGCATACCTAGACATTCTATATTGCCATCCAGGAGGTTTGGTGATTACAGTGTGTTTTTTGATTATTGTTGTGTTGCCATTTGAGATCCTTGTACCTTTTGGCAGCATAGATGTAATGGAAATTGAGCATAGTGCAGTAACTATTGGTTAACCCTACACTCCTGTATTCCCAGTCTAGCTGCACTGTAGACTAGCATATATGAAAAACTTTCAGCTCACCCATTCCATGTGCTCAGATTTCCCTCTGCTGCTCGGGCTGCAGGTGCTGTTACCTGAGTATAATGAAGAGGAAAGAGTTCTGCCCAGCGCAAGGAGGAGAGATACGTCAGTAAATTTCCAGGTGCTTTATTTTACTTGGTTTCCAATAAAACGATCATATAAACATATGAACAGTTAAGACATAGTCCTCCGTGTGTAACGGGGTGCCAGGGGTGCCTCGGGGATTGTAGTCGTGGCCCCTTTTTCTGTCAGGCTTACCCCTGGCTCTGCCGTCACTATTGAGACAGGAGATGACTTGGTGGGGCAGAGTGTGGTGGTGCAGATAACGCCGTCAGATGTACAAACACTTTGCAGACGTAGGTCGGTTGAACCACAAGGTATGTTTATTGTACACTTCTTCATGACAGAGGCAGTAATCAGATGGTTGCACAACTTCTGCTGGGGGAAAACCTTTTCTGGACGTCTCCTCTAGTGGGGATGTGCCCGGCTACTCCACTTCACCTAGGCTCCCACTCCGGCTAACACAGACTGGACCCACACCAATACTGCTTCACCCTTGAGGACACTTCTCTTCTTTTTCTTCACTTTCCTGTCCACCCAGCTCCCACACTCTGCCCCTTCTGCTTCTTCTCTCCCGTCCCGGACTCAACTGCCTTCAGCACACACACTCCCCTTTCTCCTGCTACTGCCGGCTCCTCCTTTTCCCTGTTTCTATGGGGACAGCCGTCCCACCCGGCCACTAGGGGGACCCACTAAAACAGTAAAAACATTTTTATTAAATAACATCAGCATTAACAACTTCCCGGGGAAAACTGTGCCTCCTTGTAAGGGGATCTGCCCACCCCTTACATTCCTCCCCTCTTTCTGCCTAAGCCTCCCGGCAAGGCTCGACCCTGGAAAACACAATTTAGCAGCAAGACAAACTTGGAATAAAACTTTCATAAACAAAGTCAACCACTGAGCGCACAAGTTCTGCGCCCAGAGTCCCTCCTGGGAGCTCCCGGTCTTTGTAGACAGTGTGCCCGGAGACCTCCAACAGGCACTCCCGGTCTTTGCAGGTCTTCTGCCCGGAGGTTTTCACAGCCCTCCCGGTCTTGGTAGATAGGAGCACCAAACAACAAAGTCTTCTTTAACAACACGGAGGGAGCCCCTGGCTCAGTCTAGCATCAGGCTCCTTCCGGGCTCGGTAGCTTAAACATGGTTGCAAACTGTAGAACTTCTCCGGCTCTTTTAACAATGCCGGTACTCAACATGAACAGTTCCATTACCTCCGGTCGTTACGGGTCACTCGGGATGGTAAGCGCGCTGCCATTCGGCCCGCTGAGCCCTCACATAATCAGAAAGGGACTGACCTGGCAAGCGGCGCAGCCTCCGGAACGGTTCGTAGTTGACGGGTGGTTCTGATGCCTCTGTCTCCGGTTTTGCTTCCTCAACCCCCGACGGGGGTGACGGGGTCGCTGAACGGGATGGCTGGGGACTGCCCACGACAAATCACCGGGTGTGTGACCAGATTCTGGTGAATTGCCAACACCGCCGGCGTTCCCTTCTCGGGGTCAGCACCCAGTCCTGTCTTGACTTCGGGCGATACCGCCAGCGTGGTTCTCGGCCGGGAGATATCAGCCAGCACCGGTCTCGGTTGCGTGCGTCTCCGGTATTGGCATTCCTCCCATTCGATTTCTTGTTGCCACTGTGCGGCCTCTTGTGTAGTGGGCATCTGGGTCACTCCTACGGCGAATAGGCCCCGGCATCCCACTTCTCTCCGGAACTTCACCTTTTCTCCCGGGTACAGCGTATGAAGGCGTTGTGGTAAGCCCTCAGTGTCCAGGTTAACCCGGTTATAGAAAAAATGGTCTCCGGTCTCTTCATCTTCAATGAATCCATAGCCCTCCTTCTGGTTAAATTTGACTACGGTGCCTACAGTGCACTGCCGTTCAAACTCGTCGCTGAGGGGACCGGCCATCATCTCGCGGGCCACGGTCTCGGCCAGTAATCTCTCCTGCACCGGATCGGGTTCAGGCGATGGGGACTTTCGCTGAGTCAGGGGCGACGGCTTCACTGGGTCCCAGAAGAATCCCCACTCGTCTTCTTCTAGCTCCCGGGCATGTTGCTCTTCCGGGGCCGGAACTGCTGTGTGGGTTGGAGATCCCACCTCGACTGGCGGGAACACCTCCGGACACTGGTGTGGAGTTCCCAGAACTTTGTTTCCCGGCTGTAGCTGCGCCTTGTAGGTGGCCCGGACTTCAGTCGAGGTCTCACCGGTCACGGCATCCCAGGTAGTGACCCATGTAACTTGTGTGGGCCGCTCCGGTCCTCCTGGCACAGCCGGTAGGGTAAGGGTAAGTCCTTCTGCGGCCGCAGTTTGCTTCGGGCGTCCTCTCCCCAGACCGGTTGCTACCAGCGTGCCCACTGCAGCATGCTGTTTTCTCGGGGTCTCCATCTTGCTCGGAGTCAGTCTCTGAGTTGGCGTTTCTTGCAATGGCGCCGGGGACAGTGGAGATGCTGGAGAAGGTGGAGGCGGGCCTTCTTTTCCCGCTCTTGGATACACTCCACCCCCAGTCTCGCACATCAAATCGACCTGGCCGAGGCGGCTCTTCTTTTTTTCTGTAACGCCGCCCACTTCACATGTCTTCAACAGCATCCTGGGGCCAGCACCTCCCCTCTTTGAGCGGTGCACTCCGCACTTCTTTTTCTTCACCGGCCAGCCCCAGGCTCTTCTTTTGGCGCCAATTCTTCGCGCGCTCACTGTGTCTATGAAGACGGCGGCCATCTTGCCACCATCTTGTGCCCGGTCCAACGCCTCAGGCACCACTTGTTCTTCCCACCATGGGATCGGGACCCTTCGCCAATAATCCGGATCCTGCCGACTACGCCACATGTAACGGGGTGCCAGGGGTGCCTCGGGGATTGTAGTCGTGGCCCCTTTTTCTCTCAGGCTTACCCCTGGCTCCGCCGTCACTATTGGGACAGGAGATAACTTGGTGGGGCAGAGTGTGGTGGTGCAGATAACGCCGTCAGATGTACAAACACTTTGCAGACGTAGGTCGGTTGAACCAGAAGGCATGTTTATTGTACACTTGTTCATGACAGAGGCAGTAATCAGATGGTTGCACAACTTCTGCTGGGGGAAAACCTTTTCTGGACGTCTCCTCTAGTGGGGATGTGCCCGGCTACTCCACTTCACCTAGGCTCCCACTCCGGCTAACACAGACTGACCCACACCAATACTGCTTCACCCTTGAGGACACTTCTCTTCTTTTTCTTCACTTTCCTGTCCACCCAGCTCCCACACTCTGCCCCTTCTGCTTCTTCTCTCCCGTCCCGGACTCAACTGCCTTCAGCACACACACTCCCCTTTCTCCTGCTACTGCCGGCTCCTCCTTTTCCCTGTTTCTATGGGGACAGCCGTCCCACCCGGCCACTAGGGGGACCCTCTAAAACAGTAAAAACATTTTTATTAAATAACATCAGCATTAACAACTTCCCGGGGAAAACTGTGCCTCCTTGTAAGGGGTCTGCCCACCCCTTACACGTGGATATTGACACAACAGCGACGCGTTTCGGCTACTGGAGTGTAGCCTTTGTCAAGTGGCTTTACTATGTGAACTGAGTCCTCTTTATACCCATACATGAAAAAGTCCTCCAAACAAACAGGTGCAGGTTCTTGCTGAATTCCTCAGGGTTAACCCATGATGGATCCACTGGCTCAAGGTGTATCACAGTACATTGCAAATACATGGGTTCAAATTGAATATAAAAGAGACATGCACCTTGTATAACAGTTCTCTCATATCAACAGACACTGCTTGAATGTTACATTATAATATTCATATGGTAAAAGTTACATAAAAAATATACAAAAGTATAACAATCAGATTGATGTGAACTATTACCAAAGAGAGTGTGTCACAATATAAATGCATTGTCATAATTGCTCTGTCCCATGGAAATGACAGAATGACATATGTATTAGATATTCCATACCCAACAATCAATGCACAAATACAATTAAATCCAGAAAAAAACATCATGAAACAGAAAAAAAAAAAAAGGGGGCATGTGATCAAACCTCATTTTGAAGGTGACAATCTACCAACAGATATAAAAGGCATCACTCTCCACCCATGTATAATATATTCCTACAATGAATCATATAAAGGATAAGCAAATGTATACATGCCTGAACTATTTATATCAATTCAATTGTCCCATGCACGAATGGTTCAATGATCAAAAACTGGGGAAAAAAAAAATTTAAAAAAACATTTTTTTTTTATGAAAAAATGCCTATGTGGTTTTCCTTTGAGTCCCACAAATCTGCAACTCCGCTGAATTCAACTATTAATTGTATTGACAAATCTCCGCTGTGGGGGGGGGGGAATACGTATGTTTTACTATTTATTTATTGTATATCATCTATAATTGTTATTCTTTTATTTTTTAAATTTTATTTTTGTATATATTAACCTTTTATTTAATCAATTATATATGTATTTAAATACATATATAATTGATTAAATAAAGGTTAATATGTACAAAAATAAAATTTAAAAAATAAAAGTATAACACTTATAGATGATATACAATAAATAAATAGTAAGACATACGTATTTCCCCCCCCCCCCTACAGCGGAGATTTGTCAATACAATTAATAGTAGACTAGCATAGGGACAGGAGGGTAAGCCGTCGGTGAGTGGGGGCGCCATTCTCGTCTATTTAGGGTGCCGACCTCCGCGGCAAGGCAGGGATTTTTGAGGGTGTCTGACCAAACCCCGATCTGCACTATAGCACTCTATGTCTTTTACCTTTTTTGTATTGTGTGGGGATTCCTATTTTAAAATATTATTAATAAAAAGTATTTTTTAAGGGCTTTTTCTACGCTTTTCATGGGTATTGCAATGGAGAAGGGGTCACTTCGCACTGCCAGCTTCCCCTCCAGCCAGCCCAGTATCTTTTGTACAGTATATATGGTATTGTTGTTACCTGGGATCCTGTGTCCAGGAAGGCGGTCATAGGAATGCCGTCCAGTACGATAGTAAGGACCGATCGTCCTCCCACATACTTGTCTCGCCATGTAGATGAGCCTGATTTTCTTACACCTGAGGGTTGGCCCCTGGCCCCAGGTTCTGCCCGTTTAAAGGACAGCGTCGTGCGTAGTGCCCCGCTTGGCCACAATGGCGGCAAATCGGTCGTCCAGCTGAATCCTAGCGATCTGTGTCTTTTCCTCGGGTCGGCAGGATCCTCTTCTGCCACAGCACGCCATCTGGACTGAAGACTAACTCAATGGTTGCAGGTGGTGGGACCACTTGTAGGGACTGCATGGTTTTTGTGAGGGCCATCACACTTTTTTGTCAGCTCTTGGACCTGGTGTCTCAGGTCTATAGAGGGGTCATTATCCATGGTCTGTGCCTCTGTCCCCACAATAGTCCGGGTCGAGGGCACCAAATCCGGGTATGTGATGGCAGGGTACCAGAGGGGTGCAACATCACCTGGGGTTGACTATCGCAGTACTCGTATGGCCCAGTCCTTGAATTGTGCAAAGTCTATATCAGGGTTCTGTAGGGCCATAATGCGCATATGTGTCCGGTGGGCGCTAGACAGGAGCCCTTCTATAAACTGCTCTGTTAGTAGCTTGTCTTCCTCATGCACACTTGTAGAATCCACCTGCTTAACAGCCCTCAGCACCTCTTGCAGGTTTAGGGCATAGTCCTGTACGCTGTCCTGCACCCTTTGTTTGCACCCAAAGAATTTCATCCTTATTTTTCCAGCCATGCAGGTGTCAAAAGTGTCTTTTAACCTGGTCAGTACTTCTGCTGCTTTATCAGTGTCCGGCCAGGACTTTACTTCACGCTGGGCTGCACCTGTTAACTGTCTTATTATTATGCCCACTTTTTGACCTTCATTCAGGGGGTACACTTCAAACAGACTGTGCAGCCTTTCTCTAAAGTCGCTCAGGGTATGTGACTCCCCTGAGTACTGTGGTAGCCAGGCCACTCCCGAGATGTATGGCATTGTGAGCGGCATAACGGGCGCTGCAGCTGGGGCTTCAATGGCAGCCTCATCTCTACCTGGGCTGGACATCTTCCTCCCCCCCTAGTGGACCTTACCAGGCTCCGTGTTTCTCTTTCAGGGAGTACAGGGTTAATTAACCGTCGCTCTGATGGCGGGATTTCTTTGCGCTCTTTTTCTGGAATGCCCTTTTCTCTTTGCGCGCAGCTAGCTTAATGGCGGTGACAGTTCACTACTGCGCAATTCAACAATTCATAAACACACAGTACTTCGGCACACAGTACCCGGTGGTACCGGGCACGTTATCCTGTTCGTGACGACAAACAAAATTGACACGTCCAGCTCCAGGGCTGGGGGATACTCGTTACCGGGCCGGACTAGTCTGGTGATGTCGCGGCAGCATGGCCTGGTTCCGTGACCCTGGCGGTGTCTTTCAATAATAAAGGGATGATGATTATGATGATGGGAGCTGTAGTTAAAAGTAAAGGTTTGTGACGGCACCTGTGGTACTGCGGCTATGTGGGTCGCCGCTGCGCTGTGTATTCCCTGGGGCAGATGATGATGGCGCAGCTGAGGTGATATTGCTCCCCACAGGTGGAGCATGACCCCGGAGCAACCGTTGGAGAGTCTATTTTTGGGCAACTTGTGGGCTTCAGGGTGCAGGGCCAGGAATGTGGACAATAACAGACAAGGACTGCAGTTTCGTTACCTTTCACTTTACTTGGTAACCGGTGAGGAAGTCCTGGGAGACTAGTGCAGGTGGTGATGATGGTGGTCCGAATAGCCTGGAAGCAGTTGGGAAAGCCTTCATGGCCAGGTGGGTGTGAGGCATACCCGCTGCGCAATTTACTGGTTTTCAGGGCCCCTCGCTGCATCAGCAAGGGCGAGGCCCTCTCCTCTGTCACTTGTGTAATTCTCTCACCCGTATGGCAGGCTGCGCGGGCCGTCGCAGGTACCGCTTTGCTGACAGCGGCTCCCGGTCACTAAACTGCGGCTTTGCCTTCAGGTGGTCTGTGGGGGCCAGGAGACTTGTAATCCTCCTGCTTTCCGGATTTAGCTACCGGGGCTCGAGTACCTGAGCAGCCAAGGACTCCAGTGTCCAATTTCTAGCGTGCCCTTCTCCACTCCCCAGAGTCTTCCTCCTTTTTGCCTCTTTGTCAGACTCGGTTCCCCTAGGCCGAGCTTCTCTCAGCTTCCTGACCTCAGAAAAAAACGGACTGCTCTCCTCAAACTCCTCTCTCCAACGGTCAACTGCCAACTGTGACTCCTCTAACTCCTCCCCCAGGTCAGAGCTTCTGGAAAGCTCCCCAGAACACCAGGTTTAGAGCTTCCCCTGCTGGCCCGGAGTAGGAACTATTTTGAATTTAGGTAGTTACTGACCAAGGGACCTCTCGCTTGCTTCCAGGCTTAGTATTAACCCCTCTGTGGGGGCAACACTAGTGTGACAACCACACCACTGGGGTGCCACATTCCTCATCATTGGTGATGAAGTGGCCCGTTTTAAATTTGGCAACCCAGTTCTTAAGGCCACTTTACACACAGAGATAAATCTTTGGCAGATCTGTGGTTGCAGTGAAATCATGGACATATTGTTCCATTTGTACACAGCCACAAACCTGGCACTGATTGTCCACAATTTCACTGTAACCACAGATCTGCCGCAGATTTATCTCTGTGTGTAAGGTGGCCTTTAACTGTGGAATATGAAGGGCATTGATCCCCCAATATCTGCGACATATCACCATTAATATCCTTTGCATACTTTCCTTGCAGAAAAAAGAATTTTAGCACTCCTCTGCTCTCAGTTGCTCTGAATATCACATTAGACTCCGCCATTTTGTTTTCCCACATGTGTAGAACACTGAGGGTTAGTCTAGGTGCTCCCATTGCTAGTTATTGTGTCACACAGTGTGATAATGGCATCTCATATGATTGGTGATGTCTGAGATGAGAGAAAACATGCCATTTTTGTATTCCCCATGTCAAATCTGACTAACACAATACTGGGAACCGTCATCTGCTCAGTCTGTAGATTGACCATAAATCACACCGCTAAAACAGTTTGTACTTGCACAACACTACTCATCAAATTTGTAGGCCAATGAGTGCACCAACATACACTGTACATACTGCTCTGTGACAGGTAAGAGGGTTTTAGGGACTCTCCAAATTTAAACTTTAATTGTTCAAATTCATGATTTGTATAAAAGTAACTGAATCATCATTATTCTTAGGCTAGTTTCATACTTGCGTTGAACGACATCCGTTGCATTGCGTTGTGAGACGGATGCAACGGATGTGTTGCATCTAGTGGCACAACGGATGCAACGAATCGTACAAAACAATGGAATCTGCTTTTTTTTTTTTGTCTTTACAGTTTTACCGGCGGCAGACTATTATGAACGATCATCTGATCACCCGGCTGCCGGGTGATCAGCTGATCGCTCATAGCAGCGGGTCGCCGGGTGATCAGCTGATCGCTCACAGTGTGACGCCCTGGACTAGCCAGGTAGTCACAGACACAACACCACACACACCCCTTCCCCGGATAGGTGACACCAGTCACACAAAAATCCTTGTTGCCACCCTCCAGGGTCTGATGTCCACACCAGGTGGGGCGGAGCCAGGTGGTAGACTCCGCCCACCAAGGAGTTCACAGGCCTGGAGGCGGGAAAACAGAACTGTCAGCTGAGAGTTCAGACAGTGAAGGAGTGAGGAGGGAAAGTCAAGGGCAGACCTGGGACCAGGCCTGCCACAGACTGTCTAGGTGTCTGGGTCGGAGCCCAGACACCTCCAGCAAGGTCGGCAGATGGTGGTGGCCATCTGCAGGAGTTGGTGTACGGTCGGTGGAACCGCAGGACTGGGGTCGGGCGGTGGCCCGCCGGTACTGAACCGGAGAGCCGATTGGAAGCCAAGCACCAGGCAGGGTACTCAGACCCCGACTAGGCTAGAAGCCGCCCTTATAGTCAAATTTACTGATTGCGGTCTGGACCTCAGAGGTTCATTCCCACCCAAGTCCCGATTGAAGGCAACAGCCCAACCGTTCCGGATAAGTGCCACCGCCAAAGGTAAGAGATCCAAGGGGCCAGCGCCTGCGGACAAACGGGCTCCTACGACATTTACACGCCGGGGAGCGGACTACCAGTGTCCAGGCACAGGGGTCATTCACAATACAACATCGGTGCAAGGGAAATGACAGCCGCCACCAACCCGTCCAGGGAGAACACCGCAGCTGGCTGTAGGCCCCGTCCATTCTACCATTTGGTTTACCAGAGACTCCGGTGTATTGTGTCAGAGTGAGTACACCAGTGCCTTCAGGCCGTGTGCTGCACTGCATCGCTCAGCGCTGCACTGCATCACCCAGCGCCCAGCGGGCTCACGCTCCCCCCCCCTCGCCAAAGCACCTCCTTTCACGGGCCCCCGGGACCATCGCTCCTGCCCACGGAGGGCTTAACACTGAGCTGCATAACACCGTCCTGGGAGGCCTAGTCAACGGCAGCGGTGGTGTCCACCATACAATCACCACAACCCGTGGGTGGCGTTATGAACTTTGCTAATTCCACCAAACAACCACCCAAACCCCTGCGTGCACCGCCACTACCCCTTGCAGAGCGACGTGACTCCGTGAGAGGCTCGAGCCACCACCCGCAGTATGAGCACGGACCCGAGCGGCTCGGTGGTTGCAGCCGAGGCCGTGGGGCTGGACAACAGCTGCCAGTCGCCGGGTGATCAGCTGATCGCTCACAGCAGCCGGTCACCAGGTGATCAGCTGATCGCTCAAAGCAGCCAATCGCCGGGTGATCAGCTCATCGTTCGGCCACCGAGAATGTGTGTGGGGGGCGGAGTGCGGGGGGGGCGGAGTGCGGGGTGGGTGTAGCCGAGCGGGGCCATGGCGCTGAGGACGTCAGTGCCGCGGGGACTGCATGTCTGGGGACAGGTGAGTGTGTGTGTGTATGTGTGTGTGTGTGTATGCAGAGTGCGGGAGGGGGCAGAGACGAGCAGGGAAGTGTCGGACTCCCTGCACACGTAGCCAGGGTATTTATCGGGTAACTAAGCAAAACACTTTGCTTGGTTACCCGATATTTACCTTGGTTACCAGCGTGCACCGCTTAGCGCTGGCTCCCTGCACACGTAACCAGGGTAAATATCGGGTAACTAGGCAAAGCGCTTTGCTTAGTAACCCGATATGTACCCTGGTTACGTGTGCAGGGAGCCTAAGGATTCCGCTGCTCAAAAAACATTACATGCTGTGTTGCTTCCGCCCGGCGGAAGCAACGCAGAGTCGGCCAGCGGAAGCAACGCAGGTCCATTACTCGCAATCCGTCGTCCATACAAGTCTATGGGAAGCAGCGTTAACGGATTCCGCTGTTTTCCAAAACGGCGAATTGCAACTGAAGGAAAACAATGCAAGTGTGAAACTAGCCTTACAAAGAAACTCTTGTGGCATTACTGTCTTCACAAGCCTATATTTTCTTCACAAGCCTACAGTGAGATGGAGGAGTGTCACTCCATTCAGACCAAGGCTGTTTCCCATGCACACATGCTTTCTCACAGCCTCAAGGTCCACTGCCCCATGTATTATATGCATACATCATCATATATCATCACTCGGACAGCAGCACAGCCTTATGCATTTTACTTTTCATAGCGCCACAATGAAACATAGCTATTAGAAGTATCAACTGTCATGCTATGGGCTTAAAGCCTGCTTTACACCTTACAATTAAGCATACGATATCATATGCGATGTGACACGCCCCCATCGTATGTGTGCATAAGTATTAAACTTTTACCTTGAATCGAACCCTCCAATATTGAGTTTACTCTTCAAATCTGTCTGAGAACAAGTGGGCCACATCTGTGGTTTCATTTTGGTAGAGTGCAAATTAAAGTAATTTGCACCATCATCCATTTCTTAAAAAAAGAAAAAAAAAAAAAGTCCCCTCACGATCTAATCCCTTATGGTCAGGGCCGGCGTCAGCACGCGGCACACCCGGGCAAATGCCGGGGCCCTGGACAGCCGGTGGGGGCCCATTCGGGAGTCCTGAGGACCACAGTCCTCTGCAGGAAACTGCGGCTGCCGTCCCTTTTAAAACACGCTGTCCACAGCATTCGCTGTGAACTCCTTGTTTGAACTTCATCTGTGGGCGGAGCTATCGTGCGGCGTCCAGCTCCAGTCACTGTCCCACAGATGAAGATGAGGAGCAGTGCCAGCCAGCGACCCCCATCACAACACTGTCCTCTGGTGCTGTGTGTGCCCCCCCCTCTCCATCTTGATTTGAGCGGTATGTTCTACAACCCTCCCCGCCCCCCCGATTTATGGGCTCCAGTGAGCTGTATGTGTCGCGGGTGGAGGAGGGGACGCTGCGCTCTCCCACTGCTCGGGTCCGGCCGCTGCTGCTGCGGCTGCTGCTCGGTGGTGGCTCGAGCGGTGGGCTGGATCCCGGGGACTCGAGCAGCGTTCCTCGCCCGTGAGTGAAAAGGGTGGGGATTGATTGTGGGGATTTGGTATTGTCCGTGACGCCACCCACGGTTGTGGTGAGATTGGTGACACCACCGCTGCTCTGGACGGGGATCCCGGGAGCGATGACAGGGAGCAGCTTGGATGTTAGTTCTCCCCTCCGTGGGTAGGGGGGTTGGTTGTCCCGGGGCCCGGTGATGGGGTAGGGATGGATTGCAAGCGGGTTACGGGGCCTGGCGAGGTGCAGGGTCGAGGGGGCAGCGCTGTGCCGCACGGCACGGTGGTACTCACTCAGCCAATGATGTACACAGAGTCTCCGGTAAAACAAACGGCTGGATGGACGGGTCCCACAGACGGCTGCGGTGTTTCTCCTCCTGGCAGGTTGATGGTGACTGCCTTTCCCTGCACCTGTGTAGTGTGTACGGTTCCAATGGGTTCCCACCGGTAACCCGCTCCCCAGCTTGGATGGGTGCTGAAGGAGCCCCTTTTGCCCGCAGGCTCTGGCCCTGGGAACTTTAGCCTTGGCGGTGACTGTGTTTCCCTCTCTCGGTTGGACGGTTGCCTTCTGTCGGGACTTGGCTGCTGGGAAACCCAGGAGGTTCCCTTCGCTAACGGATTTGACAAATTCACGGCGACTCCTAGCCTTATCGGGGTCCATAAGCCCCTGCCGGATGGTGCTGGCTTCTCTTTGCGTACCGGTCCGGTACCGCCGGGCCACTGCCCGTCCACGGTCCTTATGGCTAGCTCCAATAGGCCACTCCTGCAGACGGTCACCACCGTCTGCCAACCTTGCTGATCCGTCCGGGCCACACACCCGGACCAACTTCAGGCTACTCAACTGCTACTTCCCTCCTTCCACTTTCACTTCCAACTCTAATCTCCCTCTCTTTCCTGCCTGGGGCCGGACCAACCGCCTGGCCCACCCCCTGGTGTGGACATCAGCCCCTGGAGGAAGGCAACAAGGGTTTTTGTCTGACTTAGGTGTGCCTGACCGGGAGTGTGGGGTGTGTTGGTGTAGTGCTCGTGACGTCCTGGCTTGCCCAGGGCGCCACATTTGGACTCCCCCCCCCTCCGAGATGTCTGTACTGGCTCCCTTCCCCCCGGAGATGTAAATCCTGTCTTCCCCTCCCCCTCCAGAGCGTAATGTGTTGGCCCCCAAAGTAAGTGTTCGGGCCCCCCAGAGCCGTGTGTGTGGGGCCCCCAGAGCAGAGTGTGGGGCCCCCAGAGCTATGTGTGTGGGACCCCTAGAGCCGCGTGTGCACATTTCCCAGATATCCCATTATAAGCTAAAACCCCCTGCATTAAAGGGAGATAACTACAATAGTGTGTCTGTGTCTGGGTGCAGCAGAGCCGAGTGTGTGTTTCAATGCAGCAGGGCCGAGTAGGTGTATGGGTGCAGCAGAGCCGAGTGTGTGCCTGAGTGCAGCAGAGCCAAGTATGTCTTGGTGCAGCAGAGCCGAGAGTTTTTGTCTGTCTGCAGCAGAGCTGTTTGTGTATGTGTGCAGTAGAGCTGTGTGTATATATACTCTTTGGGCAGCAGAGTGTGTATTTACTCTGGGCAGCAGAGCCTTGTGAATATGTGCTGTTTGGGCAGCGTAGCAGAGATGTGTGCAGCAAAGCTGTGTGTATATATAGTCTTCGGACAGCAGAGATGTGTATATGTGCAGCAGAGCTGTGTATCTATATATATATATATATATATATATATATATATATAATAAATATATATATATATATATATATATATATATATATATATATATATATATATAGAGAGAGAGAGAGAGAGAGAGAGAGAAGAACAAAAACCGCTCACCACTGCAGAGACAAGCCTGAATATATCCTCCTGTTAATGTGTTAATGTCCTTTAGTCCGGCACGGATTACAGCAGCAAGCTGAGAAGGTAATGGAACAGAACAATGGAAAAGATCCAGCTGGACTCCAAGGGGATGAATAAAAATGCTTCTTTATTTGTAACTTGGTTAAAAATAAATATCCATATTCCAAATGAAAACACCGGCTTGTGCACACTGATGAATGGCAGATGTATACCACAACGCGTTTTGGCGGAACGCCTTCCTCAGGTCGACCTGAGGAAGGCGTTCCGCCGAAACGCGTTGTGGTATACATCTGCCATTCATCAGTGTGCACAAGCCGGTGTTTTCATTTGGAATATGGATATTTATTTTTAACCAAGTTACAAATAAAGAAGCATTTTTATTCATCCCCTTGGAGTCCAGCTGGATCTTTTCCATTGTTCTGTATATATATATATATATATATATATATATATATTTTTATATATATATATATATATATATATATATATATATATATATATAAAATCGGATATATAAATATATTTATATATGCAGCAGAGCTGTGTGTGTGTGTTTGTGTCTGTACATATGCAGCAGAGATGTGTGCAACAGTGCTATCAAGGGGTGTGTGTGTGTAGCGGAGCTGTGTGTATGTATGGATGAGAGCTGTGCGTGTGCCCCCCCCCCCATAACCATCTGTGCAGCCCCCTGGAGCCGTATATGCAGCCCCCCAGAGCATAATGCAACCCACCCCAGTAATGTGTATACCCCCAGAGCTGTTTGCTATTCCAGTAACATCTATGCCCTCCAGTAATGTCTATGCCCCCTGCCCCTCCTGTGATGTATATATTGTAGCCCCCTGCCCCTCCTGTGATGTATATACAGCAGTGTCAGTGTGCACTGTGCGCCGCTATGTCTGTTAGTGATGACCATCATGCAGCACAGCCACAAGCCCAAGAGGAGCTGGATGGAGACAAGCGGGAATGTGTCTGTATGCATGTATGATGTGTAACTATGTATGTAACTGTATTTGACTGTGTAGATTTGTCTGTTTATAAGTATTTTTGTGAGTTTGTCTTCAAATATGTATATGTATGTATGCCTGTATCTGTGTATATGCGTGTCTGTATGTAGATGGGGCCCAGTGAGACTCTTCCGCCCGGGGCCCACAAAAACCTGGAGCCGGCCCTGCTTATGGTCTTACGTTTCTGGAAGATATTTATGGCGGTACATAGGTGCAATCTTTTAAAATGAGATTCTCTGAAATTGGCCTTGAGGTTTTTTATTTTTAACACATGCATGAAATTAAAAAGTGAGTTTGTTCCTATTTTAGTGGGAGTTACCAGGCTCCCAATAGCTGATCTCTTCTGTATTAGGCTGCTTTCACACATCCGGTTTTTCCTGTGCGGCACAATCCGGCACTTTGCAGGAAAAAAGCAAACGGTTTTTTTTTTGCTGCCGGTTGCTTTTTTCCTGCATAGACTTTAAATAGTGCCACATTGTGCCGCATGGGCTTGCGCTCCATCCGGTTTTTGCCGCATGCGGCAGATTTAGCCGATGCGGCGGCCGGATGGAACGTTGCCTGGCATGTTTTTTTGTGCGGCAAAAAAAAACGCATCGCGCCACATCCGGCCGATGCGGCGCATTTTTCAATGCATGCCTATGGACGCCGGATGCGGCGCGATGCGGCAAAAAACGCATCCGGCCGCCGCATGCGGTTTTCTCCACTGCGCATGCTCAGTAGCATGCCGCAAGTGGCAAAAACCGGACCGGCCGCATGTAAAAAACTTATGCAAAGGATGCGGTGTTTTCACCGCATCCGTTGCATAGGTTTCACAGCCGGATTGAGCCGCACTGCTTAAACCGGATGTGTGAAAGCAGCCTTATGAGCTGTAATTTCAAGCTTGACAGATGAAGTTCACACATACATGGTCCATATCTGTATGTTCAAGAAATGTTCTCACCGCTGGAATGCCATCATTGTGGTGTATACGCGAATAGAGATGCTACCGAATACCCATCCCTTCACCAACACATTTTCTGAATACTGAAAAAGCAGTTTTGAATCCTTCAAAAAATGGTAGATCTTTTAAGAGCAGCCCAAAAACTGAGGCAACCACTCAATAATTGATCCACCATTGGCTACTATAGTGCAACCAGGGGGATCAATCATAGAGTTATGTAATTTGGTAACAAATACCATGGTAGGTTTTTGGACACTTAAGTAAAAGCCTTTTGACTATCTGGAGGAAATCACATTGCTTTCTTCTCCCTAGTAACCATATCAATGGATCCTTATACATGTTTATGGGATCACACTCGAGGACCGTGTATGTCTAAATGATTTGCCCCAGGGCTATGGGGTACTTGGTCCCGGGCCGTATATTTACAGGGAAAGTTCATTGGGTGGCCGTTGCCCGGTTCCGTGACCCTGGGGGTCGCTTGAAAGTGGTTATATACAGGGGAATAGTATTAAAGGTTTTATCGTGACGCCACTTGTGGGTTGCGGCTAGGTAGATGGAGCCGCCGGTGCACGGTCTCTCACCGCTGGGGCTGATGTTAATGGCAGCCTGGATGTTGGGCCCTCCACAAGTAGGGCCGGGCCCTAGGGGGTAGGTGATGGAGTTAGGAGCGGAAAGAAGGTAGGCCACACAAGGGATTGCAGTGTAACTGGTTTCTTTACGCACAGCGTTGTTATTGCTTGCGACCCAAAGAAGGCTGGTCCTGACCACTGGTCTCCTTAGTCCCAGTGCCAGTGTGGTGACCTGGTGGCTTCTTTCCCCTGCACCTGTCTCTAGTTGGTGGGTCCCCGTGGCTTGGAGCGTCTAGGGTCCCCTCCTGGTAGTCTCTCAGTCTTTAGTTCATACAGCGGGCAATTTGAACCCTGTAGGGTCGGTGTTCCATTCTGGTCCTTGATTCTCCCATCACTGCTGGTGCCCCTGGACTTTACGGTCAATGAGGTCCTGGATGGTCCCCTCGCTGTGCAGATTTTATCAGGTCTGCCTGGAGTGTTTGTCTGACCTAGGGCTCTGTACCCCGTCGGTGCTATGGTTCCGAGAGTACTCCACCGTACTCATTCGGCAGCCACACGCCTGCGCTTGACAGGTCACTGTTACACACTCCCGTCAGTACGGTTACGTCCGTCTCCTTTCACTTTCACTTACTGACTGTCTGACCCCACCTCCCTGGTTGTCGTCTAGTGGACTGGATCGGCTCCACCCCTAGGTGGCCATCCTTTTGCTCCAACTCTGTTACCGGTCCTTGGGGAAGGGAAAAACAGGAATAGTACATGTGTTTTGGTGTTACCGGCACTGGTCTTCCAGGTCCGTGGTGGTAGACTCTGCATCTTTGACAGGATGCAGTTCCTTGTAGCTCCTGATGGCTTCAGGGGCGCTACATTCCCCCTTGGTTTATTCCAGCACGTCCTCGGGCTGCAACGGTGAATAAAATTGGCACTTTAATTTTCATTTTTAACATCAATTACTTTCTTTCCATACAAGGGAGGCACATCTCTTAAATGTTTCATCAACAATAACATATACAGGAGGCACCCTTTTGCCACCCATAACCTGCTGTCCCGGGGAGGTATGTTGCCGGTTACTATGATGACTGGGTCTCAGCCGCCTCTGCCGCAGACCCTTCCAGTGATCTGTCCTCTCCCAACTTTTGTTGCAAAACAAGGGTCCTCTTCGAAAGACTTTGCTGCAGAAAACAGGTTCACTTCAAAAGACTTTGTTGTAGAAAACAGGTCATCTTTGAAAAGGTTTGGCCGCAGCAATACTCTGGTAGTGGGCACAACTGGTACAACTATTTACAACTGAAAGTTTTTACTACTACCAGTCCAGTAGTTTGGGTCAATTTTTTATCAATAGTATGTAAACCAGGTTAAATCAACATTAACATTTTTCACACATTATCAACATTAACAAGAAACTGGGTAGCATCACTGGTTACGGCTACCATGCAACTGGAAAGGGGCCATCTGGATCAACTGGCCTGCTGGGATCAGCACTCTGGGTTTAGGTGCAATGGTCTTGCACACCTCTACTGCCTCCTGGTGGCAGCTGGGGAACTAGTGCTGTGGCAGGAGTGGGGCTGGTATTTCAGCAGTGGCCCCTGCTGGACATGTGCCGCCCCTGTGCCAGCAGCCGCCACTGCTCGGATCCGGACCTTCTAGGGGGATGGCTCGAGGATCTCCGGACCCGGGGGTCTCGCGGACATGCCGAATAAAAGGGGGAACGTAGATGTACAGGCTAGGCCGTATTAAGTTTGTGACGCCACCCACGGTGTGTGGTGAGGTGAGACACCACCGCTGCGGTTGTGGGCACCCGAGGAAAATGTAGTGGCTGCTAGATGTTAACCCCTCCGTGGGTAGGGATGGTCGCCCCGGGACCCAGTGTCTCCGTGCAGGGTATAGTGACAGCAGGGGGATATTTGGTACTCACAGTAAATGAATCACACGAGTCTTTGGTAAACCAAGGTGCTGGTGGCCGGCGCCACGGCCGGTTGCATTCAGGTCCCCCACCTGGGCTGGTGGTCTCTGTCCTTTTCCTCTGCACTGATTTTGTGTAAGGTGGACTTCCTAGTCTGAAACTCAGGAGTCCGCTCCCGGCTGGATGTGGCCTTAGGAGCCATGCCCGCAGACGCTGGCCCGTGGGATCTATGGGCCCTGGCGGTGGCCTCCTATCCCTATCGGTGGGCTGTTGTCTTCTATGAGGGACTTTGGGTGGGACAGGACCTATAATCCTGGCCTCAATCGGTTAATTAACAAGGCCGCTGGTTTCTGGTCCTGGCTTCAGGGTCCGAGTACCACCCTTTGTGCTCCGGTTTCCGGGTCAGTTCCCCGTGTCGGTACCGACGGGCTACAACCCTGTCCCGGTCCACCTCAGTTCTGCCGAGCCGTCTTCCCGTCTCCTGCTGATGGAGACCACCGTTCTCCTCCTAGTTAAGGCACCAGGGCTCCTACCCTGGCACTGTTCAACTTGAACTTCCTCTGCTGGAGCTACACCTAGCTCCAGCCCACACTACTCTCAATTTGAACTCCAAAACTAATCTGCTTTTTTTCCCGCCCCGGGCTGTCTAGACCCCTGGGTGGGCGTGTCCAACCAACTGGTCCCGCCCACTGGTGTGCCTATATTTCCCTAAGGGGGAGTGACTAGGGTTTTAGATTGGCTGTGTGTTTCCTAAGTGAGGGATGGTGTTATGCGGGGGCCTATCTGTGACTACCTGGTTTTGCCAGGGCGTCACAGACATATCACCACATCCAGGGCGTACCAGCCCTGCTCCCCATAGGGACCACCTGAGTGAAAATCACGACCGGGGTGTCCGTTAGGGAGATGGGGTCTGACATCCCGGCGAAAGACGAAAACGCCCTTCTTCAGGCCAAGCTCAGCAATAAAACTCCATCCCCTTTTCAGACTGAACCGCTCTACCACTCCCCGATACAGCAGTCCCCGTACCCTGTAGCTGGCACGCCGCAGGCACTGTTTCTCCTGGAGGTCCCTGGCCTCCGCCTGCGCCCGCTGTGCCTCCCGCTGCTCCCGCTCCCGGGCCAACTGGGTAATCATTGCCTGGCATGCCCCACGGGTGTCGTCCACAACACGGGCCTGTTCCAAAGCAACGATAGCCTCTTGCTCGGTATCCGGTTCAGAGGCCTCTATATCTGAAACCGTGCAGCTCGCTGCGGGGTCCCCAACAGCAGCTTGGGACAGTACCTGGTGATCGTTGGCGGAGACGGCATCCTCCTCCACGGCTCCCGGTGGAGGTGCGGCCTGATCTGTCGTCGCTGGGTCAGGAGGCGGTGCGACCTGGTCCTTCTCGGCCAGGGGATGCAACCTGGTCCTTCTCGGCTGGGGAAGGTGGTGTGGCCTGGTTTGGTCTGGCCGGGGAAGGCGGTGCAGCCTGTTCCTTCTCAGCTGGGGAAGGCAGTGCCAGTGTGACGCCCTGGACTAGCCAGGTAGTCACATACATACCAACCTACACACCCCCCTACCCTAGACAGTTACAACAGTCAATCAAAAACCCTTGTTGCCTCCCTCCAATGTCTGATGTCCACACCAGGTGGGGCGGAGCCAGGCGGTTGGCCCCACCCACCGAGGAGTTCACAGGCCTGAAGGCGGGAAAAGTGTCAGATCAGTTTGGGAGGTGGAAGTGAGAGGAGTAAACACTTCAGGTGTCTGGGTAGGAGCCCAGGCACTGACAGCAAGGTTGGCAGACGGTGGTGGCCGTCTGCAGGAGTTGGTGGAACTCTGCGAAGCCGTAAGGACCAGGGTCGGGTGTTGGCCCGCCGGTACCGAACCGGGGAGCGGAATGAAGCTAAGCACACAGGCAGGGCCATCGGACCCCGACCAGGCTTGGAGCCGCCGTCAATAGTCAAATCCGAGTGAGACAGGAACCCCAGGGGTTCCCCAACAACCAAGTCCCCACAGAAGGCAACAGTCCACTTCGTGAGGATATACAGCCACCGCCACAGGCTAGAGATCCAAGGGCCAGCGTCTGCGGGCAAAACGGGCTCCTATGGCACCTATACGCCGGGGAGCGGACTACCGGTGGGCAACCACAGGAGTCAGAACATTCTAAAAGGTGCAGGGAAAGACAGCCACCGTCAGCCGTCCGGGGAGAGCACAACAACAACACTGCAGCCGGCTGCGGGACCCGTCCATCCGGCCGTTTTGGTTTACCAGAGACTCTGTCAGTGATTGTCTGAGTGAGTACACCAGTGCCGTCCGGCACCGCGCCACGCAGTCCCTGCACCCCAGCCATCCAGCCTCCCCGTTACATCACCGGGCCCTGGGATCACCAACCTCCCTACCCACGGAGGGGACAGCAACCCAGCTGCACCCTACTATCTCTCCCGGGAACCCAGTTACCAGCAGCGGTGGTGCCATCCTCACCACGTGCCGTGGGTGGCGTCGCGAACAATCTCCCTAAACATACCACCCCTTTTCACTCATGGGTGAGGAGCGCTGCTCGCGTCCCCAGGTCCGGCCCACCGCTCGAGCCACCGAGCAGCAGCAGCAGAAGCCCCGGACCCGAGCGTGGCGAGCGCGTTCCCCTCCGCCCGCGACACCAGCATTCGGGTCGGAGAGGTCTGGGAGGGTCCTGGTGCCATCTCTACAAGCGGCGCTCGGTTCTCGTGGGCCCGCATGGTCTCCACCTCTCCCATCATCTCTGTTCACCACTCTGCAATCTGACGGAGCTGCTGCGCCTGCATTGCCCAGCACAACTGCTGGACCTCTGCCTCTAACCTCTCTGCTGTCCTGGTTCCAGAGCGACCTGGTTTGTTCTCACGGTCACCTGGAGCTGACATTCTCCTGATGAACCTGGGAGCATTCTGCAGCAGGGTTTTCTGTTTCCCTGCTGCTAGTTTTGTTTTCACATGATAGTCACTCCCCGGGGACAGGGTTTACTTTTCGCTCCCTTTTCATCACTGCTGTTGCGCAGTTTTTCACACAAAATAGCGGCAGTTGCACAAATCACAAAAACAGTCCAGAAGTCGCACGTCACCCAGTGTTAACGGGTTTAATCCAATCCTGTTCGTGACGCCAAAAAGCTGACTCGCCCCAGGGCTATGGGGCACTCTGTCCCGGGCCATATATTTGCGGAGACAGTTCACTGGGTGACCTTTGTCCATTTCCATGACCCTGGGGCTCGCTTGAAAGGGGAATAGTAATAAAGGTTTTGTCGTGACACCACTTGCGAGTTGCAGCTAGGTAGATAGAGCCGTTGGTGCACAGTCTCTCACCGCTGGGGCTGATGTTAATGACAGCCTGGATGTTGGGCCCTCCGCAAGTAGGGCCAGGCCCCAGGGGCTAGGTGATGGAGTTAGGCACGGGAAGAAGGTAGGCCATACAAGGGATTGCAGTGTAACTGGTTTCTTTACTCACAGCGTTATGGCTTGCCACTCAAAGACGGCTGGTCCTGACCACTGGTCCCCTTAGTCCTAGTGCCGGTGTGGTGACCTGGTGGCTTCTTGCCCCTGCACTTGTTTCTAGTTGGTGGGTCCCTGTGGCTTGGAGTATCTGGGGGTCCCCTCCTGGTAGTCTCTCACTCTTTAGTCCGTACGGTAGGCAGTTTGAACCCTGTAGGGTCGGTGTTCCGGTCCGGTTCTTGGTTCTCCTGTCACTGCTGGTGCCCCCGGACTTTCCGGTTAATGAGGTCCTGGATGCTTCCCTCGCTGTGCAGATTTTATCAGATCAGCTTGGAGTGTTTGCCTGACCTAGGGCTTTGTACCCAGTCAGTGCTATGGTTCTGAGAGTACTCCACCATACTCCTTCGGCAACCACACGCCTGTGCCTGACAGGTCACTGTTACACACTCCCGTCAGTACGGTTACGTCCGTCTCCTTTCACTTCCACTTACTCACTGTCTGACACCTCCTCCCTGGTTGTCGTCTAGTGGACGGGATCGGCTTCACCCCTAGATGGCCATCTATTGGGTCCAACTCTAGTCTGTCAGCAGTCCTTGGGGAAGGGAATAACAGGGATTATACATGTGTTTTGGTGTTACTGGTCTTTTGGGTCCCTGGGGATAGGCCCTGCATCTTTGACAGGATGCAGTTCCTTGTAGCTCCTGATGGCTTCAGGGGCACTACATAAACATCCATCAACTGATGCATGGCTTCTGTGCCGCCCCCGTGCCAGCAGCCAGTGCTGCTCGGATCCAGGCCTTCAGGGGTGGTGGCTCGAGGGTCTCCGGACCCGGGGGTCTCACGGACACGAAGAATAAATGGGGGGGACATAGATGTACGGGCTAGGCCGTAGTAAGTTTGTGACGCCACCCACGGTGTGTGGTGAGGTGGGACACCACCGCTGCTGTTATGGGGCATCCAGGGGAGATGTTGTGCAGCAAGGTGTTAACCCCTTCATGGGTAGGGATGGTGGCCCCGGAACCCAGTGGCTCAGTGCAGGGGATGGCGACCACAGGTGGTGCTGGTGTACTCACTGTTCGTAAAACACACAAGTCTCTGGTAAACCAAGGTGATGGTGGCCGGTGCCGCGGCCGGTTGCGTTCCGGTCCCCCACCCGGCTGGTGGTCTCTATCCTTTTCCTGCACTGCTTTTTGTAAGGTGGACTTTCCTAGTGTGAAACTCAGGAGTCCGCTGCCGGCTGGATATGGCCTAAGGAGCCGTGCCCGCAGACGCTGGCCTGTGGGATCTATGGGCCCTGGCGGTGACCTCTTATCCCTAATCGGTGGGCTGTTGTCTTCTATGAGGGACTTTGGGTGGGACAGGACCTCTAGTCCTGGCCTCAATCGGTTAATAATTAACCAGTTCCACTTGGTTCTGGTCCTGGCTTCAGGGTCTGAGTACCCTCCTTTGTGCTCCGGTTTACGGGTCGGTTCCCCGTGTCGGTACCGGCGGGCTACAACCCTGTCCCGGTCCACTTCGGTTTTGCCGAGTCGTCTTCTCGTCTCCTGCTGACGAAGACCACCGTCTGCCTCCTAGCCAGTGGCACCAGGGCTCCTACCCTGGTACCGTTCAACTTGGACTCTCCTGCTGGAGCTACACTTAGCTCCAGCCCACACTCCTCTCCAAACTGAACTTCAGACTGCACTGAACTCAACTGAAGTGAACTGCCTTGTTTTCCCACCCTGGGATGTCTAGACCCCTGGGTGGGCGTGTCCAAACCGCCTGGTCACGCCAACTTGTGTGTCTATCTTTACCTAAGGGGGGGTGACTAGGGTTTTCTGGTTGGCTGTGTGTTTCCTAGTGAGGGAACAGTGTTGTGCGGGGCCTAAGTGTGACTACCTGGTTTTGCCAGGGCGTCACACTTCTTTCTTATATTATTCCCTCCTCATAATCATAACAATGCTGCCTTTGTCAGTGGGCTTAGTTATTAAATATCTGTCATTTTTCAACTAGCATATTTCCCCTTTTTCTTTTTCTGGTAGGCAAACTACCAAGTAGTGTATTTCAAAAACGTTATATCTTGCATTACTGCAAGCATAAAATTAGACAGTGTTCTCCCTGGTGGTCACTGCACTTGGTGAAAAAGGATCAGCATTATTTTATTGCAGTTTTTCAAAGTCAAACATTTAATTCCCGAGCTCACTCTACTCCCCTTCTCCGCACAACCAAATTATAACCAGCAATAAGCAATCGCTGCAACAATCTTACATGTCATGGAATGGCAGCTCTGTGTGATAAGTCCTCATTCTGTTTAGAGCATCCATATTTCACTTATCCTGCAAAGAATTATATTTTATGACATTCAGAAAGTACATCCATTCCCTTTGAAATTACACCTCATCCCTCATAAATAATTCCTATATTTGACTAAGATAATATTCCATAGTTTTAAGGCCCCGTTACACACTACGATATATCTAACGATATGTCGTCGGGGTCACGTCGTTAGTGACGCGCATCCGGCATCGTTTGGCATATCGTAGCGTGTGACAGCTACGAGCGACTGTGAACAAGCAAAAATACTCACCTTATCGTTGCTCGTTGACACTTCGCTCATTTTCAAAAAATCGATCGTCCTTCTGCACGCCGGTTGTTCATTGTTCCCGAGGAAAGCACACATCGCTCCATGTGACACCCCGGGAACGATGAACAGCAGGTTACCTGCGGCCGCCGGCAATGCGAAAGGAAAGAGGTGAGCGGGATGTTACGTCCCGCTCATCTCCGCCCCTCCGCTTCTATTGGGTGGCCGCTGTGTGACGTCGCTGTGATACCGAACATCCCTCCCCCTTCAGGAAGAGGATGTTCGCCGCCTACAGCAAGGTCGTTTGGAATGTAAGTACCGTATGTGTGACGGGGGTTACCGACTTTCTGTAACACGAGCAACAAATTGCCCGTAACGCACAAACGATGGGGGCGGGTGCGATCACACATGCGAACGCACGATAAACCGACGCGTGTAACGGGCCCTTTAGTTAAAACTTTCCATTGGCCCAAAACATTCTACGGTATCTTGCACAAGTTATGTCGGATCCAACCAGATGGGTTCAACCACATTGCCTATTATTTCTTCTATGACTTGTTTTAGCTTAAATCAAGTGTTGGCTGTACTTAATTTATCATATGTACTTTCCGTTTTCATTATCTCCGAAGGCGAGTGCAGTCCCCATCATATGTATGAATATACCTCCATTGATGTGAACATTGGGCAAAGCAGCAAATCCATCATGCACAGCCATGTAGAAAGACTGGTGATTTGTAGAATCTATAATCCAAATTTGTTTTTAGGAACAAACCTGAAGATTAGTCTGAACTAAACTAGGTATCAAAATCGAAATGTGTGCAAAATAACGACAAAGGTCAATGGCTGAATCGACCCTATAGATAATATAAATCCTACAAAAATTGGGCACACTACCAAAGTCAGAAAACTACAATATAAATCTTTATTAGTGATTCATAGTCATAGTCAAGTCACACAAAGGGCAGTACAGAAGACAATGCTAGTGAACTTGTAATACATTACATCTAAAAGGAGGAGGAATAGGTTGTGCAACCAAGAGACCAAGAACAAAATAATGGCTGAACATTGTGTCACAATGACTATTAGATAGCGGGGAACCGGGGCTCCTAAGCTGTTCCTCAAGCTAGGGGGCACTATGCTATCCCTAACCTCAGGGATACCCATAATGGTGGAGATGCCTAAGTCTCCTTCCTGGCTTTGCTCCTGACCAGTTCTGATCTGATACCCCCTACCCCAGGGAGGGATGGGACAGGAGTGAGATGAAACCCACAGAAATAGACAGACAGGAGAAACCAAAACTCTCTCACACAGCATGCACACACAAAGGTAAAGACAATAAGAGATTAAGGAGGAAACACGAGAGCTGCAAGGAAGCTACAAAACAACAGGGGTAAACTCCACAACCGCACCAAGAAAATAGCACAATTTTTACCAGAAGAACTGGGACACCACACAGACCATCATAGAAAATATAGCTGGCTTGGGTAGTCAGATTCTACCAGCATAAATAGAAGGGGAGGAGATGTGATAGGCTTCCCCACAACAAGTGATAAAAGGCGCAAACAGACCAGCAGAGATTAACTGTTACTAGCCTGCTTATGAGTTAGCACACAGCAGGTCAATGCCAAAGTCTGCCTGTGTTGATCCCAGACACCAGAGAAACCAATGAGTGGAGTGTCAGAATCTGCAAAGTGAACAGAGCCCAATGCCACCATGACAGTCAAAGAAGTTTGTGCAAAACTCTGTGTGACACATTGATGATAATACAGAATGATACATACTTGTATACATAAGAATAAGTTCTATAGTGCAATGAAAAACAAAAGGAGAAGCAGCTATACTAAGCACAACCATGCAGGGCATGCAGAAAAGAAAGCTCATACCTACATGTGATCTCCCTTGCTGGTATGGCCCCCACTATGAGGCACATTAGGCACAAGCCTTTAGCTGGAGAGGACATTATCCCACCAAGCTGTGTGAATGTGACGCCCCTGGACTACTCAGGTCGTCACAGGGTACTGCACAAACTGCCCTCCCCGTGCAGTATTCAAAACCCTCATGGTTCTGGGTCCCCATCTTGCAGTACTGCCTCCACCAGCAAATCAAATCCTAGATACACCCTGCACCACACCCAGTCAGGCACACCAGTGGTTGGCTTAAGCGGAATAGGGCTGCCAACCTAGGGGTCAAGCAGGGAGGTGGAAGGTGTTAGAGCAGAGACGTGGTGACCCTCGAGCTGAGAGGAGCTCTGAGGAAGCTGGGAGTAGTGGCTCCCAGGGGAAGCAGACTAGGTTGCAGACGGGGGTCTGGACCTAGAGGAGTCGGACCCCCGGTCACAGGGGATTGAGGCTAGGTTCCTGGAACCCATCAAGGAGCATGGTCAGCAGCCTGGTCCTATCACCAGTCTGGGACCGAAGGCACGGCAGGGCACACGGACCCTAGGTCGGGGAGAAGCTTCAGGCAACCTGGCAATTAACCTGCAAAGAATAGGGCCTTTATGGACTGTTGCCACAAGCTCAGAGATCGGGGGCATTAGCGCAACGAGGGGGATAGGGCTTTCCAAACAAGCGGCCCACTGATATCAAAAGCGTGAGCCCCTGAGAGCAGGCTCCCTCACTTAGCCACAGTGGGGAGTAGGGCCCGGCAAGTTTCAAGCTACCGGGCCACTACAGTGAATCTAAATTTTGTGCCCGGAGGCAGGTCACGGATCATCAGGCAGTGCTGCAGGGGACGGGACCCGGACGAGCTCCCCTCAGGAGACAGCGGCAGTCAGACACTTGGTTTACCCGGTTTTCAGCGTCTGCTTTATTGCTGAGTGAGTACCGGAATGACCCTTGCAACCAGCAAACCTGCGCTCCCCACGGCACCTACAGAGTCCCGTGGAGGGCAACGACACCTTGCTGCCCCACTCCATCACCCCAGGTACTCCCAACAGCAGTGGTGGTGCCCCAAATCACCGCACACCACGGGTGGCATCACAAACTAACTATACCTCCCCTGTATATATCCCCTTTACATTTGAGTGTGGCCCCTAGCCCCCGGGTCCGGAGACCCTCGAGCCACGAGTAACCAACCCCCCCACGAATCCGAGCGGTTCTATCCGCTGTCGGGGCGGCACATGAACTTACCTTTTTCGTGTGTGACTCATTTTTTAATTATTTAATGAAATATTAATGATAAAGGTTTATATTGCTATTTTTATATCTGGTAGTTTCCCCAATTTTTTGTGAGATTTATACATTTTGTTACAGTATATAAAATACTCTCAAAGTGATGACGGAAACCTGTTCAGGAATCTAGTAAGACGCCAATAAGTACAGTCCACGTCTAATCACCTCTACATTTTCCAGTTTTAGATGTGTACTGCCCCCACGCCAGCGGCTGAGCCGCTCGGATTCGGAGCTGCGGTGGCTCGAGGGGTCTCCGGATCCGCAGGGTCCGCGCGGACACTCGAATTAAAAGAAGATGGGGGATATGTACAAAGGGGTTAGAAAGTTTGTGACGCCACCCACGGTGTGTGGTAATGTGAGGGACCACCGCTACCGTTGGGGAGCCCGGTGATGATGGTGTGGCAGCCTGATGTTTAACCCCTCCGTGGGTAGGGGGTTTGTGTCCCGGGGCCCGTTGGATGGTTGGTGTTTGTGTGCCGTTGGAGATAGGAACAGGGGTTTTCAGTGTACTCACTCAGTCCAGGAATAACAACACCGACAGCTTGTAAACCAGAATTCTGAGCACCACTGCAGCTTGTAGGGAGCACGCTTGAGTCCGTGCCCTTGGTGTTGTTGTTAGCCTGTGGCCCTGTCCTTGGCACCTTTGTCTCTGTTCCACTCATCCGTATGGCTAACAGAGTGAGCTTGCTCTCAGGGTTCAAGAGGAGGATTTCTTTGGACTGTATTGGGAAAGTCCTATCCCATTGGTGCGCTAGTACCCCGATTTTGGAGCGGGTTGGGGATGAATCTTGAAGTTTTCACCCCCATCGGGTAAATTACCGTAACGCGTCAAGCTACTTTCCGGCCTAGGGTCCACGTACCCCATCGTGGCCTGGTCCCTGCCCGGTGATAGCTCAAGGCCGCTGGCTGCCCTCCTCGGCTGTTCGTGCCCCTTGACACTATCCCCTGCGACCGGGGTTCCAGCTCCTACCAGGCCCAGACCAACGTCTGCCATCTAGTAACTACAGGAGTCCTGCTCCCTGCCGGTGACCTCTCCCTCTCAGAGAGTCACCGCTTCACTCTCCTCTCCTTTGCTCCACTTCAGCTCAACTCCTGCTCAACTGTCACTTTCTTCACTTTCCCCTTACCAACCCCCCATGTGGGCAGCCCTATTCCCTTCAGGCCCCCCAATGGTGTGTCTGGTGGGTAAAGTGTAAAGTGTTCCTAGGATTTTGATTGGCTAAGCTGTTAGCAACACCAAAGGACCAGGACCCGTAACCAAGGAGGGTGGATACTGTGCAGAAGGGCAGATTGCACAATACCCTGTGACGACATGATAGGTCAGGGTGTCACAGATGAGGATAGCTGTTCTCTAATATAAGAAATCTGATAAAAGTATTGACCTTATGAAAGAAAAAACTGTGAGGACCAGAATGGGGAATTAAAAGTTATTTTTTTAAAGCATGTGACGTACTGTTTTTAGGTTGATGCAGATTGTACATTGTCAATGAAATCATCGAGCAAATTAAACTTATTTTCTATATATTTCTGTTTCCGTTTCAGAAGGCGCTCAAAAATGCTTCAGGAACAACTAGTCTTTTAATTTCTATCTATACAAGTCACTTCAAAATTGAACATAAAGTAGAGAGCTTTTCTAATTTTTGGTACTGTATCAATCAGAAATTTATAAATGATGACAAAATTAACTAAATAACAACGAAATACATAAAAAACAGATATCTTCACAGCTTATTGATATGCTATGACTTGCAGGAAAATACATTCCTTGCAATAGAAAACAACTCACAAGATGGTATGCCGCAAGATGTGAAACCAATGGGATATTACCTGCAAACACTCATGGAAATCTAGCTTCATCTTCAATATGGAATTAAGCCGGAAAAACAGATCACTCCTCTCGGTGGTGTTGAACCTACTGGCTTTGAGTTTCTCCGTGGCAGCTTTCTTTACAAGTTACTGGTGTGAAGGAACCCACAAAGTTGTGAAACCCCCCTGCTTGTCAGCAGTGAAAAGTAAAAACTGCCAAGTGCTAAGTTTAAACAGCACCGCCACCAACAGTGAGGCCACGGACACCAATGGGACATTAGACCAGAATGTAGTTCACTATAACTGGGAGACGGGGGATGACAAATACGCCTTCAAATACTTTCACACTGGATTTTGGTTTTCCTGTGAAAAGCACCAAGGGGGTAAGTAAGTAAAAAGCAATGACCAGAATTACTGTATATCTTGAAAAGAGAATTGAGGTCAATACATGCTATAAAGTAGCTTAAGGCCAGGTTCAGACAGTCGTACGAAAACCCACAAAGCGTGGACATGATTGGCTCCAAGTGTTTGTCTGCATACCGGATATGTGCAGGAGCTGTTGGCCATTAACACTCAGTCTGCTTTGTGAATTGGACCAATATAGTGCATACTGGGATTTTTTCCATGAAGATCATTGGTCTATCGGAAAAATCAGCCATTGTGTACCGGCACATTTGCTATGACGGGTGCTCTCCATGTACAGTCCATGACGCACATAGACAACATGTCCGTATATTAAACTTGTCTGACCGAGCTGTAACAAAAGTGATTTCCTACTGTCAAGCAGAAAAGTTGAAATACAAAATTAGTACAAATCTCTCCAATATTGTTTTTAGAAAAATAATTTCATACATCTCTTCTCTTTTCTTAACTCCTGAATATACTGTATCTTTGTTATAATTATTAAAAAGAAAACCACAATCTATGTGTAATACGTGCAAATGTGATTTATAGTGTGTAATATAAGTAGAACATAAGACATACTGTAATATTACATAAAAAATGATAAACAAGTTCAATATATGTGACTAAATAGGAGACACTGTCATTCTACATTGTGTTCACAGCACACTCCATTAAAGGGAATCCGTCAGCAAGCTTTTCCAACTTATTTTGAGAGCAGCATGATGTATGGGCTGAGACTATAATTTATACAATGGGCTGCTTGCTGCAATTTTGAAAAAAATCACAGTATTCTCTACTGCTAATATACCAGTTCTCTGAATGCCAAGCTCTGTATAACACCTCCTACACCACTGATTGGCAGCTTTTTATGTACACTCTGGATAACCTGAAAGCTGCTCTCAGTGGTGTGAGAGGGACTAAACAGGGCAGGAGGACTACATAGCATGAGACTGTAGGGGAGTGCAGCCCCTACAAAGGATGTTGCTTCACTGTGACTTTCAGATTGTGTTGTACTGTGGCTTTAAAAGATTGGCTAACTAGCAGAGCATAAAGGTGGCTTTACACACTGCAACATCGCAAACGACATCGCTGTAACGTCACCGGTTTTGTGACGTAATAGCGACCTCCCCAGCGACATTGCAGTGTGTGAAACACATCAGCGACCTGGCCCCTGCTGTGAAGTTGCTGATCGCTACAAATCGTTCAGGACCATTCTTTGGTCCTTTGTTTCCCGCTGTGCAGCAAAGTCTCAGTGTGTAAAGGGGACTTAAAACACTGGAAACGAGTGATGTGTCACAAAATCTGTCAATCACTATTCTCTGTCAGTCGGTCTCTCCCTCTCGATCTCTATTCTCTCTCTGTCGGTCCGTCACTCTCTCTGTCCCTCTCTCACAGTCTGTCGGTCATTTTCCTCTCCTCTCTCATACTCACCGATCCCCGATCCCCGGCACGGCACTGCACGGCATTCACACTGCTGCGGCAGCTTTTACTATTTTGAAAAAGCCGGCCGCTCATTAAACAATTTCGTATTCCCTACTTTCCCGCCCACAGGCGCCTATGATTGGTTGCAGTGAGACACGCCCCCACGCTGAGTGACAGGTGTCTCACTGCACCCAATCACAGCAGCCGGTGGGCGGGTCTATACTGTGCAGTGAAATAAATAATTAAATAATTTAACAAACCGGCGTGCGGTCCCCCTCAATTTTAATACCAGCCAGATAAAGCCATACGGCTGAAGGCTGGTATTCTCAGGATGGGGAGCTCCACGTTATGGGGAGCCCCCCAGCCTAACAATATCAGTCAGCAGCCGCCCAGAATTGCCGCATACATTATATGCGACAGTTCTGGGACTGTACCCGGCTCTTCCCGATTTGCCCTGGTGCGTTGGCAAATCGGGGTAATAAGGAGTTATTGGCAGCCCATAGGTGCCACTAAATCCTAGATTAATCATGTCAGGCGTCTCCCCGAGAAACCTTCCATGATTAATCTGTAAATTACAGTAAATAAACACACACAACTGAAAAAATCATTAATTAGAAATAAAAAACACAAACACATTCCCTCATCACCAATTTAATCAGCCCCAAAAAGCCCTCCTTGTCCAGCATAATCCAAGGACCTCCAGTTTTCGCTTCCAGCTGTGCTGCATGGAGGTGACAGGAGCAGCAGAAGACACCGCCGCTCCTGTCACCTCCACGCAGCTAATGAAGACAGACACGCGATCGGCTGAGCTGTCACTGAGGTTACCCGCTGTCACTGGATCCAGCGGTGGATCCAGCGGTGGATGCAGCGGTGGCCGCGGGTAACCTCAGTGACAGCTCAGCTGATCGCGCTACTCACCGCCGCTCCGGTCAGCTCCACGCAGCAACTGAGGTGAGTAGTGCGATCAGCTGAGCTGTCACTGAGGTTACCCGCGGCCACCGCTGCATCCACCGCTGGATCCACCGCTGGATCCAGTGACAGCGGGTAACCTCAGTGACAGCTCAGCCAATCGCGCGTCTGTCTTTATTAGCTGCGTGGAGGTGACAGGAGCGGCGGTGTCTTCTGCTGCTCCTGTCACCTCCATGCAGCACAGCTGGAAGCGAAAACTGGAGGTCCTTGGATTACGCTGGACAAGGAGGGCTTTTTGGGGCTGATTAAATTGGTGATGAGGGAATGTGTTTGTGTTTTTTATTTCTAATAAATGATTTTTTCAGTTGTGTGTGTTTATTTACTGTAATTTACAGATTAATCATGGAAGGTTTCTCGGGGAGATGCCTGCCATGATTAATCTAGGACTTATTGGCAGCTATGGGCTGCCAATAACTCCTTATTACCCCGATTTGCCAATGCACCAGGGCAAATCGGGAAGAGCCGGGTACAGTCCCAGAACTGTCGTATATAATGTATGCGGCAATTCTGGGCGGCTGCTGACTGATATTGTTAGGCTGGGGGGGCTCCCCATAACGTGGAGCTCCCCATCCTGAGAATACCAGCCTTCAGCCGTATGGCTTTATCTGGCTGGTATTAAAATTGGGGGGGACCGCACGCCGTTTTTTTTTAATTATTTAATTATTTATTTCACTGCACAGTATAGACACGCCCACCGGCTGCTGTGATTGGGTGCAGTGAGACACCTGTCACTCAGCGTGGGGGCGTGTCTCACTGCAACCAATCATAGGCGCCTGTGGGCAGGGAAAGTAGGGAATCCGAAATTGTTTAATTAGCAGCCGGCTTTTTCAAAATAGTAAAAGCCGCCGCAGCAGTGTCAATGCCGTGCAGCGCCGCGCCGGGGATCGGGGATCGGTGAGTATGAGAGAGGAGGGGAAAATGACCGACAGACTGTGAGAGAGGGACAGAGATAGTGACGGACCGACAGAGAGAGAATAGAGACCGAGAGGGAGAGACCGACTGACAGAGAATAGTGATTGACAGATATTGTGACACATCACTCGTTTCCAGTGTTTGACTAGCTAGGTCGTTCTGCAGGTCCGGATCGCTGTTGCGTCGTTGGCCAGGTTTGCCTGTTTGACAGCTCACCAGAGACTCACCAGAGACTTTGTAGCGATCCCGGCCAGGTTGGGATCGCTGGTGGGATCGCTGAAAGTCTCAGTGTGTAAAGGGGCCTTAATGGTATGGCTCAGATCTCCCCTGCTGCTGGGAGCAGATTTGGTCTGATCGGAGAGAAGTGGGGAGAAAAGCAGGAAGTGGGACAGTGTGGATTCCTGGACGTGCTGAGGAATGGAGATATAGGAGAGTTGGCATCCGGCCTGCCAGAGCTCCTTGCCTGATGAGCCCAGCTGTCCAGCAAATTGGGGAAAAAAGTCCTGCATCGCCATCCTGGAGTGAAGTGTGCACCACCGTACCGACAAGCCCCAGAGCGGACCAGTCCTGCGGATGGAGCCGTGAGTAGTGCCCGGGTACAGCGGTGAGATAACCAGTTTAGGCCTCCATAGTGAGAGTGCGGTATCCGCACGGTCCCTTTAAAGGAGGCCAGCCAGGTTAGTAGATAGAGTAGGATTGGTTAATATCATATATCTGCATATCGTGGTATTGCTACTTGAACTTGTATTGCTTACTGTACTAGTTGTGGCGACCGCCATCTGCCTCAGCTAAATTGTACACTGTGTATTTGGAGTTGTCTCTTTTACCATTTGTTCTTTTTTTGCCCCTATCCCACTGCGGCTCCGCAACTTACGTTTGTTAGGCCCGTTTCACACGTCAGTGAAAAACACAGACGTTCTTCACTGACGTGTAAAACACGCCTATGTCCCTCCGTGTGCCATGATTCACGGCACACGTGGGTTGCCTAAGTGCAATCCGGGCTCTGTTCTCCGTGGTCCGTGATTGCACTTAGCGATCAACTCACCTGTGCCCGCTCTCCTTGGTGCTGAGTTCTCCCGCGGTGCAGCATCCGGCCGGCGCTGACCCCTGCAGCAGCTGCTTCCGGGGCGGCTGTGTCGTGCATTCATGAATATGCACGACAATAATGAGCCGACGCACAAGCAGCAGGCAGAACAGGCTGCAGAGAGCGCCGCTGAAGCCGGGTGAGTAAAAATGATTTTTATTTTATATGCACTTTTTTTCTGGCACGTGTTTCACGGATCACACCACTGCGTGGTCTGTGGAACATCAGGGATGCCAGAAAAAAATGGATATGTCTCCGTGCGGCAATCACGGACACGCGGGTACGCCGCACGGAGACAAGGTCAGTGAAAAATCACTGATGTGTGAGCAGACCCATTGATTATAATGGGTCTGCGTATGTCAGGGATTCTGGTACGTTTAAAAAAAAGCACAAACGTACCAGAATCACTGACGTGTGAAAGGGGCCTTACCCTGATAAACTTTCTTCTTGGTTTACCTGTTAAGTCTGTCTGATACCGTGACTTGCTCTGCACAGCAGAGGGCCCTCGGTTCATCGCTTCAAGTAGTGCTGTGAGCAGGGTCACGGTTATCAAGATGGAGGCTGCGGATAGCCATTAGGGAAGTATTGCGGCTTGCGCTAATATGACAGGCGCTGCCGCGGGAAATGATGAAACCTCTGCAAGGACCCTCCCGGTGGGCACTATGTTTAATGTCCTGCCCAAATTTGATGGAAAGAACTTGCTGTTGTCTGATTGGATTTCACGGCTGCACAGTGTATTTAAGTTTTATGGGATCAGCCCTGAGCTGGAAGCGGACACTGTACACGCAGCCTTGGAAGGGGAACCCCGCAGAGGCATCTGCCTTCAGCCAGAAAGCACACGGAACACGTTAAAGGAGCTAGTAATGTTCTTGGAAGAGATCTATGGAGAGACTGTAAGTACGGGTCATCTCCGGGCTAAATTCTTCTCCAGATTGCAGCTGGAGGGAGATGACATCGCACAATATGCCACACAGGAGGTGATGGCAGATATACAGAAGAAGGAAGGCAATCAGGCAGTCGGGTTAGAGTCAGTAGATAAGATACCTCGTGAGCAGTTAATCCTGGGGCTCTACAATTCCTCGCTACGAAGGACGTTGTCGAAGCGTGTCCAGGTGGACCCGACCCTCTCCTTCCAGAAAATCCTGGCGGAGGTGGTGACCCGAAGTAAAGATTAAATCTACACCTCCGGCGTGTGGCTGTGCTGCAACTTCCTGGTCACCCTTGGGAGCCCTGGAACAGAGGTGGGTGGCTCACCTAGCAAAGTTCGACTTCATCATCCGGGATTGTGCCGCTGCAGAGAATGCTAATGCGGACGGACTGTCGAGGTCCCCTTAGGGGATCACGATGAAGTTATTGGAAGAGGAAGAGACTCCTGACTTCCGGAAGTTCTTGCCCCCCGGTGATGGTGGCCTTGACAAGCAAAGAGGCCTGTGTGCCCACTAAATCATTGGGACGAAGTAAAGACAAGTGGGGGCTTGCTCAAAACAAGGATGAAGGTTTGAGACAGATGAAACAATGGGTAGCCCAGCAGAAGATCCCAAACAAAGAGGAAAGGAACGGCCTTTATGCTGAGATGAAGAGCATACTGCATCAGTGGGATTGGTTTGAGCTTCGGGGTGGTGTACTTTACCTCCGGAAGCAGCAACCAAAGGAGCCCGAGGTGAGGTGGCAGGTGGTCCTCCCAAGAGACCTGGTGCCTGAAGTCGTCAAAGAGGCGCATGAGTTTGGAGCCCACTTCGGTGCGGTCAAGACCTACCAGTGGCTACAGCGGTATGTGTATTATCCCAGGCTTGAGTCTACAGTAGAAGATGGCTGTCGGCGGTGCCAAATGTGCGATCTCGTCAAGAGCACCGAGCAAAGGACACCCGTCCAGACCATCCAAACTAAGGAGCCATTGGAACTCTTGATGATTGATTACCTCCTCGTGGGACACTCGGCTCGAAGTCCACAGTACTGTTTGGTCATGACTGATCATTTCTCCAAGTTTGCTGTGGTCACTCCGACTAGGGATCAGATGGCCAAATCAGCTGTGCAAGCTATCTGCCAAGATTTCATTCAAGTATATTGGTGCCCGAAACGGATCCATTCCGACCAGGGTGTGTGTTTTCAGGGCAAAGTAATGAAAGAACTGTATCGCCTGTATAGCATTGAGCGGTCTAGGCCACCCCACCTACCATCCTCAGGACAACGGAGCATGTGAGCAGTTCAATTGAACACTTCTTAAGATGCTGAGAACCTTAAAGGAAGATAAGAAGGTACACTGGCTGGAGTACTTGTCAGAGTTGGTGTGGGCCTATAATAACTGGGTCCATTCTGCAACAGGGTATAGCCCCTATCTGCTGCTTTTCGGAAGAACTGGATGGTAGATCTTAGAACCTAGACCAACCCTAAGACCTGACCGAACGCGCAGTCACCTCTTGGGTGAAGGAGCACCGCAAACCGCTGCAGACAATCCGACAGCTAGAGGGGCAACAACTGCAGAAGAAGGTGCACAGTGGTTGTCGGCCGGTACAAGAAGTCCCACTTCAACCTGGAGATCGAGTGCTGGTGCGAGAGAAGCGTCCTAAGGGCAAACTAAGTGAAAGATGGGATGGTCCCGTCTATAAAAGTTCATATTGAAAGCGGAATGGCAGAGCCCCATGTCCTCCACAGAAATATGCTGCGTCCACTTTGACCCCCCCCCAGATCTGCCATGTGACAAGGAGTCAGACACTGCTCCTGAGTCTCGTCTGAGTCCTCCTTCTGGATAGACGAAGATGACTGGTGGTCCGTCCCAAACATAACTGAGCCTCCCCCATCTGAGAATACTAGCGCAGCTGCATCGTTGCCACCCCGACTAAAAGAAGAACCGTTGAATCCTCCTGAGGACCCTGTGGTGAACACTACCCTGGAAGAGAGCCAAAAGTCAAGCGAGAGGCAGGATATCTGGAGATTCCAGAGGTCTACTGCAGGAGTTCCACTTGTTAGATATGCGGACCAGTTTGTATTTTCAGTATTGCCGATGCTGTTGTCTTCCTCTACAGGTGTTACCTATGCATTACATGCTCTTGTGTAGTACTGTGGGACTGCGGGAGATGACGAGAGAGCCGGCCACCCTTCGTTGTAGGTCCCCAGAGGCAAAGAATCTGAAAAAGCCAACTTCTTTGACTTGTTCATGCCCTTATATTATCATGGCAGAGGACAGTCATCATTAGGGAGGCGTGTAGGGGAGTGCAGCCCCTACTAAGGATGTTGCTTCACTGTGACTTTCAGATTGTGTTGTACTGTGGCTTTAAGAGACTGGCTCACTAGCAGAGTATAATAGTATGACCCAGATCTCCCCTGCTGCTGGGAGCTGATTTGGTCTGATTGGAGAGAAGTGGGGAGAGAAGCAGGAAGTGGGACTGTGGATTCCTGGACGTGCTGAGGAATGGAGATATAGGAGAGTCGTCCTCTGGCCTGTTAGAGCTCCTTGCCTGATGAGCCCAGCTGTCCAGCAAATTGAGGAAAAAGAAGTCCTGCATCACCTTCCTGGAGTGAAGTGTGCACCACCGTACCAACAAGCCCCAGAGTGGATGTGCTGCCCCCGCGACAGCCGACGGGCTGCTCGGATCCGGATCTGCAGTGGCTCGAGGGGTCTCCGGACCCAAGGCGAGGTCGCGCGGCCGCTCGAAATAAAAAAGGGAGAAGAGAGTTATTTACAAAAGGGGTGATGAGTGGATTGGATAGTGTTCGTGACGCCACCCTCGGGTTGTGGTAAATCGGGATACCACCGCTGCTGCGTTTCGGAGAGAGAGAGAGCGCCCGGGAGCGATGGGATGGCAGCTGATAATGTTAACCCCTCCGTGGGCAGGGGAAGGTGTCCCGGGGCTCGGTGATGGTAGGCTGGGGACCCGTTGGAAGCAAAGGGGCACAACGTACTCACACAGTCCAAGGATACTGACACCGGGTAAACCAAAGTCTTGAACGCCCTGCAGCCTTAGTTCGAACACGCTGGGTCCGTGCCCTTTTGGCGTTGCTGGTTGGTCTGAAGCCTTGTCCCTTGGCACTGTGTTTACACTTGGTGGATCCCTTTCACCTAAAACTACTCGGGTCCCGCTCACCTAAGAGGCTAGCAGGGTGAGCTTGCTCTAAAGGTTCACGCTCGGGATTTCCTGGACGGTTTTGGGAAGTCCTATCCCCCTCGTTGCGCTAGTACCCCGATTTTGGAGCGGGTGGAGAGCGGTTCATGAAGATTCCGTCCTCGTCGGGTGAATTAGTGGGCTGCATAAAGCTACTTCCCAGCCTAGGGTTCCGCGTACCTCGTCGTGCCCTGGCCCCTGCCCGGTTGTAGCACAAGGCCACCGAACTGCCCTCCGTGGCAGTACCGTGCCCCTTGCCACTACCCCTGCGACTGGGGTTCCAGCTCCTTCCAGGCCAGGCCAACGTCTGGCACCTAGGACGGGTATAGGAGCCCAGCTCCGCAGCGTGACCTCTTCCTGTCACTGCTCATTGACACTTTCTGACTACAACTGACACTTCCGGCCCTCCTTCCACCATCCCTCCATCTGGGCGGCCCTATTCCCCTCAGGCTGACCAATGGGTGTTTGGTGGGTGTGGTGCAGAGTGTTCCTCAAGATTTGTGTAGACCTGTTCTTAGCAACACCAAAGGGACAGGACCGGTAACCAAGGAGGAGCGGGTACCATGCAGAAGGGCAGATTGCACGGCACCCTTGTGACGACCTGATAGGCCAGGGCGTCACATGGACTGGTCCTGCAGACGGAGCCGTGAGTAATGCCCGTGTACAGCGGTGAGGGAACCAGGCCTACATAGTGAGAGTGTGTATCCGCACGGTCCCTTTAGAAGAGACCAGCCAGGTTAGTGGAAAGAGTAGTGTAGGATTGGTTAATATCATATATCTGCATATCGTGGTATTACCATTTGAACTTGTATTGCTTACTGTACTAGTTGTGGCGACCTGGGCCATCCGCCTCAGCTAAAGTATACACTGTTGTATCTAGAGTTGTCTCTTACCGTTTTGTTGTTTTTGTTTGCCCCTATCCCGCCGCTGCTCTGCAGCTTATGTTTGTTACCCTGGTAAATAAACTTTCTTCTTGGTTTACCCGTTAAGTCTGTCTGATACCGTGACTTACTCTGCAGAGCAGAGGGCCCTTGGTTCATTGCTTCAAGACAACTAGTTGTCACAGGTGACAGACAGTCCTGCGGTGTCCAGCAATAGAAGGTCACAGCGTTTGGCTGCACAAAATGCTCCCTGACTATCTATTGTTCCTGCTGTCAGTATTCAGTGTACTAGCTATCTCCTCTGCTGGATTTTCATTCCTTTCCCTTTAAGATCCAGTGGAGACCCTCTTCCCTTTACCTGCTAATCATCTGTATTTCCCCTTGGGTTTAAATAGTCTAATTTTCTCTGGACCTGTGCTGGTGATATTCAGTTCATTCAAGCTCTGGATGCAAACAGGTGGCTTGTACTCATCTGTGGTATTGTTGCTGAAACTTTGCTGAACTTCTACCTGTGATGCCCTGGCAAAACCAGGTAGTCACAAAAGTAGTACATCCTCCTTGTTACCACGAGAAACTCACACTTAGGCATAACACACAGCCATTAAACCTTAGCCACCCCCTCATGATAATAAGGACACACCAGTGGGCGGGATCAGGGGTCGTAGCCCTTGGACTACCCGGCTAGGTGGCAGACAGTGAACAGGGCCACAGGCGACGGAGATCTGGTCGCGGGAAACCTAAAGTGGACTGGGGCAGGGTTGTAGCCCGCCGGTGCAGACAGCGGGAATCCGGTCCGGAGGCCGTGCACAGTCGGGGTGCCTGGACCCTAGGGCGAGGAAGGTTGAAAGCCCCTCTTCAATTGACCAGCCGGGGACAAGGTTCCAGACTTTGTCCCATTAACTGCCCAGATAGAGCGAAACGGAAGCCCAATGTGCGGGATAGGGTGTCCGTCAGAACAAACTGAGATCCGAAGGGTCAGCTTTTGCGGGCCACAGCTCCCAACACACACAGAATCGGGAGTGGACTTCTCCGTTCCATGCAAAGTTGTCCAAAAGGAAAGACAAACACAAAGGGCAGGAGGAAGGGATACCTGTTCATTAACCTGGGTGCGGGACCCGAATGCACCGTCCTAAGGCAGCCGGCCACTGGCAACTTGGTTTACTACTGGACTTGTATGAAATTACTGAACTGGGAGTACACCATTGTCCCCCGGTCAAGCCCGGCGCGCCACCTCCAGCAGCCATCACTCCCGTGCTCCGACCTCGGGCCCCGGGACTACACCTCCCCTACCCGTGGAGGGGATTCCATCTTGCTGTCCCGCTCCATCAGCCCCGAGCGCCCCATCACCAGGCAGCGGCGGTGCCACCATCCCTCACCGCAACCCACAGGTGGCGTCACAGACACAACAACTCCCCTGTAAATATCCCCTTTATGATGGTTGTGAGGAAGGACGGCCGTGCGAGCCAGGGTCCGGTCACCACTCGAGCCGCAGCAGCGAACCCGGATCCGAGCAGCCCCAGAAGCCCCCACTCGCAACATACCTGTCTCATTTGTGGATAAGTATTTCATGCATTTTCCCCTGTGTCTCCTCCTTGTGTCGTGTTTAGTGGGGTTGACAAAGAGCTCACCTTACCTGTTGCCTATTTAGGGTCCAGCACTAAGGATATCTAGGGTCAGGTATCCGACTCAGCACATAGGTACGAAACCTATGTAGGGTTCTGAGAGATCTCAGGGGCCAGTGGTAGGTTTGGTCAGGGGTCACAATCTCCCCCTTCACTAGATACAGGGTTTCCCTTCCCTTTCGCCGTTTGCTTCATACTTCCTCGTACTTAGATTGACACTAGTCCTCTACTGATAACCTCCTGCTAATAAAACTGATTTTATTGAAACTACCGCATGCTGCGCAGTACGTTACACATCACTGGAATCAGGGTTTTGTTTCTACATTACGCTGTTTCCGGCTTATATTCCAAAAACCTACTGATAGATTCCCTTTAAGAATGTCCACCGGACTAAACTGCTAGATTGAATGTATTCAGTCAACAGCAACATATACGTTTTTAGCAAATGTACCACTTATATGGTAGCTTGCATTCAGAACATGTTATCATATTTCATTTTTATGTTTTCTTTCAGAAGAGGCATGCCGTAGCTTTATCGAATTATCTCCAGATTCTGAAAAAGGTATTTATATAGAGTATATTTTTACATTACAGAAAATATTTTATGCGACTACAGTCAGAGATCATACTTTTTTATACTTATACAAGTTGAAAAAAAAATTATACTCATCTATTATATAACATTGCTCCCACTGATCTTTTATTTCTTGGCTGCAACGATGACATACTGTCTATAAGGCTACTTTCACACATCAGTTTTTTGCCATCAGGTTCAATCCGGAAAAAAACGGGTAAAACGGATCCGGTACCGCATCCGTTTTTTCCCCATAGACTTGCATTGGTACCGGATTGTACCGGATGGCTTTGCGTTGCATCCGTTTTTTTCCGGATGCGGCAAAATTAGTTAGGCTACTTTCACACATCAGTTTTTTGCCATCAGGTTCAATCCGGAAAAAAACGGGTAAAACGGATCCGGTACCGCATCCGTTTTTTCCCCATAGACTTGCATTGGTACCGGATTGTACCGGATGGCTTTGCGTTGCATCCGTTTTTTTCCGGATGCGGCAAAATTAGTTAAAGCGGCGGCCGGAGGCAACGTAGCTTGCAACGTTTTTTTGTCCGGCAAAAAAAACGCATCGCGCCGGATCCGGCGCGATACGGCGTGTTTTACAATAGAAGCCTATGGACGCCGGATCCGGCGTAATGCGGTAAAAAACGGATGCGGCCGCCGGATCCGTTTTTCTAAACTGAGCATGCTCCAATGTAATTAACAAAACGGATCCAGCCAAAAAACGGACGAAAAGGATGCAAAAACGGATGCAAACCGTATCCACCGGATCCGTTTTTTAACGGATCCGGCATAACGGATCCGTTAAAAAACGGATCCGGTGGATACGGTTTTCACTTTTTTTTCAGGATCCGTTGGATCAGGAAAAAAAAGGACTGTGCCTGAATACAGAAAACTGATGTGTGAAAGTAGCCTTAAAGCGGCGGCCGGAGGCAACGTAGCTTGCAACGTTTTTTTGTCCGGCAAAAAAAACGCATCGCGCCGGATACGGCGTGATACGGCGTGTTTTACAATAGAAGCCTATGGACGCCGGATCCGGCGTAATGCGGTAAAAAACGGATGCGGCCGCCGGATCCGTTTTTCTAAACTGAGCATGCTCCAATGTAATTAACAAAACGGATCCAGCCAAAAAACGGACGAAAAGGATGCAAAAACGGATGCAAACCGTATCCACCGGATCCGTTTTTTAACGGATCCGGCATAACGGATCCGTTAAAAAACGGATCCGGTGGATACGGTTTTCACTTTTTTTTCAGGATCCGTTGGATCAGGAAAAAAAAGGACTGTGCCTGAATACAGAAAACTGATGTGTGAAAGTAGCCTAAACATGACATCTACAGGCAAATACTGGCTTCATCACTCATTGGGGCATCCTAGAGTTACCAATTCATATTCAAAATTCTTTGACTATTCCAAAACCTCAGGCTGAGTTCCAATGATGTAATGAGTATGTTCTTGCAGTTTTGATTCTATGTATTTTCCAACCACAGATGTTTAAAGTTGCAGATTTTTAAAGATGTCTGTTTACCATCAGTGTGTTATTAGTGTAGGTCTGTGTGTCCGATTACCATCAGTGTGTCATTAATGTACAGTGTGTCCATTTACCATCAGTGTGTCATTAGTGTACGGTCTGTGTGTCCGTTTACCATCAGTGTGTCATCAGTGTACGGTCTGTGTGTCCGTTTACCATCAGTGTGTCATTAGTGTACGGTCTGTGTGTCCGTTTACCATCAGTGTGTCATCAGTGTACGGTCTGTGTGTCCGTTTACCATCAGTGTGTCATTAGTGTACGGTCCGTGTGTCCGTTTACCATCAGTGTGTCATTAGTGTACGGTCTGTGTGTCCGTTTACCATCAGTGTGTCATCAGTGTACGGTCTGTGTCCGTTTACCATCAGTGTGTCATCAGTGTACGGTCTGTGTGTCCGTTTACCATCAATGTGTCATTAGTGTACGGTCTGTGTCAGTTTACCATCAGTGTGTCATCAGTGTACGGTCTGTGTGTCCGTTTACCATCAATGTGTCATTAGTGTACGGTCTGTGTGTCCGTTTACCATCAGTGTGTCATCAGTGTACGGTCTGTGTGTCCGTTTACCATCAATGTGTCATTAGTGTACGGTCTGTGTCAGTTTACCATCAGTGTGTCATCAGTGTACGGTCTGTGTGTCCGTTTACCATCAGTGTGTCATTAGTGTACGGTCTGTGTCCGTTTACCATCAGTGTGTCATCAGTGTACGGTCTGTGTGTCCGTTTACCATCAATGTGTCAGTGTACGATCTGTGTCCGTTTACCATCAGTGTGTCATTAGTGTACGGTCTGTGTGTCTGTTTATCATCAATGTGTCAGTGTACGATCTGTGTGTCCGTTTACCATCGGTGTGTCATCAGTGTACGGTCTGTGTGTCCGTTTACCATCAGTGTGTCATCAGTGTACGGTCTGTGTGTCCGTTTACCATCAGTGTGTCATTAATGTACGGTCTGTGTGTCCGTTTACCATCAGTGTGTCATTAATGTACGGTCTGTGTGTCCGTTTACCATCAGTGTGTCATTAGTGTACGGTCTGTGTGTCCGTTTACCATCAGTGTGTCATTAATGTACGGACTGTTTGTCCGTTTACCATCAGTGTGTCATTAATGTACGGTCTGTGTGTCCGTTTACCATCAGTGTGTCATTAGTGTACGGTCTGTGTGTCCGTTTACCATCAGTGTGTCATCAGTGTACGGTCCGTGTGTTTATTTACCATCAGTGTGTCATTAGTGTACGGTCTGTGTGTCCGTTTACCATCAGTGTGTCATTAATGTACGGACTGTTTGTCCGTTTACCATCAGTGTGTCATCAGTGTACGGTCTGTGTGTCCGTTTACCATCAGTGTGTCATTAATGTACGGACTGTTTGACCGTTTACCATCAGTTTGTCATTTTTTTTCTCCCTGATGGATAAAGAAATAAATTAGAGTTTCTCCTGTACCTTGCAATGTTAAACACGTAGAGCTCATGGTCTGCACACTGATGCCATCTGTGCTGTGCGTATTTTTCACAGAGACAAACTTGTATTGGCCTTTGTCTTCTGTGCTGCTAAAAAAAATGGACGTCTTATGTATTGCACGGACGCACGGTCTGTGTAAAAACTGCGTGTCTGTGTGTACCGCTCCTGCAGCAGTCGGACTGCTCGGATCCGGGGTTGCTGTTGCTCGAGGGTCTCCGGACCCGGGGGCTTGTGGTTACTCAAAAATGAAAAGGGGCTATTTACAGAAGATTAGTGTTTGTGACACCACCCGTGGTTCGCGGTAAGGGGAGTACCGTCGATGGGAGTACCCGGGGGAGATGGAGTAGGGCAGCCAGATGACGTTCCCTCCACGGGTAGGGGAGGCCCCAGGAATCTGGATGGTGGAGGTGGAGGGAAGCGGGGTGGAGTCTATGCGGCAAGCAGGACGCCGGGGGGGGGGGGGGACAGCGTACTCACTCAGGTCATGTGGATGTTGGTGCGACCATTAAGAAGACTCTGACACAGGAGTAAACCAAGTCTCTGGGTGCTGCTGCCACTCTAGCGAGCTCGTCAGGGAATCCACCCCGTTGGTATTGCTGATGGATTGGAACCTGCCTCCATGCACTTGTATTTAGACGTTTCTGAGTGACCCCTCAGCCTAGAGCTGTCGGGGTCCCGCTCCCTATAATTATATAGAGGAGCTGTGCTCTCGATGGCTTACACTTGGGATTTCAGTGGGCCGCATAAGCTTGAAGGCCCTATAACCCTCGTTGTGTTGGTGCCTTCAATCTCTGAGCTCTTGGAGAAAGTTCATAAAGAGACAGGTTAATTATCAGGTTGCGTGAAACTACTTCCTGATCTAGGGTCCAGTACCCAGCCGTGCTCGGTACCGGTTCGGTTCCTAGATTTTCCAGTGCCGACCGTTCTCCAAAACTAAGTCTGGGCACCCTTCTATAAAACCCTGCGACTGGTTCTCCGACTCCTCCGGTCCCAGACCACCGTCTGCGACCTAGCCAAAGTTTCCCAGGGAGCTCCAACTCCCTCAGTCCCTCCCACCAGTCTACCTGACCCCTAGGCGGGTGGCCCTTTTCCAGCTAGACCACCCACTGGTGTGCCTGACAGGGTGTGGTGTGGCTAGGATTTGGATGCTGATGGAAGCAATACCAACAGTTAGGCTATGTTCGCACGTTGCGTAAATACATGCAGTTACGCTGCGCTTTGTAGCGCAGCGTAACTGCATGCGTCCTGCGTCCCCTGCACAGTCTATGGAGATTGTGCAGGGGCCGTGCGCACGTGGCGTCTTGGAGCGCAGCGCTTCGGCTGCTGCCCGAAGCGCTGCGTTCAAGAAGTGTCACTTCTTCCGTGCGCTTTGCCGGCAGCTCCTGCTCTGTCTATGGGAGGAGCTGCAGGCAGAGCGCATGGAATCAGCTTTTTTTTTTTTTTTCTACGGACATTTTCTGCAGCGATTTGAAGCGCACGTGTGCTCTTCAGATCGCTGCAGAAAATTCTGCAGTGACTGTACGCAACGTGCGCACATAGCCTTAGGATCCTAGAACCATGGAGGGTGAGTTCTGCACCAAAAGAGAAAGTAGTGCAGTCCCCTATGACACCCTGATTAGGTCAGGGGCGTCACACGTGAACAGCACCATAAATTATAAAGGGTACGTGTGTTACGGGGGGACTTCCTGGTATAGGAATAGATGAAGATATACTACTACCAGTGGTCAGGGTCCACTTTGCAGTGATGGCAGAACTGCAGTTGGTGGCACAAGGCCCTACTGAAACCAAACAGTAACACGGTAACTAAGGTACTCTATGTTACAGGTCACGCAGAGGTACCAAGAGATGTAAAGAGACTCTGTCCCATCACAGAGGGTCTCTGTATGCAGAAACAGTGTTCTAAGCCACACGATACTGCAGTATATATACTGAACTCTATTAAATGACAGTCAGATAAGGAAATAATATTATAGTAAATAAACAGAACTCTGTTAACTCACAGAGTCTATATGGCGCATTACACTTCTGTTCCTTCACAGAAGGTAATATATATGCAGCATACACGGTATGTATAGGAGCAGACAAGCAGAACACTAGCCGTATCCTGCTAGCAGAGGCTCAGGGTATATGCATTGGTGAGTGTACAGTGTACTGCTCCTATATCGGCTTGCTATATGGTACAGTCGGTTAGCCACCAGTCCCAAAGCTGCCCAATATCACTGGAGCCTAGCTTCGCCAGCTACTGACCCTAACTCGGTCAACGGATATGACCGCAATGCCTCACCCTAACCTGCCTCCTGACCCTCAATCAGGCCGGTGGGACTTCGTCGCCTAACCCTATCTAAGATGTGTACAGCAGTGTGCACAAAGACGAGTGTGCACCTCCATGTGGTCGTCAGGGCTATTTATCACCTCTGTACCGCCCACAAGATGGAGGAACCATGTGTAGCCAGCCCCTTTGGCCAATGAGAGCCCTACACATCACTGATGATGTCACGGTGGCCAATAAGAACGTGCCACATCACTGATAATGTCACCGGCCAATAGGAATGTGCCACATCACCGATGATGTGATGGCGGCCAATGGGGACATGCCACATCACTGATGATATCACGGCAGCCAATGGGAACGTACTACATCACTGATGATGTCACCGTGGCCAATAGGAATGTGCCACATCACTGACATGCTCAGATAGTGGCAAAAGACCCATAGGAATCCCACACATGCTCAGTAGGTACTTTTTGACACCGTGTCAGAATGCCAAAAAGCCCTGGTCAGCATCCGTGCCTCAGAAGACCGTAACGAGCGACTTCGGGTACGGGGAGGAACTTCTCCAGAAGACAAACGAGGAGCACCCGTACCCTGGTTCATGACAACGTGTTGTATCTTTGTCAAAATCGGATAAATCATGTACGGGAAATACGGACGTTTGAATGAGGCCTAACATGAACATCCAGTTTGTTTCACAATTCAACAGTTTTTTTGATCACCACCCTGAGTTCATTTAATTACACGTTCTGTACCCAGTAAAAATAGCCATGAAATTATAATAAGAATATTGGCCTAAGATTGGAGCATTTGAAATTTAGGCCACATAATATGCAAATGTTACCAGTAACAGAGATTCATTGATTCATTGGAGGTGCACTTTTTACAAACAATCATAAGAAGGCAGGTAGAGCTGAACTGTCAATGTCTGACAGTGGAATTTAATACACACAGCCTGGCACATGGCAATTCCATGTTCCTATGCCCCCCTTCCCCATGACAGGGTCTGAGGGGGTGCTCTTGCAGCTAAAGACCCCTTGTGCTTGCCATTACAGCCTGTGGTTACAGTGATTTATACCTCCCAACCATCCAGGATTCAGTGGGACAGTACTGATTTGAAAGTTCCCTCCTGCACTCCTGCTGTTCACTGCTTTTCCCCTGCTGCTCTCCTCAGTGCAGTGAATAAATTAACTCAAGAAGAACAGTGCATAAATTAAAGCCTCATCTGCCCTGAATATTCCATGACAGGACTTGATACAATACAAGCAGCTCTACTATTGAGCCATTGCCTGTATGGAGTGTTCTAGGATGATTTGGTAATCTTGACCTGTATTGCTGGCAGAGAAACTAGAAGCAAATTATTCAGCTACATAGAGATGTATATAGATGTACACTACTTCTCCATGTAGCTAAAGGAAGAAGTCAGATTATTTTGTTCCCATAAAACTACTATAAAGAAATGAGAAAAAAATGACAATGTGACGCCCCTCGGGGCCTGCAGGACTACTCGTCATCGGGCCAGTGGTATTTTAGGGCCTATAGCAGCCCTAGTTGTCCTAGCTGTTGTGTCACCAGCTTTGATTATATCAGAGGAAAAATTTTGTATAGATGAACCTGCATTACTGCCTCTGAGTTCACAGCAGAATACTGCACACTGGACACCGAGATCAATTGTACAGAGCAGCATCTTTATGTTCTATATTCTAGAGGGAGATAAAAATATTTTGTTTCTTTTAATTAAATTACTAAAAAATAATAAAAAAATAGAACAATGTAATTTTTATTGCACTTTTTAAAATATAATAAACATCACAAATCAGCAAATAACATGGAAATATTTGGTGTCCCTGTAATCATAATGACCCAAACAACACAGCGATCAAATTATCACAGCGATCAGATTATTTATGGGGATCAGTAAATGGATAAAAAAATGGCAAAATTGATTATTTTTCTCTATTAAAACCCATACAAAAATGTAACACTGAGGCTGTGTTCACACATAGCGTAAATGCTGCGTTTTTTCTGCAGGTGTCCGCACCACACAATGCAATAACAATCCTCTCTGATTATTGTGTGTGTGCTGCCTTTTTTTATCTTTTTTTATACATTGCCCCAAAATTTCATACATGTTTGTGTGGCGCCCCTGAGGCTTCAGTCGCCACAGAGGTACTGCACCTCAGCGAGAGGTGTGGTATTCCATCTTGGGTAAGGAGGAGGTCAACACCGGTTCACACAAAGCACAACACCCAGGCTCAGAAACACCTCATCAGACATGGTAAGGGCGTGAATATACCCGAAGCCAGGCTGGGGGCTGGAGTATTCGGAGTAGGAACACAGTGGCACAAGTGGGAACACAATGTGGAGTGTGGAGAGAGTGAGAGGAGCAGTAGAGGAGCTAAGACCCCCGGTCTGGAGCAGGTACCACTCAGCCCGAGCACAGACAGAAGGGGTCCTAGAGACCACGGGAGCATAATAACCTCTCGTGGCCTTGTTCCACATATAATCTACGGGTGGAAGGACTTGGCTGCAACACGGGGACTGGTCCCTAGGCTAGAGGAGAAAAACCTACGTACTCCTCTAGTAAAACCAGTGGCTGAGGTGACTGCACGCACCGAAGCCACCACCGCACATGAATTCACTGGAAGGTGACCCTCAAGGACCAAGGGATAGAGCTTCACGCCACCCCACAGGGTTCACGAGCACTGATACAGGGTTCAGTGAGCGAAGGCGCAAAGCAGAAGGGAGAAGCAAGTGTAGGAGTCGGCAAGGACAAGGTACACTTCAGAAAGGTGCACCAGACTTGACCTCTGAACTATCCGGGATTGGCTGGAGCTCATCACGGTGAATCCCGGCACTGCAAAGGCGGTCACTGGCGTGTGTGTAACCTTGGAAGTGGCTACAGTGAGTAAAGACCTTGAGACTGCATTCCTGTGTTGCTGCACCAAAAACGCAAGAAATAATGGGGAAAAGGCATAAAAAATGCAGCAAAGATTCAATAATCAGAGAAGATTGTTATTGTATAATTGGGTGCAGACAGCGGCAGAAAACAAAAAACGATAGGATTTCTGCAACATATGAACATGGCCTTATAGACACAAAAAAAGTAACGTCATATAGTGAAGCTTATATAAATATGAGAAAGTTCTGGCTGCTATGCATGAATGAACAGTCCGGGTCTGCTAAACATCCCTCACTGCAAATGGGTGTGGTTTGGGGGTGTGGCTAGGAGCATGGCCAAAATTTGCCGCTGTGCAAGCAGCTCGCCATATGCTTTATCCGTCTTTCTGTTGTTCAAGGGTTGGGAGGTATGCTATACTGTGGTATTTCAATATATACACTGAACAAAAATATAAACTCAACACTTTTCTTTCTGATCTTATTTTTCTGGATCAACTGATAAGACAGCGAGTTCAGGTTCCTGCCAATAATCCAACAACTTCACATATCCATTGAAGAGGAACATGTAACAGTGTTCCCCCCCAGCCTGTACCTTAATGTAATCAGGCCTCCAGCAGTATCTATTGTCCTTGATCTGTTGGAGGGTTGATTGTATAATGTTCTCCTCTGCAGCTGGCTTCTCTAAAACAATCCCTGGGGACTGTGTTCTGGAAACTTTTTTATATTAGGAGCTACAAGTAGCACATGTTAAAGGGGTGGGTGTGAGCACTTCTGCCCATACAGGGGGCGGATCTAAGGAGAGGTGGAAGAATTAGCCACCTGTTTTGTTAGTTGAGGCTGTGTCTAATGAAGGGCTAGGATCTGTTGCTGTGGCTAGGTCCTGGTGCCCGTGTATGGACTATTAGACATTGGAGATCGGCTGTCATGTGGGATTGGATTGTGTCCCTCATCTGTTGGATCCATTGACTTCTTCCAAAGATTACTTCTATGTGTTCTCTGGCGTCAGATTTCCAGGTGGCGCCGTTGGAACTTTGAGGACTTATTGTGGACTCTAAAGAACAATATTGATAATGGATGTTCTATGCTCCCTGCCTCAATAAAACTTGTTAATATATTCATCGGCCTGGTGTCCTTGCCTTCTCTGCCGCATACCCAGTCACAGAACGGACCAACATTCCACAGGACACAATCAACCACCTGATCAACTCTATGAGAGGGAGATGTGTTGATGAGGCAAATGGTGGATCCCTGGATGCTTCCAATCCTGTAAAACTGCACATTTTAGAGTGGCATTTTATTGTGGTCAGTGTCGCGGGCGGAGGGGACACGCTCACCACGCTCGGGTCCGGGGCTTCTGCTGCTGCTGCTCGGTGGCTCGAGGGGTGGGCCGGACCCGGGGACTCGAGCAGCGCTCCTCACCCGTGAGTGAAAAGGGATGGTTTGGTTAGGGAGATTGTTCGTGACGCCACTCACGGGACGTGGTGATGATGGCACCACCGCTGCTGGTAACGGGGATCCCGGGAGAGATGGTAGGGAACAGCTAGGATGTTGTCCCCTCCGTGGGTAGGGGGTTGGTGATCCCGGGGCCCGGTGGTGTAACGGGGAGGCTGGATGGCTGGGGTGCAGGGTTGCAGGGATGGCACGGTGCCGGACGGCAGTGGTGTACTCACTCAGACAATCAATGACAGAGTCTCTGGTAAACCAAACGGCCGGATGGATGGGTCCCGCAGCCGGCTGCAGTGTTGTTGTTGTGCTCTCCCCGGACGGCTGATGGTGGCTGTCTTTCCCTGCACCTTTTAGAATGTTCTGACTCCTGTGGTTGCCCACCGGTAGTCCGCTCCCCGGCGTATAGGTGCCATAGGAGCCCGTTTTGCCCACAGGCGCTGGCCCTTTGATCTCTAGCCTGTGGCGGTGGCTGTATAGCCTCACGGTTGCCTTCTGTCGGGACTTGGTTGTTGGGAAACCCCTGGGGTTCCTGTCACACTCGGATTTGACTATTGACGGCGGCTCCAAGCCTGGTCGGGGTCCGATGGCCTGCCTGTGTGCTTAGCTTCACTCCGATCCCCGGTTCAGTACCGGCGGGCCAACGCCTGACCCCGATCCATATGGCTCTGCAGAGTTCCATTAACTCCTGCAGATGCCCACCACCGTCTGCCAACCTTGCTGTCAGTGCCTGGGCTCCTACCCACGCACACGCAGACGTTTCACTCCTCTCCCTTTCACCTCCTAAACTGATCTGTCTCCTTTTCCCGCCTCCAGGCCTGTGAACTCCTCGGTGGGTGGGGCCAACTGCCTGGCTCCGCCCCACCTGGTGTGGACATCAGACCCTGGAGGGAGGCAACAAGGGTTTTTTGTCTGACTGTTGTTACTGTCTAGGGTGGAGGGGGTGTATGTTGTTATGTATGTGACTACCTGGCTAGTCCAGGGAATCACATCAGCCTAAGGCACACCTGTGCACTAGTCATGTTGTCTAGTCAGCATCTTGTAATCCATCCACCTCACAGGTGTGACATATCATCGGCAGAGAAAAAGTGGTTACTAACACAGACTTAGGTCCCTTTCAGATGTCCATGTTTAAGGTACGTGTGATATCCGTTTTTAACACGGATGCCACACGTACCCATGTTATTCTGTGGAGTTGCTCACACGGCCATGTTTTCACATGGACCGTGTGACCCCTTCATGGCCCAGCATGTACACACGGAGACATGTCGTTTTTTCTCCGACAGCACAGGTGTCACACGGATCGCACATTGATGTGATACGTGTGACATCAGTGTGAAAGAAAATTGTTTTCTATACTCACCTGTCTCCAGCCCTGCTGTTTTCTTAGCTGCTGTCACTTTCTTCCAACCACCGCTCATTATGCTCATTGCATAGGCACTGCACAGAGGACCTAAAAGCAGCAGCAGCGTCGGTCGGGGACATCAGTGCTGGGGACAGGTGAGTATCCAGCAGTGTGTGTGTGCAGTGAAGTCAGGAGGTCAATGGGAGTATCCAAGGAACTCCACTGACCTCCTGGCGACAGCTATACTAGCGTGTCGCGACAGTGACTACACAAGTTCATCAGAGTTCATTCTGAACTCTGATTAACCTGTGACATCACTACTGTGCCTGCACACACACTGCTGAGGGTGCCGCTGCAGTGATCTGGGCTGCCCTTATGAGGTCCAGGTCTCCGCAGGTAATCACACACATCAGTGATGACCTCCTGACCAGGCCACACAAACACTGCTAAGGGCGCTCCTGTAGTGACCTGGGCTGACCTTATAAGCTCCAGGTCACCGCAGGGAAGAATACACAGCAGTGTGTGCGTGCCTGCAGGGGCTGCTCTCACAATCAATGGGGAACGTTCGGTTCTCCATTGAATGTGCCAGCAGTATGGGATCGACATGTGCTTCCCCTAATTGGATTACGGCGGACCAGAATTAGGGCTTTGACAGGGAAATAAATTGGAAAAGAGGGTGTCTTGTCTTTATTTATTGAATAATTTTGCTTTTGGGAACGTCATGGAATCTTACCATGAACTACGGCGGACCTTTTGTATTTTTTTAAAAAAATAAATAAATTGGTAAACAAGGGCTGGAGTCAGGGGGGTTTTTGTTCAAATAAACTTTTTTATTCTTTCAATTACTGTATTAGTAATGACGGTGTTTGTTTAACGCCACCTATTACTAATACCAGGGCTTGATGCCAGCTGGAGATGGCATTGACCCCTCAACTATTACCCCAATTGCCACCACACCAGGGCAATGGGTTGAGCCGGGTCCATCACCAGAATTGGCGCATCTGACAGATGCGCCATTTCTGGGTTGGCTGCGAGCTGCTATTGTTAGGCTGGAAAGGGCCAAATAACCATGGCCCTTCCTACCCTAATAAAATCAACCCCCAGTTGTGTGCAGCACCTTGGCTGGTTTTAGTAAACTGGGGTGGAACCCATGTCAATTTTTTTTTTTTTTCAATCTAAAAATTTTTAAAAAATAAGCATGGAATCCCCTCTATTTTTAATAAACAGCCCCAAGGTACAGCAGGCAGCTGAGGGTTGCGGCCCTGCTGTTCCTGTGCTGGATATAAAAATTGGGGAACCACACATCATTTTTTTTTATTTATTTATTTTTTAAATTAAAAAATAAAAATGCTGCAAAACAGCTGGCCAAGCTACCTATCTCTATATCTGTATTGTTATTCTATCTTTTCTTTCTTTCTATTTTATAGGTTCTTTCTTATTTTCTTTCTTTATATCTCTCAATCTATTTTATCTGTTCTAGCTATCTATCTAATTTGTTCTATCTATCTATCTATCTTTCTATCTGTCTGTTCAATCTATCTTTCTACATCTATCTATAATTTTTCAGGCTTTGCCCATCTTTTACACATTAAAAAAACATTAATTTCAGTATCATGCATTTTTTACCGGTACCAATCACATGGATGTCACACGTATGACACATGGATGTCACACGGATGACCATATCGGTAAGCGTGGCTTGCACCTGTTTAAACATGGACGTCTGAAAGGGGCCTTAAGCCTGCTTTACACGAGACGATAGATTGTGCGATAGCACAATCGATCGTACCCGCCCCCGTCGTTTTTGCGTCACGGGCAATTAGTTGCCCATGGCGCACAAACTCGTTTACCCCCCGTCACACATACTTACCTCCCGGACGACCTCGCTGTGGGCGACGAACGTCCACTTCCTGGAGTGGGTGGGACGTTCGGCGTCACAGCGACGTCACACGGCAGGTGGCCAATTGAAGCGGAATGGCGGAGATAAGCGGGATGTAAACATCCCGCCCACCTCCTTCCTTCCATTAAGCCGGCGGGTGCCGCGGGAAGCAGGTAAAGCTGCTGTTCATCGTTCCCGTGGTGTCACATGGAGCAACGCGTGATGCCACGTCAACGATGAACAACCTCCGCCATTTTAATTAAACAATTTTATGAAACCTAGCGACGAGTACACGACTCACGATTTGTGAGCGTTACTGCGTCGCTAGGAGGTGTCACACGAGACGACGTTGTGCGGATGTGCGTGACCCCGACGAAATATCGCACAATCTATCGCCTCGTGTAAAGCCCGCTTTAGACAAATTTGTGAACAATATTTCAGAGAAAAGACATAGACATTGTCTTAGATCTTTGAGTTCAACTCATGAAAAATGGGATCAAAAACAAAAGTGTTGCTTTTATATTTTTGTTCAGTGTAGATTCATCATTTTTAAGGTTGAAAGTAGATATAAGTGTGACGCCCCTGAACTAGTCAGGGTGTCACAGGGTACTGCACTCCTATCTCTTTTGGTGCAGAGCTCAACGCCCCATGGTTCTGGGATCCTAACCTTTGGTATTGCTCCATCAGCATTCAAATCCTAACCACACCTCACACCACACCCTGTCAGTTGAGTGGTAGCCCTGAGAGAGTGAGGAGCTAGAGTGAGTTGGAGCTCCCTGGGAGACATTGGCTAGGTCGCAGACGGTGGTCTGGGACCGGAGGAGACGGTGACATGGTCACAGGGTATTAGAAAGGGGTGCCAGACTTAGTTTGGGAGAATGGTCGTCACCGGAAAATCTAGTAACCGAACCCGGCAGGGTACTGGACCCTAGATCAGGGAGTATCTTCAATCAACCTGATAATTAACCTGTGGAGGATAGTCTCTTTATGAACTTTCCACAAGAGCTCAGAGATCGAAGGCATCAACACAACGAGGGGGAAAGGGCTTTCCAGCTTATGTGGCCCACTGAAATCCCAAGTGTCAGCCATCGAGAGCACAGTTCCTCTATTTAATTATATGGAGCGGGACTCCGACAGCTTCAGGCTAAGGGGTTACTCAGAACATTTAAAATCTAGTGCATGGAGGCAGGTTACAGACCATCAGCAATACCAACTGGAGCGGACTCCCGGATGAGCTCCCCTGAAGTGGCAGCGGCACCCAGAGACTTGGTTTACTACTGTGTCAAAGTCTGCTTTATGGTCACATCAACACCAACACGGCCTGAGTGAGTATGTCGCGGGTGGGGAGGGCGCTGCGCTCACCCACTGCTCGGGTCCGGCTGCTGCTGCTGCTCGCTCGGTCGGTGGCTCGAGCGGTGGGCCGGATCCCGGGGACTCGAGCGGCGCTTCTCGCCCGTGAGTGAAAGGGGTGGTTTGGTTTAGGGATATTGTCCGTGACGCAACCCACGGTTTGTGGTGAGGTTGGGATACCACCGCTGCTCTGTACGGGGATCCCGGGAGCGTTGACAGAGAGCAGCTGAGATGTTTTCTCCCCTCCGTGGGTAGGGGAGTTTTGGTGGTCCCGGGGCCCGGTGGTGGAGGTCGGAAGGTGGGTTGCGGGGCCTGGCCGGGTGCAGGTTCGCGGGGCAGCGCAGTGCCAGACGGCATGGTTGTACTTACTCAGCCAGTAATGCACACGGAGTCTCTGGTAAAACAAACGGCTGGATGGACGAGTCCCACAGACAGCTGCAGCGGTCACTCCTGGTAGGTTGGCGGTAACTGTCTCTCCCTGCACCGGTGTTCTGTTCTCGACCCCAATGGCTTCCCACTGATATCCCGCTCCCCAGTGGTATGTTGGCTAAGGGAGCCCTTCCTTTGCCCGCAGGCTCTGTCCCTGGGAGCTCTAGCTCTGGCGGTAGCTTTATCTCCCTCACGGTTTGGACGGTTGCCTTCAGTCGGGTCTTTACTGCTGGGAAACCCCAGAGGTTCCCGTCGCTGATGGATTTGACCGGTTTTACGGCGACTCCTAGCCTGGTCGGGGTCCGTAGGCCCTGCCGGATGGTGCTGGCTTCTCTTCGCTCCCTGATCCAGTACCGGCGGGCCACCGCCCGTCCCCGGTCCTTACGGTTGTACGTCAATCGGCCTCTGCTGCAGACGGTCACCACCGTCTGCCAACCTTGCTGTTTCTGTGCCCGGGCCACGTACCCGGACACGGCCAGTCAGTTCCTCTACTCCTACTTCCCTCACTCCCGCTCTACACTCAACAACTGCTCTCCTTTTTCCTTTTCCCGCCTCCAGGGCTGTGAACTCCTCGGTGGGAGGAGCCAACCGCCTGGCTCCGCCCCACCTGGTGTGGACATCAGTCCCTGGAGGGAGGCAACAAGGATTTGTGTCTGACCTTGATGTTCCTAACCGGGGTGTAGGGTGTGTTGTTGCAGTACCTGTGACGTCCTGGCTTGTCCAGGGCGCCACAAGTACACTGCTCCCCCTGCGTCCAACCTGCACTACGCTCCCCTACACTCCACTATCCAGAGTCCCGGGGCCTTCCCCTACCTGTGGAGGGAACGTTATCTGGCTGCCCCGCTCCATCTCCCCCGGGTACTCCCATCGGCAGCGGCGGTACTCCCCTTACCGCGAACCACGGTTGGCGTCACGAATATCACTCCCCTGTAAATAGCCCCCTTTCATTTTCGGGTGACCCCGAGCCCCCGGGTTCGGAGACCCTTGAGCAGCGGCAACCCCGGATCCGAGCAGTCCGACTGCTGCAGGGGCGGTACATAAGTCAAAGGAGTTCGGCCTACAGCCTAACATGTTGATCCAGAGGAAGGTAAGAACCCTTATGAGGCAGATATATTAGCCTCATGTTGGGGGAAAAATGTAACAATTCATCGTATGGTAAAATAAATGTCATTTAAAACTACAATTTGCAAGAAAACAAGCTCTCACATTTCTATGTAGACGTATGGTTCATGGAAGAAGGGGAGGAAAAAAACAAAAGAGCAAAAATGGAAAATCCCCAGGACAGAGAGGGGTTAACACACAATTTACATCTACCACATGCAACGATTCACGGTTACAACAAGTCTGAAACACGTCATATTGGATTCTAATCACACGGGAATGTATCTCAAAACAAAATGGATGTTTTCACTGAATAATGATGTTGGATTGTTTTATTGAGACTTCTGGATGATGGCGTTTTGTCTTCTATGATTCCAAGAACTACCCATCTAAACTGCACACATTATTGACATGGGCTGTACAGGCCTTCATAGTAAAACCATGTGCATGGCACAACTGTACACTATTACTCTGCATAAGGAGAGACTTGCTTCCTGGGTGGGGGATATTGTGTGTAAGACCCTTTAAAAGCTAACATTTTGTTTGATGATCTTAGAGAATTTGTACAACAAGAATACAAAACCTCAGAGAAATCAGAAATAGGGCAAATAACATATGGCCATCACTCAACCGGCAAGGGTGAAATTCTACATCTAGACAGACACTGAGAGCCTAAACTGGCCCTATGTAAACGTATTATGGGTGTCTGAATGATGGCAATGATGATGGGTGGAAGTAACACATAGATGACAGCATTTTGCTTTGTCATTTTACCGTTTTTATTGTACCCATAATTGATATTTCACATTCTGTACATTTCAGGTGTCCTCTGGTTGTCCGTTATCTCGGAGTTTTTATACATTATATTGCTCAGTCTCGGTTTTCTTCTTATGTGCTTGGAATTGTTCACTTCTAGTAACTTCATAGATGGTTTGAAAATCAATGCGTTTGCTGCTATCATTACAGTGCTGTCAGGTAGGTGATATATGTATGTGTTTTTAGGACATGTATAATTATGATTATTGCATTCTACAGGCAATTTAGTAACGACACCAAACAGTAACATGCTGAATGCCAGATCAGAAACCTTTAAAATGCTATTTACCTGGAGATATAATGGTAATCCAAAGGCAAGAGGCATTTAATGGGACCTTTCACCAGGTCAAAACTATCCAGTATTTGCTCTTCTTTTAATACCAAGTCTCCCTTGAGTGCTCTGTTTTTGTTTGTTTTTAATTGTTTGTTATTTTAAACCTACTATACAATTCCGAAGATTGGAGCCTTTTAATTTAGTGCTATTTTTATGGGCTTTCTTAAGGGGACATGTCTCCTAAGATTACACTGGGGAACGCAATTTTTTAGGAGTTAGGTCAGACAACTGTTCTTAATTAATTTTTGGATGCTGAATCCAGAAATGATCTCAGTTTTTCTCTATCACGTCAAGTTTTTGAACTATAGGATTTTTGTCTTCTCAAAAATATGTAAACTACTGTACCTAAAAAGTGTTGTTTTTTTTTATATTGATAATTATGACGTATTGGGAGCTGCACACACCTTTCACCACACTGTCTCAGTTGTGACTACTCTTACAAGTTGCCACATAGCTCTATTTGAGTCGAATTGTACTCAGATAACAAGTCTTATTACAGAAATCAGTGCAATTGTGCTTCTATGGCAGGTAAGTTGAGGAGGAAAAACTTGACGTGATAGAAAAAAACTGACTACATTTTTGGAATCAGCATGCCAATTTTAGTATAAATCAGCTCAAAAACCTAACTCAACAGAAATTGTTTTTCAAATTGTTCCCCAGTGTTATGTGAGGGCTGCTCTGGTAACTACCCAGTGAACAACACCCCCCATAAAAGACAATTAAAAATTGCAGTGAACAAAAAGGCCCAAATCACTGGCACTATATGGCAGATTTATGAAAAAAATTAAAAACAGAATACTCAGGGGAATTGCAGTATTAAACTAGGAGCAAAAACTGGACATTTTTGTCCTCATAAGTGACAGGTCCTCTCTAAGACCAGCCTCAACATTTCTGTACACTGGCTCATTTAACCAATGTCGTCATGATCATGGCTGTTTTAGGTATCTGTTTTCAACAGATTTATAAGATGGTGTCTAGAGGCTGCAACAATGCAATTGCTGGTTAAGAGACCCACGGTCCACCAATAAAGCAACATAATTCTGCTATCAAAATCGTACAGCAGGTAAAATAAATATTGAACATGTCACCAATATTTTAAGTAGATATATTTCTAAAGGTGCTATTGACAACAGTTTTACCAGATGTCAATAACAACCCATCCAATCCACAGGCAAAAAAATCAAATTTAGTTGTCCATAAATTATGTTTTATCAGAGAAGCTACCTCAATTATTAATGTTATACTAAAAAACCTTTTATTCTAAATTTCATTAAAATTCACAAGACAACAAACCATTCCACACCGTGACCAATAGCACAAAAAACAAAAATAATAAACCAAAGGATCATGGAACCATCTTACTCTATGCAACCTGTATGGAAAATGGAAAAAAAATACATCCATGGGGGGGCTAAGCTAGACATGGCTGAGTGAGGACGTGCTTTTCTGGAGCTCCTCTATACAATCCCGCATAAAGCCAGTTTTTACATGAAAAATGGGCAAATCTACTGCCAAAAAGAGTAAGCCCAGCACCCCAAGTCGGCCCCCTGCACCCCAGCACAATATTGGGGCTTATTTCACCCGCTCCAGGGAGTCTGGGGCAACTCCACAACCGGGGCATGAATTGCGGCCTGCAGAGCCTGAACTGGTCCTTGCTCCTGTCCTGGTGCCCGAAAATACGGGAATGCTGGAGGCCCAGAGGAGGGGTGAAGCAGCAGAGACACCCCTGGATGTAAATGGACCCACCGAGGGACCCACAGCGGCGGTGCACACAGTCAGGAACCCCGCGGCGGGAGGAGCGGTGAGTCTGCCGGCGCCATTCCAAGATGGCGCCCACCTACCTGCGATGCGGCCTGGAGGATCGGCGCTGGAGGACGGGACACCCGCAGCCACGACCTCACCTGCCCCGCACCCCAACGCGTTGCCGATGGGACCGGGGAGTTCCCACAACTTACCCGGAGCTGGCGCCAGCGGAGTCTGGAAAGCTGCGGCGCACAAGCGTGGCCTGCACACGTGCCCAGGCCCAGGTGATGACTCACCGCTGCAGCCCCGGGCACTGAAGAATCAGACGCCGCGCAGAGCGGCTGAAGTCCAGGAGCTGCCAGCCTCTTACACAGGGGCGCCTGATACAAGCGAGGAGGAAGCAGCAGACACCCCTGAAGGACTGCCTGGCCCACAGTTACAGGTACAGGGGTGGAGGGGAGACCTGCTGAAGGGGGTTCATACCAGGAGTGATGGCAGTGGCATGAACCACACTCCCTTACCAGGGGCCACACGAACACCAGAGGGACCTGGGGACGGAGGAGGACTGCAGGAGTCTATGGTGGCGACTGCTGAATTCTGGGAGATACCTCAGAAGGAGGTGCCCCCCACCTCTCCAGACAGTTGGTGCACGGGATCCTCCTGGGCTGAGAGCCAGATGGACGCAGACGGGGTTGTGGAGGGGAGTACTTTGATACCAATGAACAAAGGGCCCATGGCACTGGGAGCTCCCCCACTCCATCTTGTAGCCGGGCCACCACTGTGGGAGGGCATGAACAACCCCCAAAATACACAGAAAATGATATATGGTCCAGCTATACAGGACTCTTTTTTTTTATGCATACCCCAATATGTCTCATGCTGCCGCCTCGACGAGTGAAGATCGCCCAGCATCCTTGGCAGATCTGCGAGCACTGCTACAAGCAATCCCCAACAAAAACGACATTGCAGTACTGGCTGACCAAGTGGTGGCGGAATGTAAACAGGAATTTATCCAACTGCGGTCTGATCTCTCTTCACTTACTCATACGGTCGATACCCTTACTGAGCAGCAATCAAATTCTCAAGTCTCTATTCAATCCATCCAAGAGACAGTGAAGAATCAGTCCAAGCAATTATTTGCCCTTCAACAACACGTAGATGATCAAGAAAACAGAAATAGAAGGAACAATCTACGTATTAGAGGTCTTCCTGAATCAATTGCGGTCCCTGATATCCCTGTTATGCAGTCCTCCGTTCCATTTTTAACAATTTGTTAAAGAAGCCACCAGGAACCCCTCTAGAGATTGACAGAGCCCATAGGGCTCTACGCCCCCCGGATCCAGAGGACCCTCGCCCAAGGGATGTTGTGTGCAGGGTGCATTTCTTTGCGGCAAAGGAGGCCATTTTACAAGCAGCCAGGAAGAAACCGAACCTAACATAACACAGCTGTGCCATTTGCATCATGCCAGACCTCTCAAGGCACACCCTAGCCCAACGTGCTACCCTTAAGCCCCTTATGGATGTCTTAAAAGAAAAGGGACTACCGTTCTGGTGGGGATTCCCATTCTAATTATCGGTACAGAAGGACTCTCGATGGTGGGTCCTGCGCTCCCCAGAGGATGTCCCGGCGAACTTGGGCCTACCTGCAATATCCATCGCGGCCTGGCCACTTACTCTACTCCAGCCCTGAGTCCCCAGGGAAAGAATCACCTATACCAGACCAACCCCACCTTCTGGGTCCAACAGGGGGCTACCTCCGAGCGGAGAACGGGGCCGTGGGGCGGGCCGCCCTCGTTACCTGACATAGAGAGGCTCAGAGGCTGCGTACGCCTCTATGACCTATCTTATCTACAGTTATTCAAAGCTAAATGACTTTTACTTATTGCTTTAAAGTTTATCCACTGCCCGTATTATATCAGCATTTAATTCTTTTGCAGGTATTTATGGTTATCTCTAACGTTTTTAGTATATCCAGAGCTCTGCTTGGTTATGTCTGACATCCTTTTCCCCCAAATAGGTCGGGATCCTCTGTCCTGCCTAGATAAGGCGGATATGTTCCCTAGGAACGTTTGTTCGGACTTAGGTTACTGTGTAAGGTCTTTTTACCTGATACTCTTTTTGTTTTCTTCCCCCACTATACTCTACCCATCTCAAATCTCTTCCTCTCCCTTTCTTTGGCGGCCAGGCTGATCGTGTTCAATCCTCTTTCTCATATATCTCTAATGTCTCACTCTCTTATAGATGGCGGACCTAACTATCGCTTCTTTCATTGCCAGGGGCCTCAATGTTGCGGAGAAACGATCGCAGATATTGCACCACCTTCATAAACGGAAGGTGAGCATGGTGTGTTTTCAGGAGACCCATTTCAAACAAGGACATGCCCCCATTCTTTAAAATAAGTATTATCAGACATGGGTATCCTCAGACAACCCGGATTCCCGCTCTAAGGGTGTGGCGATAGCTATCCATAAATCGCTCCCACATCAAATCCTAAAGTGCACGACAGATAGTCTTGGAAGATATATTATCCTCTCACTGAAGGTGGGGGACCAAACACTCACAATCATTAATGCATACGCTCCAAATCAAAAGCAGGACAGCTTTGTTACACGTCTGGTGGACGCTGCGATCCCCCTGATACAAGGTACAGTAATTTTATGTGGTGACCTCAATGTCACCCTTGACCCCACTTTGGATAACTCCAGGGGGGAATCTAACATCGCTTACACCACCATTAAACGGATCAAAAAAGCTTTATTGCGCATTCAACTGTTCGACACCTGGAGACTGAAACATCCGTCCGACAGAGACTATAGTTTCTATTCCCATACCCAAGACTCATATAGTCGCATAGACTACATATTATTACAGCACAATGCTCTCCCCTGGATTCAGCACACTGGGATGGATAGCATACTATGGTCAGACCATGCACCGGTCTATTGTACGATTGAGATTCCCTCCCTCCCGGCCCCCGGAGGGTCGTGGCGGCTGAACGAGTCGTTGCTGCTGGATGAGCTCTGTGTCACTGATGTTCAGTCCTCTATCACAAGGTTTGTAGAAGACCACTCGGTAGATGACACAGCCCCCACTTATAAGTGGGAAGCATTGAAATGTGTCATACGAGGTATTTTTATTAAACACGGGTCCCGAATCAAAAAAGAACGGGCCCCAGATATGGTAAAGGCTCTTCGTAGGGTTTCTGAATGGGAGCTCATCCACAAGCGAGCCTTATCAGCCGCAAATTTACAGGCTCTTCTACAGGCCAGGATAGAGGTTAAAAAACTATTGGATTCCTCATATATGCGCCTATTACAGGTAGTAAAGGGGAGATTTTATGAGTTTGGGGACAAGCCAGGCAGGCTGTTGGCTAATGCGTTGGGAGAAAGGAGAGCCCACACCCTTATACCTTGCATCAAGAACTCATGTGACGAATTGCTCTATGCCACCCCTGACATATCTAATACTTTTCATGATTTCTATTCCAAGTTATATAATTTACCTGTCGAGCCCCCTGAGTCGAGTGCCCTCACCTTTTCGGCGTCTCAGTAGCTCCATAATCGAGGACCTGGAAAGGCCATTTTTATTGAATGATTTGTTGATGATGATCTGCGACACACTGGGTAACAAGAGTCCTGGACCCGATGGATTCCCAGCCAAATTTTACAAGGCCTTTGCGGAGCAGGTAGCACCCTTAATGCTTCTTTTCTTCAATTCAATTTCGGACTCTGTCCCTTTCCCGCCTCATTCAACCACTGCCCATATTTCCCTGATCCGTAAAGCGGGAAAAGACCCCACGGCATGCAGCAGTTTCAGACCGATATCACTCCTTAATGTTGATTTAAAAATCTGCACCAAGCTTTTGGCAAATAGATTGGGCCCTCTGCTTCCTGACCTAATTCATTTAGATCAGGTTGGGTTCGTCCCGGGTAGGGAGGCGAGGGACAATACCATAAAGACCCTAGACCTAATCCAACATGCACACACTAAAAAACTTTCTCTGATGTTGCTATCTTTGGATGCCGAGAAGGCTTTCGACAGACTCTCATGGCAGTCACTCTCACAGACACTGGAGCATATAGGCCTGTAACCCGTTTTCTCATCCAAGATTATGGCCTTATATCATGCATATCTTAAGATCAATGGCACTCTGTCGAAACCCTTCTCCATCCGGAACGGGACCCGGCAGGGATGTCCCTTGTCACCTTTACTTTATGTTCTAGTAATGGAGCATCTGTTATCGGCCATCAGGAATATCCCGGACATACAGGGTATTAAGATCCCCAAACGGGAGCAAAAATGTGCCGCGTTTGCCGATGATCTCCTTATTTATCTATGTAACCCTCTCACATTCCTCCCGTCTCTACTACTGGAGCTAAACCGCTTCAGCAAATGGTCCAACTTCAAAATCAATTTTGATAAATCGGAGGCCCTAAATGTCTCTCTGCCCCTAACAATGGTAAATGCTCTTAAACCAAATTTTCCCTTCCGATGGCCACCCCACGGCAGTATTGGATATTTGGGTATAAAGATCCCCGCCGACCCGACCAGGCTCTTTCAATTAAATTATCAAACTTTTCTGTCAAGGCTCGAGGGAGATTTGGCCTCATGGCAAAAAAGTACTTTGTCGTGGTTTGGCAGGATTAGCGCTCTCAGGATGACGGCCTTGCCACGACTGTTGTACTTAATACAGACGGTTCCGGTCTACATCCCGGCAGCATACTGGGCCAAGACACAACGCTTATTCAATCAATTTGTTTGGTCCAAGAAGCGTGCTCGCTTGAGATGCAGCGTCTTAACTAGGACCAAGAACGCAGGAGGAGCGGGTTTGCCTGGGAGAAAGGAGAGCCCACACCCTTATACCTTGCATCAAGAACTCACGTGACGAATTGCTCTATGCCACCCCTGACATATCTAATACTTTTCATGATTTCTATTCCAAGTTATATAATTTACCTGTCGAGCCCCCTGAGTCGAGTGCCCTCACCTTTTTGGCGTCTCAGTAGCTCCATAATCGAGGACCTGGAAAGGCCATTTTTATTGAATGATTTGTTGATGATGATCTGCGACACACTGGCTAACAAGAGTCCTGGACCCGATGGATTCCCAGCCAAATTTTACAAGGCCTTTGCGGAACAGGTAGCACCCTTAATGCTTCTTTTCTTCAATTCAATTTCGGACTCTGTAGGCGATACTACATGGCAGCCGCTTACGCCAGGGTCCTGGACCTTCTGCACTGCTCGGGGTCTAAGCTCTGGGTTGGTCTGGCGCAGGATTTATGCCCTTTATCAATACCGACCCTGCCGTGGACCTGGCCTCTCCTCACGAAACATAAAATTGAGATGTCCTACAGCACCAAACAAACATTGAAAATGATACACTCAATATCATCACGCAACCTCATGATCCAGCCTAGAGGACCCCTTATGCCATTAACTGACAATCCAGAGTTCCTGCCGGGAGCATCGTCCAATAATTTTCTGGGCAGCACGAAACTAAACCCCCTGAGATTAAAACAGGTGGCCCCGGGGGGTTCCCCCCTTCCGCTCCGGGAGATTGTAGAGAATCGCAACTTCAAACTGCGGTTCCATTTTGAATATGCCCAACTCAAACACTTCATAACCTCCCAAGACACTGTCATGGCCCACTGTCCGCCCCAAACACCTTTTAAAAACCTTTGTAGTGGGTCTTTGATACGCGCCATGCAATATCAAGGGTGTACAAGTTTATGACAAGCGCGGCGGAGACGTCCCCCCCCCCCCCTCGCTTCTGTGCGGCATGGGAAGCAGAGCTCAATCAGACGTTCCCTAGGAGTCAATGGGAGTGCTGTTTCCGTCTGACCCACAGGTCAGTGGTAGCCACCAGGATGCAAGAAACCAGCTATAAAATACTTTCTAGGTGGTACAGGGTCCCGACATCTCTCCCTGCGTGGTGTCCCGAAGTCCCTGATACATGCTGGCGCTGTGGAGCGCAGGGAGGCACCATGTCACACATCTGGTGGTACTGCCCGAGCTTGTCGGTCTTTTGGAACAAAGTACTAGCAGCCATCCAAGAGGTCACCGGGACTGTAGTCCCAAGCCGCCCAGAAGCAGTTTTACTGTATATCTTTGACATATCCGAAAAGGTCTATAAAAAATCCATTTTAGGTCACCTTCTCCAGGCTGCCAAGACAGTGATTCCACGACATTGGAAGGATCCTACCCCACCGACGCTGGATGAGTGGGTAATGGAGGTGAATGTGATTCACCGAATGGAAATGGTGATGGCTCAGTCACGTGGGCAGACGGTGGAGACGGACAACAAATGGTTTCAGTGGGAATCATTCCTGTCGGGTAAAAAATTTCTGGAATTAATCTAACTCCCGGAAGAAAGGTACCCAGGCCCCCTTATTCTTCAGATAATATACCACCCTTTGGATAAGTCTTGGTCCAATAGACGATGTATCAGTCCCGGTCGCTGCGTCCTACTTCCTACCCTTTCACTTCTTTCTCTGACCCGCTCTTTCCTCTTTACACTTCATAACTGCCTCTTTTCTTTAGCTTTCTTCTTTGTTTTACTATTTTATATGGTTTAAAATGATTATCCATGCATTATTGTAATCATCGATATTTCATTATGAAACCCATGATAGTTTGTAGACTTTCGATGAGTGCTATTCGCTACAACACGGTTCCGTGTTTTTCTCATGTATGTTTTTGAAAATTCAATAAAACTTTAAATTGGAAAAAAAATTACATCCACAGAAAATCAATTGGAGGGGCAGTAATTTATTAAAATAGCCCTCAATCTATCCTTTTCCACTACCTATCAATGGAGATATGACTTGCATCTCACGCACCCTAAATTACATTGGTGCCCTCATTCCTCGGTGGCTTTCCCTGATATACTGTCCCTAATTTCCCTTCCTATTCAATGAGGATTTGTGGGACGATATCACTTCCGTAATGGGAAAAGACAAAAAATTAACTTATCTGGGATGTGTTACAGATAGCACCAGGGTCGCCATCAGGACATTACTACTGTGACTGGTGTACTGGGCCCGGTGAAGAGAGGAGGGCCCGGCCGGGCCCAGGTTAATCACTTAGCTTTATGTAGCCCCTAGCCAGCCGGGCCCACCATCTTCACCGAGCCCCACTCACAGCTACAGCGGAGGGGCCCGGCGGTGTCGCTTCAGCCACTACTGCAGTCTACACATCACATGACTAAGGTGCGTGCGAAGTCCTTCTAGGGCATCACATGCAAATTATCCATGTGGTGGGTAAGGCAGTGTGAGTGGAGCAGAGCAGAAAGGTGGCGCGTCATTCCGCAGTCCAATGTGATGAGGTCATCACTCTGCACTTCAGTGCTGCGGGCAATGCGGAGCTAGCGAGGATGCGGCATCCGGCAAGGAGAGGTAGGCGCTCTATGAGCTGAAGATCGCCGGGGGTGCTGACTCCAGCTGCGGGTAGTGGGGGCCGCTGACTCCAGCCTCTGGTGGTGGGGGGCTGTTGACTCCAGCCACGGGTGGTGGGGGGTCCGCTGACTCCAGCCGCTGGTGAAGGGGCTGCTGACTCCAGCAGCTGGTGGGAGGACTCTCTGACTCCAGCCGCAGGTGGTAGGGGGCCGCTGACTACAGCTGCTGGTGGCAGGGGGCTGTTAACTCCAGCCACGGGTCGTGGGGGCCGCTGACTCCAGCCCCGGGTGGGGGAGGGGAGCTGGCTGGTTCTTCAAAGTAGCTACCTTTTGATTTGATGACTGCTTTGCACACTCTTGGCATTCTCTTGATGAGGTTCAAGAGGTAGTCACCGGAAATGGTCTTCCAACAGTCTTGAAGGAGTTCCAAGAGATGCTTAGCACTTGTTGGCCCTTTTACCTTCACTCTGCCGTCTAGTTCATCCCAAACCATCTCGATTGGGTTCAGGTCTGGTGACTGTGGAGGCCAGGTCATCTGGCGTAGCACCCCATCACTCTCCTTCTTAGTCAAATAGCCCTTACACAGCCTGGAGGTGTGTTTGGGGTCATTGTCCTGTTAAAAAATAAATGATGGTCCAACTAAACGCAAACCGGATGGCATAGCATGCCGCTGCAAGATGCTGTGGTAGCCATGCTGGTTCAGTATGGCTTCAATTTTGAATAAATCCCAAACAGTGTTACCGTCAAAGTACCCCCACACCATCACACCTCCTCCTCCATGCTTCACGGTGGGAACCAGGCATGTAGAGTCCATCCGTTCACCTTTTCTGCGTCGCACAAAGACACGGTGGTTGAATCCAAAGATCTCAAATTTGGACTCATCAGACCAAAGCACAGATTTCCACTGGTCTAATTTCCATTCCTTGTGTTCTTTAGCCCAAACAAGTATCTTCTGCTTGTTGTCTGTCCTTAGCAGTGGTTTCCTAGCAGCTATTTTACCATGAAGGCCTGCTGCACAAAGTTTCCTCTTAACAATTGTTCTAGAGATGTGTCTGCTGCTAGAACTGTTTGACATTGACCTGGTCTCTAATGTGAGCTGCTGTTATTTCTGAGGCTGGTGACTCGAATGAACTTATCCTCCGCAGCAGAGGTGACTCTTGGTCTTCCTTTGCTGGGGCGGTCCTCATGTGAGCCAGGTTATTTGTAGCATTTGATGTTTTTTTCCACTGCACTTGGGGACACTTTCAAAGTTCTCCCAATTTTTCGGACTGACTGACCTTCATTTCTTAAAGTAATGATGGCCACTCGTTTTTCTTTACTTAGCTGCTTTTTAATTGCCATAATACAAATTCTAACAGTTTATTCAGTAGGACTATCAGCTGTGTATCCACCAGACTTTTGCACAACACAACTGATGGTCCCAACCCCATTTATAAGGCAAGAAATCCCACTTATTAAACCTGACAGGGCACACCTGTGAAGTGAAGACCATTTCCGGTGACTACCTCTTGAAGCTCATCAAGAGAATGCCAAGAGTGTGCAAAGCAGTAATCAAAGCAAAAAGTGGCTACTTTGAAGAACCTAGAATATAAGACATATTTTCAGTTGTTTCACACTTTTTTGTTAAGAATTTCATTCCACATGTGTTAATTCATAGTTTTGATGCCTTCAATGTGAATCTACAATTTTCAGAGTCATGAAAATAAAGAAAACTCTTTGAATGAGAAGGTGTGTCCAAAATTTTGGTCTGTACTGTATATATACATCAGTAGGGGCCCAGGATAGGGATATATATGCTGGAAAGGGGACAAAAAGGATGGGGACATATATACCAGAATGTGCCCAGGAGGGCAATATATATATATATATATATATATATATATATATATATATATATATATACATCAGGAGGAGCATAGAAGGGGATATATATGCTGGGAAAGGGACAAATAAACCAGGTTGGAAACATATATAGCAGGAGGAGGAAATATATACCAGGAATAGGACAGAAACTAGGATGGGGACATATATACCAGAATGTGCCCAGGAGTGGGATATACATACCAGGAGGGGCCCAGGATGGGACATATATACCATGATAGGGACAAATAAACTGGGAAGGTGACATGCATACCGGGAGGGTCCCTGGATGGGTACATATATACCTGGAGGAGGACATTTATGCTAGGAAGGGGACAATAAATCAGGATGGGGACGTGCATACCAGAAAGGGCCCAGGATGCAGACATATATACCAGGATTTGGACATAGGTATATACCAGGAGGATATTATACAGAGAGGCAATGTGTGGGGTGGGGATAGTATACAGATGTGTAGTGTGTGTGGGGTGATATACAGAGGAGCATTGTGTGTGTGTGTGTGTGTGTGTGTGTGTGTGTGTGTGTGAGGATATATATATACAGAGGGGCAGCTTGTGTGGGGGATAGTGTACAAAGTGGCAGCGTACATGAGGGATATTACACAGAGGGTCATTGTGTGTGTGGATATTATACAGAGTTGCAGTGTGTAGGGGGATGTTATACAGAGGAGCAGTGTGTGGGATATTATACAGATGTGCAGTGTGTGTTGGGATTTACAGAGGAGCAGTATACGTGTGGGGATAGTATACAGAGGAGTAGTGTGTTTGGGGAGGATATTATACAGAGGAGCAGTGTGTGTGTGTGAAGCATATTATACAGAGGAGCAGTATGTGTGTGGGAGGTTATTATACAGAGGAGCAGTGTGTGGAGGGGGATATATTGAGGAGCAGTGTGTGTGGGAGATATTATACAGAGGGGCAGTGTGTGTAGGAGAATATTATACAGAGGAGCAGTCTGTGGGAGGATAGTATACAGAGGAGCAGTGTGTGTGAGGCATATTATACAGATGAGCAGTATGTGTGTGGGGGATTATTATACAGAGGAAGTGTGTATGGGAAGATATTATACAGTGGACCAGTGTGTGTGGGAGGATATTATACAGAAGAGTAGTGTGTTTGAGGAGATATAGAGTGGAGCAGTGTGTGTTGGGGATATTATACTGATAAACAGTGTGTGTGTGGGGGGGATATTATACAGAGGAGCAGTGTGTGGGGGGATATTATGCAGAGGGGCACTGTGTGTGGGGGATATTATACAGAGAAGCAGTGTGTGTAGGGGGTAGTATACCGATGTGCAGTGTGTGTGTGTGTGTGTGTGTGTGTGTGTGTGTGTGTGTGTGAGATATTAAACAGAGGACCATTGTGTGGGAGGATATTATACAGAGGAGCAGTGTGTGGGAGCATATTATACATAGGAGCAGTGTAGAGAGCAGCAGTGTGTGGGGGGGATATTATACTGATAACCAGTGTGTGTGTGGGGGATATTATACAAAGAAACAATGTGTGTGGGGGGGATAGTATACCAAGGTGCAGTGTGTGTGTGGGGGGGATATTATACAGAGAAGCAGTGTGAGGGGATATTATAAAGAGGAGCAGCAGTGTGTGGGGGGATATTACATTGAGGAGCTGTGTGTGTGGGGGATATTATACAGAGGAGCAGCAGTGTGTGTAAATATTATACACAGGGCATTGTGTGGGTATATTCTACTGAGGGGCAGTGTGTGTGGGAGAGATATTATACAGAGGAGCAGTGTGTGTGGGGGATATACATGGGGCAGTGTGTGTGAGGGATATTATACAGAGGGGCAGTGTGTCGGGATATTATACACATGGGTATTGCGTGTGGGTACACTGAGGGGCAGTGTGTGGGGGGATATTATACATAGGGGCAGTGTGGGAGAGAGATTATGGAAAGGGGCGGTGTAGATGGTATATAAAAATTGGATAGGGGAGGTGTAGGAGGTGTATTAATTTTCTAAGGGAAATGCTTTATTTTCTGGAACAACTTCAAAGGTGCTAACACTTTGGCCATGACTGTGTGTGTGTGTGTGTACATGTGTATGTATATGTGTGTGCGTGTATATATATATATATATATATATATACATATATATATATATATATAAAATTAGTGTGTGTGTGTGTGTATGTATGTATTAGGATATATCTAATATATAAAGCTGTGTGTGTGTGTGTGTGTGTGTGTGTATGTCCGGGATTGGCATCCGCACCGTCGCAGCTACAGCCACAAAATTTTGCACACTCACACTTCAGTCCAGAAGTGTCCGAGAGCGTCATAGGCTATGTTTTGAGGGGAAATTTTAACCCCACTCTTTACAGTTATTCGCCATAATACCTGCCTCCATTAAAGCGAATGGAGCTCGGAGTCACAGTGCAGCCAGAACTTCAGAAGAATGCGCAGCCACGCCCTTATATGGAATGTTGGCGTGTCACAATGCAGCCAGGGAAAGAGACAGACACAGACAGGGAAAGAGGCAGACAAAGACAGGGTAAGAAACAGACATAGACAGGGTAAGAGACAGACACAAAGAGACAGACACAGACAAAGAGACAAGGTGACAGGGAAAGAGTCAGACAGGGAAAGAGAGGGAAAGAGAGAGACTGGTTAAGAGACAGACAGGTAAAGAGACAGACACAGACAAAGAGACAGAGAGACACAGGGAAACAGACAGACAGGGAAAGAGAGCTAAAGAGACAGACAGGGTAAGAGACAGGGTAAGAGACAGGGTAAGAGACAGGGTAAGAGACAGGGTAAGAGACAGGGAAAGAGACAGGGAAAGAGACAGGGAAAGAGACAGGGAAAGAGACAGAGATAGACAGACAGGGAAAGAGATTGAGACAGATGGAGAAAGAGACAGTCAGAGACAGACAGGGAAAGAGACAGACAGACAAAGAGAGAGAGAGACAGAGATATATACAGAGGGGGAGACAGACATTATAATTACATTTCTATCTATTTTTTTTGTGGTTTTTGTGTGCAGAATACATTTTTGTTAATACATTCTATTTACATATACATATATATATATACACACACACACACATACGTTTTTCCAAGAATGGTGGTGAGAGTGTGGAGGGTTTGAAGGGTGGAGTTGGATGCTGAGGTGGAGTCTCAAAGGGGACTAAAAATTTTGACAGTATGGGGCCCTGAAATTCCTAGTGGCGGCCCTGCATAGCACCATTCCAGATTATATTCATTAATACCATACAGTGGTTCCAAGGTTCTCCATGATCCTCCACAGTATTATCACAGCCTCGAAGAGTTCCCCCCCATCTGTTGATCGGGGTTCATCAGGAGACAATATCATGGCATAATCGCCAAAAATGTCGGTTGGCTGCATATATTGCAGCAAATGTCTCTTCGGACGTGCATATGATAGTCCCTCTTAGGGACAGTATATCAGGGAAAGCCACCGAGGAATGGGGGCACCAATGTAAGTCATATCTCCATTGATAGGTAGTGGAAAAGGATAGCTTGAGGGCTATCTTAATAAATTATTGCCTCTCCTTTGAACACTACCAATTGATTTTCTGTGGATGTAATTTTTTTCCACACAGGTTGCATGCAGTAAGACGGTTCCATGATCCTTTGGTTTTATTATTTTTGGTTTTTGGTTTTTGTGCTATTGGTCACGGTGTGCAATGGTTTGTTGTCTTGTGAATTTTAATGCAATTTAAAATAAAAGGTTTTTTAGTATAAAATTAGAATTGAGGTAGCTTCTCTGATAAAATTGAATTTTTCTACCTTCCTTTTTGACCCTTTAATAAATTATGTGTAATATTGAAAAATTCCCCTGAGAAAAAGTATTGCACACGCTTACTGAAATGTATGTATTACTTCGTACAAAAGCCTTTGTTGGTGATGACACCTTCAAGACATCTCATGTATCAAGAAACTAGTCATATGCAGTGCTGAGGTATGATTTTGGGCCATTCTTTCACACAAACACTCTTGAAATCCTAAAGGTTTTGTGGGCTCCTTCTATGAACTCTGAGGTTCAGTTCCTTCCATAAATTTTGTATTGGATTCCGGGTCATGTTGTTGTCGCTGCCATTCTAGCAGCTTTATTTTCTTTCTCTTAAACCAATTGAGAGTTTCCTTGGTTGTATGTTTGGAATCATTCTCTTGCTGAAATGTCCACCCTCATTTCTTCTTCATCGTTGCTGGTAGATGGCAGCAGATTTTTAACATGAATGTCTCTGTACATTTGTCCATTCATCCTTCCTTTAATTACATGGAATTTTTCAGTCCTGTGTGCTGAAATCCAGACCCACACCATGATGTTTCCACCTCCAAACTTCACTGTTGGTGTTTGTGGGGTGATATGCAATGTCTTTTGGCCTCCAGACATTATGTATACTATGGCATCCAAAGAGTTAAATTTTAGTTTCATTTGACCAGACTATTTTCTCCCAGTATTCAACAGACTTGTCTAAATGTAATTTAGCAAACTTTAAACGCGCTTGAACATACTTTTTGTTCAGCCAATCGAGTCTTGCTTGGTGAGCATGGATACAGGTCATAAAAGTTGATTGCATTACTTTTTGTTTTCTTAAAAACAATGGTACCTGATGATTCCAGGACTTTCTGTAGCTTTCTGATGGCTTTAGGACAATTCTTTTCACTGCAAAGTCTGAAATCTTGTGGGAAGCACCTGATTGTTGCCGGTTTATGGGGAAAAGTATGTTCTTTCCACTTCCAGGTTATGACTTTAACAGTCATTATTATTATTATTATTATTATTTATTATTATAGCGCCATTTATTCCATGGCGCTTTACAAGTGAAAGAGGGTATACGTACAACAATCATTAACAGTACAAGACAGACTGGTATAGGAGGAGAGAGCATCCTTCAGTAGTTAAGAAATTCTTCTGAAACCAATGCGATTAGTATGTTTTGCAACAATTATGTTGTGATGGTCTTCAGGAAGCTCACTGGTTTTACTCATCATGAGATGTTTCTTGTGTTTCACCTTGGCAAAGAGTAACCTTTTTTTCCTTCAGTTGAACCAGCTGATATTATTTTTCACTAAGTGGTTGCTTTCTAATTATTGATAGATTTCTGCTGGTGCCATAACTTTTAATACTGTGTTCAATGCTTTTTTTCCTGTGTCTTTTCTCATTATTACACATTAGAGATGAGCGATCCTGCCAAAGATCGGATTGGGTCAGGATCGCTGAGCCCGCCTGAGATCGCTAATTTGATCATTGATCCTAGCTGATCTAATCAGCGATCTTAGCCGAACCCATTAAATTCAATGGGAGGCAAAAGTGATGTGTTGTAAAATGATGTAGGGGGCTGTAAAAAGAAAATAAAAAGGGTTAAAGCAGTACTTGGGAACAAATTTGGTACTGTAATGTTTACACCAGATTTCATCACCAAATTTGCACCTCCTGGAAGAAAACTGCATCGAAATGATGTCAAAACTGTTTTTGTGCATTTTTTTGACAAGAGATGCAGATTTGGTGCTGAACATTTTATACCATATTCCTGCATCCAATCTACACCTCCCAGGAAAAAAATTATCACTACCGCATCATACCATACATGCGGTAGTGATGTGTTTTTTTACGAGGAGGTGTAGATTAGGACCAGGAATATGGTGTAAAATTTCAGCACAAACCCACAGTTTTCTGCCAGGAGATGCAGGTCTTAGAAGAAGCTGTGGAAAAACAAAGCGCAATAGGGTCTTACCCTTGTATGTAGGGGTATAGGATGGGGGAGCAATACTACTCACCAAATGTGGTTGTTAGAGTCACAACCACTGTAATCGCACGTAAAATTTGACCATGGCAGCAGCAACCCAAAGCGGCAGATAACAGAGAGAGGTAGAAACCGGGTTCTTCAAAGCCGCGCCAATGATCACCAGCCAAAGGATAAGATCAATGAAGCTTTATTGTTGCATCGGTCTACGCATTTCTCAATTTGATGTATGCTTGTATCTGATGGTCCTGAGGAAGGGAGCAGGGCTCCTGAAATGCGTAGACCGATGCAACAATAAAGCTTCATTGATCTGATCCTTTGGCTGGTGATCATTGGCGCGGCTTTGAAGAACCCGGTTTCTACCGCTCTCTGTTAGGAGATGCAGGTCTGTGAACTCAGTGAGAGTTCATTGAGGCCACCTGGGGTCAGGTTACCTGCCATCACAGGTGGAATGACGTAGGAACCTACAGCTGTGACTGCAACTAACCTGGGTGATGTCACCGCTCATCGTGGTTCAGTCTCTGCCTGAATTTCACAGCGTTCGGTCATGTTCCATTATCACACACTGTGCCTTAAGTGTTGTAGCAGAGCTGGAATCGTCATGGGACCTCATGTGGATTACTTCGGACCTGGGTGTTTTGGGCAGTAATAAAGTTTTGAAAGAGGGTGTTTTTTGTCTTTTTTTTCATATAAAGGATTTTTTCGGTGCTTGTGTTTATTTAGTTTCACTTAGAATTTAAAAATGGAGGGGTCTCATAGACACCTCCCATTACTAATATAGGGCTTACTGGAAGCTGTGAGCTGTCATTAACCTCTGATATTACCCTGATTACCACCGCATCAGGGCAATTGGAATGAGCTGGGTAAAGTGCCGGGATCGTCGCATCTAATGGATGAGACAATTTTGAGTGGCTGCAGGCTTTTAATTTTTAGGCTGGGAAGGCCAATAAGTATGGGTCTCCCCAGCCTGAGAATATTAGCCCCCAGCTGTCAGGCTTTATGTTGCCTGGATATCAAAATAGGGGGGACTGCACACACATTTAATTATTTATTTATTTAAATAATTAAAAGAAAAAAGCCTCATGCAGTTTCTCTTATTTTGATACACAGCCAAGATAAGTGCATGGCTGAGGGCTGCAGCATGTAGCCATGGCTTTATCTGTGCTGGTATCGGGGGCACCCTTTGCTAATTGTTTTATTCATTTATTTAATTTATATTACGATATGGACCCGCACACAGCATCTGTGATTCCAACCAATCACAGACGCTGTCTGGGGGCAGGGTCTGACTGCAGCCAGTCAGAGCTGCTGGTGGTCAGAAAAAGCAGTGAATATGCATTAGATAGATATAATTGTCAGACCTGGAAGTAGCACTGCAGCCCCAGGTGTAGACTCGGTAAGTCTGTACTGCTTTAACCCTTTTACTTCCTTTTTTTTTTTTTACAGTGGCCAATCACAACCACACCAATACTTGATATGGCTGTGATGGGCAGGGAGAGGATCCAATCATTTACCAATCCATGGTAAGATCACCGACTTTGGATCATACGTGTATCCATGTGCTCCACACGTAGACATTAGAAACAATGAGGACAATGAGTTATTGCTGAAAAATATATGTATAAATGTATTGATAATTACAAGAAAGTGAAAAAGTGCATGACAAAGAACAGCCAAAACTATGGAATGTGCATATAGTAAACTGCATTCATGCAAAGAGGCTGAAAGTGAGACTCACTTTCTCTTGTTCCCCTGATGAAGCGGCAGATGACCCCATAGACCGTGAAACATGTGTTGGGGCACACCACCTTGGATCCTGGGCTTTGTTCTTATTCATTCAAAGGTAATTGGCAATATACATGTTTGACTTTCAGCCTCTTTGCCTGAATGCAGTTTACTATATGCACATTCCATATTTTTGGCTGCTCTTTGTCTCTATCTGTATGGGCCTATTTTATCCAGCAGCACAGGTGTCACACGGACCGCACGGATGTGCTCCATGTGACATCAGTGAGACACGTACCGGAGAAAACACATGTGTCTGTGAAATAAAACGTATTTCTACACTCAAACCTTCTCCAGCGCTGCTGTCTCTGCCGCTGCTGTCAATTGCTTCCGACTGTCACAAATTATGCTCATCGCATATACACTGCACTTCGGGCTGGAAGCAGCAGCAGTGGTGAGTCAGCAGGGCCAGAGACCACAGAGCAGAAGACATCAGCACCAAGGACAGCAGCGACTGGGACAGGTGAGCGGAAAGTTCCTGCTCTCCGTGTGTTATCACAGATAGCACACGGAGAACATTCATGTGCCAAAATCACGGCACACGGAGGGCCATACGCACCTTTTACACATCCGTACAAAACGTGCGTGTTTTTCATAGATGTGTGAAAGAGGCCAAACAGATTTAGTCAAATTTGTGAACAATATTTGAGAGAAAGACCTTTTATGTGTATAGAAAAAGGTCTTAGATCTTTGAGTTCACCTCATGAAAAATGGGAGGAAAAACAAAACTGTTGCGTTTTTATTTTTGTTCAGTGTATATTTCCCTAGAAAATTGGTGACGTGTTCAATAATTCTTTCACTTACTGTATATATTCTTGTTGTTAGTAAAACTTTATTATCAAAGGGGGTCTGTCACCAGATTCCACATAAACTGAGTTCATAAGATCAAAACAACATTGTTCTGTGCAAACTGAACTTGCACTACTAAGAACAGTGGCAGCAAATGCGAGACATCTATTCCAGATCATTCCATGCACATCTGAGGAGCAGCCTGCCTGTAAAAACAAAGTACTAAACGACCGCCGATGAGCAGACAAGAAGCTGCCTGGCAGTTGTTTGGTGCTGCTGGTCGGCTCACGGACTTTAAGAATGAATAATATATTATAGTTTGAAGTATTGATTTTAAAATTCACCTTTTTATGTTGGTGCTTTGAAGATATTTATAGTTCTTAATTTCTTTAAACTGCTGATTATGCATTTAATATTAATTCCATTCTATAATAAGTTAAAAAGTACAATAATGAAATACTGAAAAGAAAAGAGTAACATTTTTCTCCTAGCACTGGGGATACCAGTATAATTATCACTAAAAGTGCTGGTTGATTGTTAGGCTCTAATAGCTGGGACCATGCACTAATCTGAAGAATGGGGCTCTGAACTGCCCTATTGGAATGAAGTAGTGATCATGCGTGTGCACCGCTGCTCTGTGCCAAGTGGTCATGTCAGAGCCTTAAGGCTGCTTTACACGCAGCAACATCGCTAACGAAAGCACCCGCCCCCGTCGTTTGTGCATCACAGGCAAATCGCTGCTCGTGGCGAACAATATCGCCGGTATGCGTCAAACATACTTGCCTTCCTAACGACGTCGCTGTGGCCGCCGAACAACCTCTTTTTTAAGGGGGCGGTTTGTTCGGCGTCACAGCGACGTCACTTAGCGGGCCACCAATAGAAGCGGAGGGGCAGAAAGCAGCCGCATTCACGTCACTCCCACCTCGTTGCTGGAGGACGCAGGAACGCTGTTGTTCGTCGTTCCCGGGGTGTCACACATAGCGATGTGTGCTCCCTCAGGAATGACGAACAACCTGCGTCCTGAAAGAGCAACGATATTTTGAAAATGAACGATGTGTCAACTATTAGGTGAGTATTTCTGATTTTTAGCGGTCACTCGTAGGTGTCACAGGCAACGGCGTCGCTAACAAGGCCGGATGTGCGTCACGAATTCCGTGACCCCAGCGATATCTCGTTAGCGATGTCACTGTGTGTAAAGCGGCCTTTATTCTCAAACTACCCCTTTAATAATAGAACTATGCTTCACATTATAGAGAACAAAAAAATGTGGGGCAACCCAACAATGAAAACAGTAATTGCTGAATGTATAACTGTTAAACACTGCGCAAAATATCAGGTTATTGAGGGATGAAATGCTCTGGCCCACAAGAAATTAAGATTGTATCTCGGTAGCTGATGCTGATTCTCTATTTATTAGGACTTCTTGGCATGGTGGCCCATATGATGTACATGACCGTTTTTCAGGTTACTGTAAACCTCGGACCAAAGGACTGGAGACCACAGACATGGTATTATGGTTGGTCTTTTGGGTGAGTTAATAATAAAGATAGTAATGTATAAGAGCAGTGCACATTTTAATCCCTTGGCATCATCCACCATTCATGTACAGTGGCAGTGCATACTAACTACAAGGAGCAGGATCATGTTCTGAATATGTTTCATGGGAGACTGGCAATCATACAACAAACTGCAATACTATAGTTTATCAGTGTCTTGTATAGGCATTGAGCAGATTCAAGTTCATTAAGGGAACTATTAAAAGTGTAAAAAATAAAAAATTATATATATAAAAGTTGAAATCACCCCCTCACTCATTTTACCGCAATGTAAATACTGTGTTTCCCCAAAAATAAGCCCTACAGGAATTTCCAGCCTTTTTGGAGTCAGCCTTAAATATAAGCCCTACCCCGAAAATAAGCCTTAGTTGCAGTTCAATAATGATGTCCATGCAGCTAAAAAAGTTAAAGAATACTGAAGGACACTTCATTAAAGAAAGCAGACACCCCCCAAAAAAAAGAACAAAAGAGAGAGGACAGACCCCGCAATCATACTCACCAGACACCGAACAGTTACAGCTTGTTTACCGCACCTGCAGAAGTCGGACTGCTCGGATCTGGGGTTGCGGTGGCTCGAGGGTCTCCGGACCCGGGGGCTTGCGGCCACTCGAAAATGAAAGGAGGTTATTTACAGGGGATAAGTGTTCGTGACGCCACCTGTGGTTCGCGGTAAGGGGAGTACCGCCGCTGCCGATGGGAGTACTCTGGGGAGATGGAGTGGGGCAGCCAGATGTCTCGGGACTCATGATAGTTGAGGTGTAGGGCAGCGTGGTGGAGTCTATGCGGCAGGCAGGACGCAGGGGAGAGCAACGTACTCACTCAGGCCATGTTGATGTTGGTGCGACCATTAAGCAGACTCTGACACAGGAGTAAACCAAGTCTCTGGGTGCCGCCGCCACTCTGGGGAGCTTGTCCGGGAATCCATTCCTGTTGGTATTGGTAGTGGTCCGGAGCCTGCCTCCATGCACTTGTATTTAGACGTTCTGAGTGACCCTTCGGTCTGAAGCTATAATTTAAATAGCGGAGCTGTGCTCTCGATGGCTGACACTTGGGATCTCAGTGGACCGCATAAGTTGGAAAGCCCAATCCCCCTCGTTGTGTTGGTGCCTTCGATCTCTGTGCTCTTGGGGAAAGTTCATAAAGAGACTATCCTCCACAGGTGAATTACAAGGTTGCGAGAAGCTACTCCCTGATCTAGGGTCCAGTACCCTGCCGTGCTCGGTACCGGTCCGGTTACTAGATTTTCCGGTGCCGACCGTTCTGCAAAACTAAGTCTGGGCACCCTTCTCCATTACCCTGTGACCAGGTCTCCGACTCCTCCGGTCCCAGACCACCGTCTGCGACCTAACCAATGTCTCCCAGGGAGCTACAACTCCCTCAGCTCCTCACTCTCTGAGAGCTACTACTCAACTGACTATATGTCGTGGGCGGGGGACAGATCACAACCGGGGTGCCGCTCGAGGCACTCGGATCCGGGCGGTGGCTGTGGCTCGAGTGGCAGCCGGATCAGGGGCTCGCGCAGCCATCCGTTGCCCACGAGTGAAAACGGGGTTATTTACAGGGGATAGAGTCTTTGTCAGTGATGCCACCCGTGGGTTGCTGTGAGGGATGGTGACACCGCCGCTGCCTGGTGATGGGGAAACCGGGGCTGATGGAGCGGGTCAGCAAGATGGGATCCCCTCCACGGGTAGGGGAGGTGTAGTCACGGGGCCCATAGAATGGTGAGGGATTGCAGGAAGCAGGAAACTCACAGTTCGGTTGTCGTGGTGCTGGAGGAGCTGCTGATGATGTGGATGGTCAGTAAGCACACACAGTCTGTATTGTAAACCAAATTGCCAATGGCCGGTCACCTTTGGCGGGTGTCTTCGAGTCCCACACCCAGATATACAGCCAGGGGCCCTTTCTTCCACACTCTGTCTGTCTCTTTCTTGTCTGGCCTAGTCTGCTTGAATGGCCTCTGGACTGGATCCCCTCTCTTAGCACCGCCGGGCTACAGCCCTGTCCCGGTCAGCCTCACGTTCCCCGTGACCGGATCTCCATGCCTGTGGCCCTCACTGCCACCTAGTCCGGTAGTCCAGGGCTCCAACCCCCGACTACCACCTTCTCCAGGGAGCTCCAACTCCCTCCTGTCAGCTCTTCACTGACTACAGCATAAACTGAAACTTAACTCTACTCTACACTTCCTAAGCTCTTCTCCATCCCTCCCATTTTCCTGGGGAGGGGGTGAGTAGGGCCTGATTGGCTGGTGTATATCTGTGTGGAGACTGTGTTGGTGCCGAGGAGGATTAACTCTTTTGTGACTACCTGGTTTTGCCAGGGTGTCACATATATCCCTCCCACCAGTCTGCCTGACCCCCTAGGTGGGTGGCCCTTTTCCAGCTAGACCACCCACTGGTGTGCCTGACAGGGTGTGGTGTGAGGTGTGGCTAGGATTTGGGTGCTGATGGAAGCAATACCAATAGTTAGGATTCCAGAACCATGGAGGGTGAGTTCTGCACCATAAGAGGAAGGAGTGCAGTTCCCTGTGATACCCTGATAAGGTCAGGGGCATCACACTTGCAGGTGCCAACAGTGGATGAGCTCTCCCACAGAGATCTGCATCACTGTCATATCCACTCACACACACATTGGATTCACGATCCCTCCCGCTCTCACACACACATCCGATTGCAGTATCATCACACATCACACACACATCCAATCGCAGTAACATCACACACACATGCATACACACACACACATGGTTAACATACTGCTCTGAGGACCTGGGACACTGTGGAACATGAGGACCTGCAGTGGAACGCATCGAGGACATGCGGTGGAACACATAGAGCACCTGTATAGGTCCTTGATACATTCCACCACAGGTCCTCGCGTTCCACAGCGGCCGGAAACAGTACGATATCACCAGATTTGTGTGTTATGTTACTGCGATTGGATGTTTGTGTGTGATGTTACTGCGATGAGGACTTACTGGGATTGCCCGCTCTTTATTGCCAAAGGACCGGAGAGCGACACAGATGTCCAGGGTCTGTTAAGTGCGATTCTCCTGGGCGGCGTCTGCTTTTATTTGGGGGTAAATTTGCCCCCAACAAGTGTTTCCCTAATAATAAGTCCAACCCTGAAAATAAGCTGTAGTGCATTTTTCATGGCAAAAAATAATATAATACAGTGTCTTATTTTTGGGGAAATGCTGCAGCAAAATCTAAACAATTTAAAAAAATTAACGGATTTGGTATCACCGAATGTATGTGCTGTAGCACTGCTGTCTATAGCACAAGCAATTGGATGATCGAAAGTTCAAGTCTCCTAAGGGCACTATCAAATGCAGTAAAAAGTAAACAAAATGTAAAAAAAAGTTCAAATTACCCCCAGTTCTGGGTGCATATTGCTAATCCCGGCCTAACTGGCCCTTTATACACTAGCATAGATTAAGAGATCTTTAGAAAAAGTACTTCTAAAGATCTTTTACTATATGCTAATGAGCGAGGGCATTGGTCCCCTGGGCGTTAGTTCCCCGGCCAGTTGCCCCCCACATGGCGCTCTGCATCCCCCCCCACACATCGCTCTGTAACCCCCCCACACAGGGCTGTGCAATCCCAACACATCGCTCTACATCCCCCCACATGGCGCTCTGCACCCACCCACATACATACTCACCTTTCCTTGGTCCCCGCCGCTGCTCCTCATTCGATCGCTGGCTGTGCTCTGGCCATATCAGCACAGTAGTAATGTCACCGCTATACTGAATTGTCAGAGAGCACAGACAGCGGGACAGTGATGAGAGGCAGTGCAGCATTCCCTCTCATCAGTGCTTTTGTAGCACCCAGGAAAATAGGGTACTCGGTTCCGGGCAGTGTACGTCTTGGGAATGTCACGATGGTGGCCGTTACCCGGTTCTGTGCTCTGGGCCCTTTTTGTAATGGGGATATTTACAGGGGATTAGTGAATAAAGTTTATTTGTGACGCCACTTGCGTTGTTGCGGCTATATGTAGGGAGCCATCACTGCAGAATGTCTCTACTGGGGCTGATGGTATTGCAGCTAGTATGGTGGTCCCTCCGCGAGTAGGGTATTGTCTCAGCGGGTGTATGGTGTGGTGGGCGTGTTTTGCTATATTTTTAACACTAAGGTTCAGATACAGCTTTAAAGAAGGCAAATAAGTAATTTTATTATAAAGGTTAATATGAAATACAAACTTAAAGGGAAAAGTATGATATTGCGTACACTTTTGTATATTGAACATACAAAGGTTAAGTACAGTTAAATACTTACATCACCAAGGAGTTTTGGACATCATCTGTCTGGAACTACAGTCAGAGAAGCATGACATAGACAGAGAACTCCTGGACATCACTGACCGGACGTCTCACGGTGCAGCAAACACGAGCTTCTGTCTGTGCTATATTTCATCTGATCTTAGAGGCTTGAACAATATTACAAACCTTAAAGTTAATGTGTTGTAGTCTTATTGATCCATGCCCTTTGATGGCCAGTCTTTGGGCATAGATGAACTAGAGATACACCACACATCAGACAATGGGGTAATAAACCCACAGACATTCAAATCTCCCAAGAATACACATCAGGTATTTGAGCTAGGTAAATGGATATATTGTCTGTCTGTGTATATAGCAAAAACATAAAACATCAGATTGTTGAACTAAAGTAAATCATAAAGATTCTGCTACAATGGTATATTGTCTGCCTGTATATTCAAGACAAACACACAGGAACCCTTAAGGATACACAAGATTTTGTAACCATGTACGCTTTGTCTGATAAAACAATATGTTATAGTATAACATAATGTATAAACTCAAAAATAGCCATTTTTATATTTGCAATACATGGGCGTCGGAAGAAAGAGTCCAGACAGGTATTCAGTGCAACTGGTTTACTCACTTTAGATGTTAACTGGTTGCCCGAGGCCGGCTGATTTCGCCTCCAGGTCCACTTGTCCCAGTTCCAGTCTGGTTCTCTGGTTACCTTCCTCCCCTGCACCTGTCTCTGGTAAGTGGATCCCCGTGGTATTGAACACTGGGGGTCCCCGGTCTGTGGTTTGTCCACTTCTGTCCACCTGACGGTAGCGTGAAACATGTGGGGTTGGAGTCTCTGGTCCTGTCCCTGGATCTCCCGTTGCTACTGAGTTTTCGGATTCTTTAGGGTCAGCAAGGTCCTTGATTGTCCCCTTTGTTGTGCAGGCATAAACAGGTCGACTTGAAGCTCTTTCCTGTCCTAGGGTCCTGTACCCCGTCGGTGTGTAGTTCTGGGAGTTCTTCACAGTACTCCACCGGAAACCACTTCTCCTGGGTAACAGATCACCGTCAACCCAAGTCAGGATGTTGCTCAGACACTCCTTCCCACTCCTGCTGTCAACTCTGTTCTGACTACTCTCCACAGTCTGCCCCTCGCAGCTGGTCAACTAGTGGACTGGAGTGGCTCCACCTCTAGGCGGCCATCCATTGATCCCACCCTAGCTAAGTACTATTGTATAGGGAAAACTGGGATTATATGGGTTTTTGGTGTTACCGTCACTGGGGTTCTGGGTCCCAAGAGGGTAGACCCTGCAACCTTGCAGGGATGCAGAACCTTGTAGAACCCTGATGGTGTCACGGGTGCTACACTTTCAAATGTATTTGAACTTGTGATCCTGAGCAGGGGGCCCGGTGCTGGCGGTGACCCCGTGGGTAGCTGCCGCCAGGCCCCTCCCCCCAGCTCACAGGCCCCACAGCAGTAGCTGAGAGGTTGCGGGGAGAGTACAGAAAATGAGGAGGGAGCGGGGGGGACTCCGGTGCCCAGCAGGGTGGCTACATGATGTTGGCTGTGATGCCTCTCTACAAGGCGAGCAACAGCTCCTGCCCCTGTCGATGTGACCTCACAGGAAGCAGCAAAATTCTGGCAGGAGCGATTACATGAGGGGAGAGGGGCTGACAGCAGGGCAGGTAGGTAGTTACTATCATCTTACCTGCCCCCATGTAGCCCAATAGTGAAATAATTAAAAAAGCAAAATAACCCGGATAATCCCTTTTAAATAAAACAAAAACTGTGCATATTTGGTATGTGCGTAATCTTACTGACCTGGAAAATCATATTAGAGGGAATATTTCTCTTAAAGTGAACTCTGAAAATAAAAAATAAAAAAAATGTTGAATTGCACTTCTTATGCTATTTCTCTAAACTTAGAATTTTTTCTCGCTTTCCAGTACATCACATGATAAAATGGATTGTGCCATTCAACAGTACAACTCTTCCCACAAAAAAACAGTCCTCACTGGCTATGTTGATGTAAAAATAAAAAACTTATGGCGCTTGGAATAACCGGAGGAAAAAAATAAAGTGCAAACAGAAAATCGCCCCGCCAGGAAGGGGTTAAGGGTTTAAACAGTATAACATTAAAAGAAAATGAAGGCACTGTATCTTGTTTGCACGCTGTATAGATGACATCATGCCAGGCTGGCAAATCAAATACCATGCCTGGGAACCCGGAGACCACTGACATTGACCGTAGACCGGGGTTCATGACGCCCCACCGGGACATGGGGACACTCTGAACCGGGCCGGCTCTGTTCTGCTTGGAGGATGTCACGGCGAGAGGGCCCGGCTCCGTGACCCCGGCGGTGTCGTTAATTAAATGGGGAAATATTATTTACAAGGGGAGATTGTGGCGCCCCTGAGGCTTCAATCGCCGCCTCTGGTGAGGTGCAGCATTCATCCCGGGTAAGGAATAGGTCATTGCCGGTAAACCACAACAATCCACCATAACACACAGTTAGATGTCCTCTCACTTGGGACTGAGCTGGGGTAGAGACATTGGTGGGTGACCATCACTAATGTAGTGGACCCTCTGCTCACTAGTTCAGGAACCCGAGGGGGAGGAGCTATACATGGGCGAGCAAGGCGACACACACAAATTAAGCAGAAGAGCAACCATCGGGAAACAAGTGAGACGCAGGAGAATACGGTCTCTGAGGGGAGAGCTGTTAGCTCCCTCAGGACCGGCGCACACCTCAGGGTGCAGAGCCCTAGGCTGGTGGGCACTTCAAGCCCGCCAGCAGAATCTGCCAGGCAGAGGATTTCAAGTCTTCTGGCCCACACACAGATCCCGGGGCAAAGCAGCATATAGAGCCAGGAGTCATAACCAATGGGCGGCACCAGCAACGAACTTGCGCTGCCTGCTATATGGTACAGGGAACGAAACCATCCCCAGGACTCAGGTCCCAGCGTAGCTTCAAGCCGCAAGGACTCACACAACACAGCGCAGGGGCGAAGGACTCACTGAAAGAAACACCGGCTGTGACCTCCAAACTACCCGGGTTCGGCTGGAGCCCATCACAGCGGAGTCCGTAAGTCCAAAGGTGGAGAAAACTCAGTGAGTAAAAGAACTTAAACTGCAACTGCTGTGTTGTCTGATCCTTCCCGTGCCCCACGCTCTTTTATTAGAGTGAATTACTACTCCCAACATCCTCCCTGGGGCCTGAGCCTGTGGAGAGCTGTACCATCTGAGCTGCGTTATCATCCGCCACAGAGAAGACATCCCACAGCGGTGGCTCCTGTATTAGCCGCATACCACAGGTAGCGTCACGAATACAAACTCTTCTTTCCTGTAAATACACCCTATTGCCCTTATTAATGACACTGCCAGAGTCACGGAACCGGGCCAGGCCACTGTGACATCCCTAACCGACACCGGCCCGGTGACGAATAACCCCCCAGGACACCGCGGGCGCGTCAAGATGAGTTTGTGACGCCACCCGTGATATGCGGCAAGATAGGTGCCGCCACTGCTATTCAGCTCCCTTGGGGCCGGTGGTGATGCAGCTGAGTTCATATAGTTCTCCACAGGTAGATCTGGGCCCCAGGGCTGTCGATGGTGTCGAGATAGAATGTAATGGCGGTGTGCAGGATCGGAGGCGCAGGTATGACGCCCTGGCCTATCAGGTCGTCACAGGGTATTGTGCAATCTGCCCTTCTGTACAATATCCACCTCCTCCTTGGTTATGGGTCCCTGACCTTTGGTGTTGCCAAGAACAAGCTAATCAAAATCCTTGGAACACTCTGCACCACACCCACCAGACACACCAGTGGACGGCCTGAGTGGAATAGGGTCACCCACTTGGGGGGTTGGTTAAGGGGAGGTCAGGAGTGTTAGGTGACAGTTTAGTGGTGACTCTCGAGAGGAGAGGTCAGAAGTTGGGCTCCGTGAACTACTAGGTGGCTGACGTTGGTCTGGGCCTGGTAGGAGCTGGACCCCGGTCGCAGGGGATCGTGACAAGGGGCACGGACTGTCGAGGAGGAAAGCCGGCGGCCTTGTGCCATCACCGGGCAGGGGCCAGAGCACGACACGGTACGTGGACCCTCTGTCAGGAAGGAGCTTCAGGCATCCTGACAATTTACCCAACGAGGACGGAGCCCTATATCCGTTCTCCAGCCGCTCCAAAATCGGGGTACTAGCGCAACAAGGGGGATAGGACTTTACCACTACACGGTCCAGAAAATCCCAAGCGTGAACCCTGAGAGCAAGCTCACCCATTTAGCCATACTGGTGAGCGGGACCCGATCAGTTTTATACTTAAGGGACCAATCAGAAAACTAGGTGCCAAGGCAAAGATCACAGACTAACAGGCAAAACCAATGGGCAAGGGATCCAGGCATGCTCCCTCTCAGCGGCAGCGGTGTCCAGAACTTTGGTTTACCACGGTTGTCGGTGTCAGCGTTATTGAACTGAGTGAGTACACAAGTGACCCTTACCGTCCCAACTGCACATCCCCGTCACCTTCATCGAGTCCCGGGGCATCACCCCTACCCGTGCAGGGGTTAAACACCTAGCTGCCCCACCAATCGCAGCGGTGGTACTCCATCTTACTACGCACCACGGGTGGTGTCACGAACTTTCTACATCATCCCCTGTAAATACTCCCCCTTTTTATCAGAGTGGCCGCGCGACCCTGACCCCCCGGGTCCGCAGAGATCTCTTGAGCCACCGCGGATCTGGATCCGAGCAGCCCGGCTGCTGACGCGGGGGCGGCACACAGGCAATAACTGAGTAACACAGGAATGGAATCAAAAGGTCTTTACTCACAGTTAATAGTTCCATGTTACCACGACTAGTCAGAGGCTGCCCTCGGAGTGCTGGGACCTGCTGTGATGGGCTCCAGCTGATCCCGGATAGTTCGGAGGCACAACCCAGTACACCCTTCTGTGTTCTTGCCTTGGTCGTCTTCCTGCGCTGGCCTCTCCAACCTGCCCTGCGCCTCACTCACAGAGCCTTGAGCCAGTGTCCGCGGATCCCTTTGGGGTGGCTTTTCTGCCTTGTCCCTTGGTCCTATGTGGTCACCTTTTCACTGGATGTGTATGGATGTAGCTTCTGTACTTGAAGTAGCCTCAGCCTCTGGTTTGCTAGCTGAGCCTTGTAGTTCTCCACTAGTTGAGAGGCATGTCCCCTTTGCGGCCAAGTGCCTCCACAACGGTATACCGGCTGTGGATGCGAGCCCACAGGGTGTGTGCTGTATGATTCTGATAGGTTAGCTGTGTGTTCTGCATGATTCTGAAAGGTGAACAGTGTGTTTTGCATGATTCTGATAGGTGAGCCATACCTTCCAACCGCCCCGGATACAGCGGGACTGTACCGGATTTGAGCGGGTGTCCCGGTATCATGGCCGTGAGCCATATGTCCCATGGCTCCGCCCACCCACTCTCTCCTCATCTGACTTTCTCCCCCTCCTATCCACATGAGCAGAGCCGAGTGCTACTTCACTGCTCTGGCTCTGTGTGCTGCCACTGTTATGGGTCGGCGGCAGCAGCACTTCCCTGACTGCCGAAGCTTTAAATCTGGCACCTGCAGCCCAGTGCACTGCTCACTGTTGGGCTGCTTGTGTACTGAAGTGCATCTATGGGCGGAGCTACCGCGCAACATGCTGAGCTCTGTCCACAGATGAAGAGACTGGAGGAAGAGGAGCTGCAACACCAAGGAACGATGTATGTGACACCCCACCTACCCAGAGCTGTATGCCCCAGCCCTTTCCTCACCAGAGCTATATGCCTCCAGCCCCCTCACCAGATCTGTATGGCCCCCAGCACCGTCACCAGATCTGTATGTCCCCCAGCGCCCTCACCAGATCTGTATGTCCCCCAGCCCCCTCACCAGATCTGTATGTCCCCCAGCCCCCTCACCAGATCTGTATGCCCCAGCCACCCCCCCACCAGATCTGTATTACCCCCAGCCCCCTCACCAGATCTGTATTACCCCCAGCCCCCTCACCAGATCTGTATTTCCCCCAACCCCCTCACCAGATCTGTATGCCCCAGCCACCCCCCCACCAGATCTTTATACCCCCCAGCACCCTCACCAGATCTGTATGCCTCCCAGCCCCCCCACCAGATCTATATGCCCCCTAGCCCCCTCACCAGATCTGTATGCCCCCAGCCCCCTCTCACCAGATCTGTATGCCCCCAGCCTCACCACCAGATCTGTATGCTCCCAGCCCCCCCCACCAGATCTGTATGCCCCTAGCCCCCTCCCACCAGATCTGTATGCCTCCAGCCCCCCACCAGATATGTATGCCCCCAGCCCCCCCATCGGAGCTGTATGTGCCCCCAGAGCTTTATAAGCCCCAACACCAGAGCTATATGCACTTTAGTAATATCTATGCTACCAGTAATTTATATGCCCAACAGCAAAGTGTATTTCCCCCAGTAATGTGTATACCCCTTAGTAACGTGTAGGTCCCTCAGTGAAAAACACAGACGTCCTTCACTGACGTGTTAAACACGCATATGTCCCTTCATACTCCGTGATTCACGGCACACAGTGGTTGTCCATATGCAATCCGTGATACGTGATCCGTACTCCGTGATTGCACATGGACATATACTCACCTGTTCCCGCTCCTCCTCTGCGTGGTGCTGAAGAGTCCCGCGATTCAGCATCCAGCCACCGCTCTCTCACCTCTGCAGCTACTTCCGGATTGGCTCTGGCTGCATAAATGAATATGCATGCCATAATGAGCCGGGCAGGAAGAAGCAGAGAACAGCTGCCGAACTCAGCATCGCTGGAGAAGGTGAGTTGAAAAAGCTTTTTATTTTCAATGTCTGCGTTTTTCTGGTACGTGTTTCACGGATCACACCATAGTGTGGTCCGTGGGTCATCAGTGATGCCAGAAAAAAAACGGACATGTTTCTGTGTGGCAATCACGGATACGCATGTACGCCGCACGGAGACACGGTCAGTGAAAAATCACTGATGTGTGTGCAGACCCATGGATTATAATGGGTCTGCATAGGTCAGTGATTCTGGTACGTATAAAAACTAGCACATACATACCAGAATCACTGACATCTGAAACAGGCCTAATATGTATGCCCCCCTCAAGTACTGTCTATGCCCCAAGACCCTCCTGTGATGTATATACTATAACCCCAGCCCCTCCTGTGCTGTATATACTGTAGCCCCCAGCCCCTCCTGTGCTGTATATACTGTAGCCCCCAGCCCCTCCTCTGATGTATATACTATAACCCCAGCCCCTCCTGTGCTGTATATACTGTAGCCACCAGCCCCTCCTGTGATGTATATACTGTTACCCCAGCCCCTCCTGTGATGTATATACTGTAGCCCCAGCCCCTCCTGTGATGTAGCCTCCAGCCCCTCCTGTGATGTATATACTGTAGCCCCCAGCCCCTCCTGTGATATATATACTGTAGCCCCCATCCCCTCCTGTGATATATACAGTGTGTATATATGTATGTATATATGTATGTGTTATATATAAAACCCCCATCCTCCCTTGTGATGCATACACAGCGGTGTCAGTGTGCACTGTGTGGGGCTAGGTCTGTTAAAGTGATGCCAAGTGATCACATGTCGAGGAGGAGCTGGACAGAGACAAGCGGGGTAGGTGAGTGCGGCTGCTGCCGGCTTCCCCATATTATTACCTCCAATGTGTATGTATGATGTATATATCTATGTATGTCATTGTAGATGACTGTATAGATTTGTCTGTTTATATGTATTTTAGTACAAGTAAAATATATCTTTGTACCGTGTTAGCCAGTAGAGATAAAAACATTTTGTTTAAAAGAACAGAGAGTCCTCAGTGGTTGATACCTTTTAATGGCTAACTGAAAAGATGGTAATAATTGCAAGCTTTTGAGACTACTCAGGTCTCTTCATCAGGCATGGTATAACACAAAATCTGAAGAGTCACATATTTATACACAACAGGACATAGAATGGGGTGTGGCGCCCTAGGACCTGGTCGCCACAGCAGCATTGCCCTCCCAAAGGGTTAATGCTGAGCCTGGAGGTAGTTGGGAGATCCATTGGCCAGCAGGTTTAACACCCAACACAGTTCTCCCTCCGGCCAGCAGGGGGAGCTCTGAACCTGGAATTCCAGGGAGCCTTCCTCTACCTGACCAGAGGGAGGAAGTGCAGCCAGTCTGTAGGGAGTAGTGGAAGTGAACAGACGCAGAGTGAGCTGTCCTGTGAATCTGGGGCCTAGAGCTGGAGCAGCTTGGCCCAGAGAAGCAGGAATAGCTGAGAGGCAGCAGAGAGACTCAGACATCGGAGTCTGTGGTTGCCAGGGTATAAAATCCGCCCCTGGTAGCCGAGTCCGTAGGGCAGGAGAGCTGCAAGCCCCTGGCCCAGAAACATCCAAGGTACAGCTGCAGCATCAGGGCCCGGTGTGGACTCCAGCGGAGAAGCACCAGAGAGAGGGTCTGCGCAGCCACCTACAGAAAGAAGGGACGTGCCATCGGTCCCAGCAGCAAAGAGGGCCATTGCTGGATTCAGAGAAGCAGGGTCCTATCATCACAAAGCAAAGTACAGGAGTAGGCCTCATACTCAGCTGGCCAGAAAGATCATCCCAAGTACTTCCAGGCCGACCGGATCCCCATCACCACCTGTAACGGTCTCCCAGGACTGGACTGTTCCCAGAGTAAAAGAGGAGAAGGTAAAGAGACTGTTGTTTGTGCCTGGTTCTTTCCTCGCCTGTCGGCCCTGCACCGTGTTAGCCACACAACACCATAGACTTTCACGGGCACCAACTGTATCCCGGGGCATCGCTCCACCTGTGGGGAGCAGTAACATCATAGCTGCCATAACATCACCCCGGAGTTCTCCCATAGCAGCGGCGGCTTAATAGCCGCATACCACAGGTGGCGTCACGAACATTAACTTCAACTCATCAGCCACATATTCAACTGACACCCACCAGGGCCACGGAGCCGGGCCCAGCCACCACTGACTACCACCGGACTAGTCCGGCCCGGCACCGGGTGTCCCATAGCCCTGGGGTGGGCGAGTCAACTTTTGGCGTCACGAACAGGATTTCGTGCCCGGTTCCACCGGGTACTGTGCGCCTGAATAATTGCGCTTTAAAGACTGTATTACTGCGTGTTTCACTGTTTGAAAACTGCCGCCGCCATTATCCTCACTGAGCGCAGGAAGAAGGGGGGCGTGCCTGACAAAGAGCGCGAAGGGAGCGCGCCATCAGAGCAGAGCGCTGTTAACCCCGCGCGACCCGGAAGGAAATTTGAAAAGTGAACGGAGCCTGGTAAGGTTCACTAAGGGGGAGGAAGATGTCCGACGCAGAGGGAGGGCAGGTGGCTGCCATAGCCCGAGACGCCGCAGCGCCCGCCGAAGCGATCCCTGTCGCCGTCGCCCCATCCCCCGCTGTAGCGCCGGTAATGCCGATCACCATGCCGTACATACCGGGCGCAGAATGGCTGCCGCAGTACTCCGGGGAGTCCCATACCTTGAGCGACTTCAGAGAAAGCCTGCACAGCTTGTTCCGGGTGTATCCGCTGACTGAGAGCCAGAAGGTGGGCATATTAATGGGACAGCTAGCCGGCGCAGCCCAGCGTGAAGTGAAGTCCTGGCCTGATACAGATAAAGGGACAGTAACCCAGATACTGGCCAAGCTAAAGAGTACTTTTGACACCCGCACCGCAGCAGAGATAAAGATGAGATTCTTTGGGTGCAAGCAGCGGCCCACAGACAGCATAAGGGACTATGCCTTAAACCTGCAGGAGGCCCTGAAAGCGGTTAAACAAGTGGACCCAGAGAGTGTACGTGAAGAACACAAACTCCTAACTGAGCAGTTCATAGAGGGGCTCCTGTCAGATGCCCACAGGACCCAGCTGCGTATCATGGTCCTGCAGAACCCTGCTCTGGACTTTGCAAAGTTTAAGGACCAGGCCATCCGGGTACTGAGAGAATCTACACCGAATGACCCAGTACCCCTCCGGCCTCTTGCTATCACGTACCCCGGGGTGGTGCCTGCAACACGAGCCGCTGCAGGGGCTGAGGCGCAGTCCCTGGATAAGGATCCCACTGCAGAGCTCAGACAGCAGTTCCAGGAGCTGACCAAGACTGTAGCTGCCCTTGCCAAGATCGTGCAGTCCCTACAAGTGACCCCATCGCCTGCAAAAATCGAGTTGGCCTCCAGCCCAGATGACGTCCCATGGATGCGACAGAGGAGGGTTCCGCTGACCCGAGGCAGAGACACAGACCGGTATGATTCAACGGGACAACCGATCTGCCGCCGCTGCAGCCAGGCGGGCCACATTGCACGATACTGTCCTTTAAATGGGCCGAGCCTGGGGCCAGGAGCCGACCCCCAGGTGTAAGGAAGCCCGGCTCAACCCCCAGCCGCAGCAAGTATGTGGGAGGACGACCGGTCCTTCCTATTGTGCTGGATGGAATCCCTTTGAATGCCCTCCTGGATACTGGGTCCCAGGTAACAACCATCCCCTATAAACTGTACAAGAGATATTGGGCTGATTCAGACATTGACCATGGCCCAGATGATGATTTAACAATTGTGGCCAGTAATGGTCAGCCCTTACCTCAAATTGGGTATAAAGAAGTAACCATTAAAGTGGGGCGGGTGGAATTGCCATGTCAGGGGATGATAATTGTAGATATTGATCGCAAAGAATCTGACCCGTTGGTAACCATTGGTACAAATGTGATAGAAAATTGTATTGCCGAAGTGATAATTTTGTTGCAGCAGGCGTCTGAAACTGCCAGCTCCGGGCAGCAGCGTGCCCTACAGAGGGAGATCAGAGCCCTGATGAGGAGGCAGCAGGTGGAGCTGGCCGGAGGAGAAATTGGCAGTGTGAGGGTAAGTGACCCCCTACCCATTGCAATACCCCCAAGAAGTGAAATGTTGATATGGTGTCGGGCAGCAATAGGCCTCAAGGGTCAGGATTACCATGCCTTGGTAGAACCGGTGTATTCAGACAGTAGGCCTGGAGTCCTGATAGCCAGAGGGGTAGCAGACGTCCGCAAGGGGAGAGTGCCCATCCGTGTCCTGAATTGTGGGGAGGAGGAAGCCAAATTGCCCCGGTACGCCACTGTAGCAAAACTGTACACTGTCAGCAACAACACCATCAAAGCAGTGGAACCCTTGATCCCGTCCGACCAGGCGGAAGACAAGGGCTCCAAGGGGCAGCTGGAAGACTGGTGCCAAAACTTACATGTGGGCACCGACTCCACCCCCTCACACCAAAAGAATGGGGTTTACCGGGTGGTACAGGAGTACGAGCGGGTCTTCAGCAAACACCCCCTAGATTTTGGGCAGGTGAAAGGGGTTAAACATCAAATCCCCACGGGTGATCATCCTCCCGTTAAAGAGAGATACCGCCCTGTACCCCCCGCACAGTATCAGCGTGCCAAAGAAATGTTACGGGAAATGAAGGAGGCTGGGGTTATCAGAGATAGTTGTAGCCCCTGGGCAGCTCCACTAGTGCTCGTAAAGAAAAAGGATGGTACAATGAGAATGTGTGTAGATTACAGGCAAATTAACCGCATTACACATAAAGATGCTTATCCCCTACCCAGAATAGAGGAGTCACTAACAGCCTTAAAGTCAGCTAACTATTTCTCCACCTTGGATCTCACCAGTGGGTATTGGCAGGTTCCCGTGGCAGAGGCGGACAAGGAGAAGACTGCATTCACGACGCCGATGGGCCTCTGCGAGTTCAACTGCATGCCATTCGGGCTCTGCAACGCCCCAGGGACATTCCAACGGTTGATGGAGTGCTGCTTGGGCCACCACAACTTCGAAACCGTGCTGTTGTACCTGGATGACGTCATAGTCTACTCCAAGACTTATGAAGACCACCTGAAGCACTTAGCAGAAGTGTTCGAGTCTTTGTCAAAATATGGCCTGAAGATCAAGCCGTCCAAATGTCACCTCTTGAAGCCAAAGGTACAGTACCTGGGTCATGTGGTCAGCGCAGAAGGTGTGGCACCTGATCCGGAGAAAGTCACCGTAATCAAGGACTGGCCAAGACCCACCACGGTAAAGGAGGTGCGGCAGTTCCTTGGGCTGGTGGGCTACTACCGAAGGTTCATTGATGGTTTCACCAAGATAGCAGCGCCCCTTCAAGATCTCCTGGTGGGCCAGCCAAAGCAGGCTAAGAAGCAGGGCCCTCCATTTGAATGGAGCAGCCAACTAGAAACCTCCTTTGTCCAGCTGAAAGGGGCTCTCACGGGAGAAGAAATTCTGGCCTACCCTGACTACAGCCAGCCGTTTGTACTGTATACAGACGCCAGCAACGTGGGCCTGGGAGCCGTTTTGTCCCAGGTGCAGGGAGGCAGGGAGAAGGTGATAGCGTACGCCAGTAGGAAGCTTCGGCCCACAGAAAGGAATCCAGAAAATTACAGTTCCTTCAAGCTGGAGTTCCTCGCTATTGTTTGGGCAGTGACTGAACGCTTCAAACACTATCTGGCGTCGGCCAAGTTCACCATCTTCACGGACAACAATCCGTTGACACACCTGGCAACAGCCAAGTTAGGGGCGTTGGAACAGCGATGGATGGCCCGGCTGTCTAACTTTGACTTTACCATCAAGTACCGGGCTGGCAAGAAGAATAACAATGCTGATGCGCTGTCCAGAATGCCTCACTTACCCGAATCTGGAGAAGACCTGGATGAACTCGAAGAGATAGAGTTACCGGCTTTCCATCATCAGGGCGTTTCCCAGTGTGAGCATGCTGTGGGAGTGAAGCGCTCGAGCCAACACGAGGTCCCGGTTAACCCATTACTCCACCATAATTGGGAAGAGACACAGAACGGTGACCCGGCGGTGCGATTGGTCAAAGAAAAGCTAGCACAAGCTGAGACTCATCTTGGTCCAGATGCTCCAGAAGAAGCCCAGCAGTTGTGGAAAGAGAGGGGACGACTGTTCACCTACCAAGGCAAGCTCTGCAAGAGACACGTCAACTGGCGAACAAATGAACTTGTCTGGCAGATCGTGGTTCCGCAGAGGGATGCTCCAATGGTCCTAGCAGCTTATCATGATAACGCAGGCCACTTTGGGTGGAAGAAGTTGGAGGCCCTACTCCGTGATCGGTTCTATTGGGTGCACATGAGAAAGGTGATCGAGAAGTGGTGCCGAGACTGTGGCCCGTGTAACCTGAGGCGGAAGGATGATGCCAGCCAAAGGTCTCCCCTACAGCCAATTGTTACGAAGCAGCCCCTGGAGTTGGTGGCCCTGGACCACGTGAAGTTAACACCAAGCCGGTCAGGCTATGTGTACGCCCTCACAATTGTGGACCATTACTCTCGTTTCCTGGTAGTAGTGCCTGTGAAGGACCAGACAGCCAGAACAGCAGCTAAAGCGTTCCAGGCATCCTTTTGCCGGCCTCACGGTTATCCGGAAAGGGTACTGACCGATCAAGGTCCTGCGTTCGAGGCGGAGGTGTTCCAAGAGTTTTGTAACATGTACGGTTGTAAGAAAATCAGAACAACACCGTACCACCCCCAAACCAATGGACTGTGCGAGAAAATGAACCATGTGGTTATTGATATGCTGAAGACTCTACCTCTGGAAGAAAGGAACCAATGGCCAGAGAAGCTGCCAGATCTGGTCGACCTGTACAACCATATCCCAGTAAATTCGACCAACTGCAGCCCCGCTTACCTGATGCGAGCCAGACCTGGCAGGTTGCCTGTAGACTTTGAGATGGGGACTGTGTCGCCTGAGGCGGTTCAAGAAATAGAGGATTGGGATACAGAACGGCAGCAGCAGTACCGTAAGGTCCAGGAATGCGTAGAGAGGAGCCTGTCTCAAGCCAGAACAAGACAAGAGCAGCAGTACAATCAAACGGCCCCAGCAACTCCCTTAGCACCTGGAGAACAAGTCCTCAAGAAGAAGCGGAGGACGCATAAATTGGATGATCAGTGGGAGAACGAGCCCTACACCATTATCCCCTCCAACTTTGACAACAGTAAGGTATGCCTCATAAGCAAGGACGAAGGCAAGACTTGTCAAGCAATATCCAGAGACCGCCTGAAGACGTGCCCTGAGCGGTGCAAAGTTCAAAGGGAAGTGGAGGAAGTTCGAGAAGAAGGGGAAGAGATGATACAAACGATCCTCGGCAAATTCCCCAAGACTTGGACCCGCATAAATGGTGCCGTAGTGGTACCGGTCCTGACGTTCCCACAGTTGGTCGAGCCAGAAACAGAACAGGTTCCGGGTCCACCCAAAGAACCGTCCGCCCCGACACGCGGTGACACGCCAGCAGTGGAACAGGAGGATCAACCCCCTGTCAGTGGTGAACCTGTCATACCCTTGGCGACTCCTAGACCACATAGGCAATCATCATGCATACCTATTGGGGTTAGGCCTACCGGTAGTGCTGAGATAGGAGACACACTAAGTAGTCAGGGACAAACACCAGAGCTACGCAGGTCTCAACGCAGCACTCGGGGACAACCCCCTCTAAGGTATAGGGAATCAACTATATAAAGAAGGAGTATTTATTAGAATGTAAATAGTTATGTGAAAGTCTGTAATGTCGTGTACAAAATGTTTTTTTTTGATTGCGAAAATGGACAATTGGGCCACTGGACTATGGGTGGCCAACACCTAAATTGTTTATAGTTAGCACCAGTGTGCTCAACACCCCTGAAGAAAAACCCGTCCGGCGTGCATAGAGTGGGGTCATCAATGCTCTGACGCACGCCCAGAGCCTACGTTGGGGGTTTGATCGCGGCGGGTCCCCCATGGAGCAGTGTAATGGACACCCGGCAGGGAGCCACACTGGACTCTTATAGTACTGTTTGAAGTTGTAACGTTAAAAATAATGTGCCTCCCATATTGGGATGAAATGTATGACATGTTATGTTTTGTTTCCACAGTCCGGGAGTACTGAATTTAACTAAGGGGGAGTGTGGCGCCCTAGGACCTGGTCGCCACAGCAGCATTGCCCTCCCAAAGGGTTAATGCTGAGCCTGGAGGTAGTTGGGAGATCCATTGGCCAGCAGGTTTAACACCCAACACAGTTCTCCCTCCGGCCAGCAGGGGGAGCTCTGAACCTGGAATTCCAGGGAGCCTTCCTCTACCTGACCAGAGGGAGGAAGTGCAGCCAGTCTGTAGGGAGTAGTGGAAGTGAACAGACGCAGAGTGAGCTGTCCTGTGAATCTGGGGCCTAGAGCTGGAGCAGCTTGGCCCAGAGAAGCAGGAATAGCTGAGAGGCAGCAGAGAGACTCAGACATCGGAGTCTGTGGTTGCCAGGGTATAAAATCCGCCCCTGGTAGCCGAGTCCGTAGGGCAGGAGAGCTGCAAGCCCCTGGCCCAGAAACATCCAAGGTACAGCTGCAGCATCAGGGCCCGGTGTGGACTCCAGCGGAGAAGCACCAGAGAGAGGGTCTGCGCAGCCACCTACAGAAAGAAGGGACGTGCCATCGGTCCCAGCAGCAAAGAGGGCCATTGCTGGATTCAGAGAAGCAGGGTCCTATCATCACAAAGCAAAGTACAGGAGTAGGCCTCATACTCAGCTGGCCAGAAAGATCATCCCAAGTACTTCCAGGCCGACCGGATCCCCATCACCACCTGTAACGGTCTCCCAGGACTGGACTGTTCCCAGAGTAAAAGAGGAGAAGGTAAAGAGACTGTTGTTTGTGCCTGGTTCTTTCCTCGCCTGTCGGCCCTGCACCGTGTTAGCCACACAACACCATAGACTTTCACGGGCACCAACTGTATCCCGGGGCATCGCTCCACCTGTGGGGAGCAGTAACATCATAGCTGCCATAACATCACCCCGGAGTTCTCCCATAGCAGCGGCGGCTTAATAGCCGCATACCACAGGTGGCGTCACGAACATTAACTTCAACTCATCAGCCACATATTCAACTGACACCCACCAGGGCCACGGAGCCGGGCCCAGCCACCACTGACTACCACCGGACTAGTCCGGCCCGGCACCGGGTGTCCCATAGCCCTGGGGTGGGCGAGTCAGGGGCAGTAAAAAAAACAAAAAAAACAACCAAGTTATATAAAACAGAACTATCTCTATGGCAGGGGACAAACTGTTGTAGCCATACATTTTGCTGCAGTTCAGTGTGAAAGTTTTATTGTCCTTTGATAAGGGTCTGGTCCAGGCTGTGACACGCTCGGATGGTCAGAGGAGCACATCTTTTAACTAATGTAAAAAGACATGGGATTCTGATCTGGCCTATATATCCTGAGTCATATTGCAAAGGATTGTTGAAAATCCACTTGTGACTTTTAGGATCGCTACTTCCAATAGGTGGCGCTGTGCTAGAGTTTGTCTCCTTTACTGGAGAGACAATTTGAATCCATGAGACACATTCATTCCTACTCTGAATGTGTCAAAGGTCATCATAAGTTTGTACTCCCAAAGTCTCCTATCTCTCTGGGACTTGAAATTTCCTTTCAATACCAGCAATTTCATGTCCATGATGCTGTGGTCTGAGTTACAAAAATGTTTGGCCACAGGCAGATCCATCCTTTTTTCTCTAATTGTGTGGCGGTGAGAATTCATCCTTGTCCTGAGCTGTTGTCTGGTCTCCCTTACATACAGATCCCCAGTTGGACATTTGGTACATATAAATAAGTACATCACATTGGTTGTAGTGCAGCTGAAGGTACCTGGGATCTTGTAGTCCTGATGTGATCTGGGAATCTTTATCTTGTCTGTTGTCAATATTAATGGACAGGTCTTGCATTTTTTCTGGTTGCAGGGAAATGTTCCTGTTGGTGTTGGAGAGGACAGGGAGCTTCTGACAATGATGCTTCTTAGATTTGGGGGCTGTTTAAAACACAGAAGTGGGGGGTCTGGAAAAATAGATTTTAACCGGGCATCTTTTTGCAGTAATGGTTGTAGTTTCCGTGCAGCTCCTCTAAACACCTCCAGATGTGGATTGTAGGTGACTACAAGAGGGACCCGGTTGTTTTCTTCTTTAGTTTTATAATGTAGGAGATGGTTTCTTGATATTCTGGTGGCTCTTGTAATCTGGTTTTCAATTGTTCTTGGGTGGTAGCCTTGATTCAGAAAGGTCTTTCTGAGGCCCTCAAGGTGATTGTCTCTATCTGTACTGTTGGAACATATCCGATTGTACCTGATAGCCTGGCTGTATACAATAGAGTTTTTTATGTGTTTTGGATGAAAACTGTCCCATTTCAGGTATGTTGGACGGTCAATTGGCTTCTTGTACAGGGATGTCTCTATTTCATTGTTCCGTAGTTTAATGATGGTGTCCAAGAAGTTGATTTCCGTGCAGGAGTAGTTGAGTGTTAGGTTGATGGTGGGATGAAACTGATTAAATTGTTCATGGAAGGTCTTCAGCTGCTGCTCCGACTCTGTCCAGATGATTAAAATATCGTCAATGTAACTGTAGTAGGCTAGAGGCCTGATAGGACAAGAGGATAAAAAGTCACTCTCAAGCTTGGCCATGAAAAGATTTGCTTATTGTGGTGCCATTTTGCTTCCCATTGCAGTCCCAGTCTCCTGTAGATATATGTCATTGTCAAATGCAAAGTAATTATGGGTGAGGATGAATTTGTAAGCTTCACTACAGAATTGGCATCAGTTCCTGTATTTTCCAGGAAAATTTTGCAAGCATTTAATCCATCCTGGTGTGGAATATTCGAGTACAAGGATTCCACATCCATGGTAGCAAGGATGGTTCCCTCTGGAAGAGGACCTATTGCTGATAGTTTTTTCAATAGGTCAGTAGTGTCCTGGATGTAGCTGGTTGTATCCCTTACCAAGGGTTTAAGGATACGCTCTACCCATCCAGAGACTTGTTCAGTGAGGGTGCCCACACATGAAATGATGGGTCTTCCTGGGTTTCCAGATTTGTGAATTTTGGGAAGCATGTAGAATGTGCCTATTCTTGGACTCACCGGTATCAGTTCATCAGTTCTTATGGATATGTCAGGCAGACCAGAGGCCAACTTTTTAAGTTCCTTGTAATAGTCCTGTGTAGGGTCAGACTCCAATTTCTTATAGTAGCGTGTGTCCATCAGTTGTCTGTGTGCTTCCTTCATGTAGTCTGACATGAAATTGCTGGTATTGAAAGGAAATTTCAAGTCCCAGAGAGATAGGAGACTTTGGGAGTACAAACTTATGATGACCTTTGACACATTCAGAGTAGGAATGAATGTGTCTCATGGATTCATGTCTTTTTACATCAGTTAAAAGATGTGCTCCTCTGACCATCCGAGCCTGTCACAGCCTGGACCAGACCCTTATCAAAGGACAATAAAACTTTCACACTGAACTGCAGCAAAATTTATGGCTACAACAGTTTGTCCCCTGCCATAGAGATAATTCTGTTTTATATAACTTGGTTGTTGGTTTTTGTTTTTTTTTAACTGCCCCATTCTATGTCCTGTTATGTATAAATATGTGACTCTTCAGATTTTGTGTTATACCATGCCTGATGAAGAGACCTGAGTAGTCTCGAAAGCTTGCAATTATTACCATCTTTTCAGTTAGCCATTAAAAGGTATCAACCACTGAGGACTCTCTGTTCTTTTAGACAAAATTTTTTTATGTATTTTAGGGAATTTGTCTTCAAATATGTACCGTATATGTGCGTATGCCTGTACCCACGATCAGGACTCACTGTGTCCTGAAGGAAGCGGGGCCTGACCTGCGGGGCTGCACGTCTCCTCCACAGTAGACCGCAGGAGACCGCAGCTGCCTGTGTCCATGATTAGGACTCGCTGTTTCCTGGAGGCAGCGGGTCCTGACCTGCGGTGCTGCACGTCTCCTCCACAGGAGACCGCAGGAGACCGCAGCTGCCTGTGCCCATGATCAGGACTCGCTGTGTCCTGGAGGCAGTGGATCCTGACCTGCGGGGCTGCACGTCTCCTCTGCAGGAGAACGCAGGAGACCGCAGCTGCCTGTGCCCATGATCAGGTCTCTCTGTGTCCTGGACGCAGCGGGTCCTGACCTGCGGGGTTGCAAGTCTCCTCTGCAGGAGAACTCAGCTGCCTGTGCCCACGATCAGGGTTCAGCGCGCTGTGGTCTCCTGCTGTGTTCTCCCTACGGAGGACGCATGCAACTGCAGCAAACAATTGATATGCTGCAGTCTGGAAAGACGCTCCGCAGGTCAGTGTTTGCTGCAGAAAAAACAAGCACAGTGGGCACGGGATTTCTAGAAATCCCTCCACTGTGCTTGTACTGTACATGGCAGCATTTTGGACACAGCAAAAACACGCTACATCCAAAATGCTGCAAACACTGATCGTGGGCACGCAGCCTTAAACAATGTGATCAGCAGTGCTGAAAAGGATTGGATGTGGGCGTGACAGATTGCAAAATGGGTGTGGTCAGGGGCGCGTCCTAAAATTGCCACGGCGCGTGTAGCGCGCCGCAGACTTTGTCCCTCTTTCTTATCTTTAAATGTTGGGAGGTATGGGTGAGCAGTGTGTGCTGCATGATTCTGATAGGTGAGCGGTGTGTTCTGCATGATTCTGATAGGTGAGCGGTGTGTTCTGCATGATTCTGATAGGTGAGCGGTGTGTTCTGTATGATTCTGATAGGTGAGCGATGTGTTTTGCATGATTCTGTGTGTGTGCTGTGTGTCTGATATGTGAGCTGATTAGTGATAGGCAATCCGATCTGTAAAGTCACATAGTGATCGTGTATACGACCCGCTATTTTCCAGCTGCTGCTTCCAAGTCCGATCATTGCTGTGCCCTCCTGGTAACCACCGCTGACTAAAAGGACCTTCCGTGATGTCATAACCATGTGACCAGTCAGGTGTGAATGTTGTATTACCTCATTGGCTACAGACTGGTCACATGGCTATGACGTCTCGCAGGTCATGTTATCTGAACTAGGATTGTCACTGTGCAAGTGTCGTATCACTGCGAACACTCTCCTGACAGCAGCGAGCCAGCTCCATATATTTCCATGTAGCTGATGCACTCCTGTCCAGAGAGCGTCATGTGTGGGGTGATTCAATGCGAGATTGCAGGAGTCATACCCTCACTGTCAGTCTGCTTGATGTAGCAGAGCTGACAATGCTCTCTGCTTCTCACTGTGTAAAGACTGTATCTGTACAGAGTGATTCTCACTGTGTATAGACTATATCTGTACAGCGTGATGAAGCACAGTTGACATTTCTCTCCCTGTGAATTACGTCGGACTAAGGAGTTTTTTATAATAAAGATGGAGTCTCTAAATTGTTTTTTTCGTATTATTTCTAATAAAAATATTTTTTTTCAGTGTTGTAGGTTTTTTTTATTGTTTACTAGAAATGGCCATTTCTAGTTTGGCATGACACCATGAATTTCAGACTTGGTACCATCTGAGAATACAAAGCTGGTATTAACCCCTTTATTACCCAGCATGCCACTGCCACAAGGGCCACTGGACGAGCCGAGTAAAGCGCCTGGAAATGGTGCTAAGAAACAATGCGCCATTTCCAGGGGCAGCTGCGGGCTACGGAGAATCCCAGTCCCCAGATGCCTGGCTTTACCTGACTGGTGATTAAAAAAAATGAATGGCTTCCCTGTATTTTGATCGCCAGTCAGTTAAAGCCAGGAAGCTCGGGGTGGCAGCCCGTAGCCGTCCGCTTTATCTGCGGTGAGAATCAAAAATAGCGCTACGTCATTTTTCTAAATTACTTACTTATTTTTATACAACTATACTATATTGTGTACATTATATATATATATACAGTGCCTACAAGTAGTATTCAACCCCCTGCAGATTTAGCAGGTTTGATAAGATGCAAATAAGTTAGAGCCTGCAAACTTCAAACAAGAGCAGGATTTATTAACAGATGCATAAATCTTACAATTCAACAAGTTATGTTGTTGCTCAGTTAAATTTTAATAAATTTTCAACATAAAAGTGTGGGTCAATTATTATTCAACCCCTAGGTTTAATATTTTGTGGAATAACCCTTGTTTGCAATTACAGCTAATAATCGTCTTTTATAAGACCTGATCAGGCCGGCACAGGTCTCTGGAGTTATCTTGGCCCACTCCTCCATGCAGATCTTCTCCAAGTTATCTAGGTTCTTTGGGTGTCTCATGTGGACTTTAATCTTGAGCTCCTTCCACAAGTTTTCAATTGGGTTAAAGTCAGGAGACTGACTAGGCCACTGCAACACCTTGATTTTTTCCCTCTTGAACCAGGCCTTGGTTTTCTTGGCTGTGTGCTTTGGGTCGTTGTCTTGTTGGAAGATGAAATGACGACCCATCTTAAGATCCTTGATGGAGGAGCGGAGGTTCTTGGCCAAAATCTCCAGGTAGGCCGTGCTATCCATCTTCCCAAGGATGCGGACCAGATGGCCAGGCCCCTTGGCTGAGAAACAGCCCCACAGCATGATGCTGCCACCACCATGCTTGACTGTAGGGATGGTATTCTTGGGGTCGTATGCAGTGCCATCCAGTCTCCAAACGTCACGTGTGTGGTTGGCACCAAAGATCTCGATCTTGGTCTCATCAGACCAGAGAACCTTGAACCAGTCTGTCTCAGAGTCCTCCAAATGATCATGAGCAAACTGTAGACGAGCCTTGATATGACGCTTTGAAAGTAAAGGTACCTTACGGGCTCGTCTGGAACGGAGACCATTGCGGTGGAGTACGTTACTTATGGTATTGACTGAAACCAATGTCCCCACTGCCATGAGATATTCCCGGAGCTCCTTCCTTGTTGTCCTTGGGTTAGCCTTGACTCTTCGGACAAGCCTGGCCTCGGCACGGGTGTAAACTTTCAAAGGCTGTCCAGGCCGTGGAAGGCTAACAGTAGTTCCATAAGCCTTCCACTTCCGGATGATGCTCCCAACAGTGGAGACAGGTAGGCCCAACTCCTTGGAAAGGGTTTTGTACCCCTTGCCAGCCTTGTGACCCTCCACGATCTTGTCTCTGATAGCCTTGGAATGCTCCTTTGTCTTTCCCATGTTGACCAAGTATGAGTGCTGTTCACAAGTTTGGGGAGGGTCTTAATTAGTCAGAAAAGGCTGGAAAAAGAGATAATTAATCCAAACATGTGAAGCTCATTGTTCTTTGTGCCTGAAATACTTCTTAATACTTTAGGGCAGGGGTCTCAAACACGCGGCCCACGGGCCGCATGTGGCCCCTGAGGCTGTTTGTTGCGGCCCGCAGACCCCGTGACAAATCGCGGCTCTATGCTGAGGGTCGGCGCCGGCAGGAACTTTACTGCATTTGAATCCATCTGCGGTGCCGCGCAAGGAGCTGTCAGTTCTATCCCAGTTGCTGCTGCTGTCTGCCAATCAGATGCAAGGAGGTGACGTCATACAGCGACGTCACTTCCTTGCATCTGATTGGCAGGCAGCAGCCATTGGTCCAGACACAGCTCCTCTGCGCTGCACCGCAAATGGATTCAAATGCAGTGAAGTTCCTGCCGGCGCCGACCCTCAGCACAGAGCCGCGATCATCACGGGCCGCGACAAGCAGGTAAGGTACGTGCTCAAGTTCAGGACCCGCTGCATGCTGGATACAGCGCGTCCTGATCGGCGGGGCCGCAAGTCTACTCCTTAGGAGACTGCACCTGCCCGTGCCTGCGATCAGGGGTTCGGGCCGCTGCGGTCTCCTCGCTGTGCTCTGCCTAGGGAGGATGCTTCAGACGCCGCAGCATAAATTCACATGCTGCGGCCTCTGGAAGCCACACTGCAGTTCCGTTTTCACTGCGGGCCATACACGCACAGTGGGCATGGGATTTTTAGAAATCCCATGCCCACTGTGCTTTTACCATACATAGCAGGGTTTTGGACGCAGCTGAAGCATGCTGCATCCAAAACTCTGCAAGTACTGATCGTGGGCACACAGGGAACGGAGGGAAGGTGAGGAGATTTTTTTTTTTTGTTTGCGTATTACTAAAGGATGGGCAGAATACTACAGGGATGGCCACAATACTACAAGGGTGGGCAGAATACTACAGGGATGGCCACAATACTACAAGGGTGGGCAGAATACTACAGGGATGGCCACAATACTACAAGGGTGGGCAGAATACTACAGGGATGGCCACAATACTACAAGGGTGGGCAGAATACTACAGGGATGGCCACAATACTACAAGGGTGGGCAGAATACTACAGGGATGGCCACAATACTACAAGGGTGGGCAGAATACTACAGGGATGGCCACAATACTACAGGGATGGGCAGAATACTACAGGGATGGGCAGAATACTACAGGGATGGGCAGAATACTACAGGGATGGCCACAATACTACAAGGATGGGCAGAATATTACAGGGATGGCCACAATACAACAGGGATGGGCAGAATACTACAGGGATGGCCACAATACTACAAGGGTGGGGAGAATACTACAGGGATGGCCACAATACTACAGGGATGGGCAGAATACTACAGGGATGGGCAGAATACTACAGGGATGGCCACAATACTACAGGGATGGCCACAATACTACAGGGATGGGCAGAATACTACAGGGATGGCCACAATACTACAGGGATGGCCACAATACTACAGGGATGGCCACGATACTACAGGGATGGCCACAATACTACACGGATGGGCAGAATATTACAGGGATGGGCAGAAAACTACAAGGGTGGGCAGAATACTACAGGGATGGCCACAATACTACAGGGATGGCCACAATACTACAGGGATGGGCAGAATACTACAGGGATGGGCAGAATACTACAGGGATGGGCAAAATGCTACAGGGATGGGCAGAATACTACAGGGATGGCCAGAATACTACAGGGATGGGCTGAATACTACAGGGATGGGCTGAATACTACAGGGATGGCCACAATACTACGGGAATTGGCAGAATACTACAGAGCACAATACTACAAGGATGAGCACAATACTACAAGGATTGGAACAATATTACTGGGCACAATACTACAGGGCACAAGGATGGGCACTATACTACTGGGTACAATACCACAAGGATGAGCACCTTACTACAGGGCACACGGATGGGCACATTACTACAAGATTTTGGCTAAGATTACTATATGATGCTGCTAATTGTAAAACAATTACAAGAAGGTGATAAAATGTAAAAAAAAAATAAATCCTAAAGCATGACTTTTTTTATTTACATTAAAAATGTTTTTCTGTATATAAACTTAACAAAAAAAGTGCAAGTTTGTTATAATAAACAAGCAAAAAATGTTTACAAAAGTGATCCAAGATGTATAGAAAAAAAAACATGGATTCATTAAAAATGTTCACTTTGTCCTGCAAATAATGCGGCCCCCCTCATTTTTTTTTCTATATGCGGCCCATACACCCAGCTGAGTTTGAGACCCCTGCTTTAGGGGAACCAAACAGAATTCTTGTGGTTTGAGGGGTTGAATAATAAATGACCCTCTGAATAAACTTTTCACAATTTAAAAAAAAATAAAAATAAAAAAAGAAATAACATTCTTTTTTGCTGCAGTGCATTTCACACTTCCAGGCTGATCTACAATCCAAATGTCACAATGCCAAGTTAATTCCGAATGTGTAAACCTGCTAAATCTTCAGGGGGTTGAATACTACTTGTAGGCACTGTGTATATATATATATATATATATATATATATATATATATACACAGTGCCTACAAGTAGGATTGTAGATCAGCCTGGAAGTGTGAAATGCACTGCAGCAAAAAAGAATGTTATTTCTTTTTTTATTTTTTTTTTTAAATTGTGAAAAGTTTATTCAGAGGGTCATTTATTATTCAACCCCTCAAACCACAAGAATTCTGTTTGATTCCCCTAAAGTATTAAGAAGTATTTCAGGCACAAAGAACAATGAGCTTCACATGTTTGGATTAATTATCTCTTTTTCCAACCTTTTCTGACTAATTAAGACCCTCCCCAAACTTGTGAACAGCACCCATACTTGGTCAACATGGGAAAGACAAAGGAGCATTCCAAGGCTATCAGAGATAAGATCGTGGAGGGTCACAAGGCTGGCAAGGGGTACAAAACCCTTTCCAAGGAGTTGGGCCTAACTGTCTCCACTGTTGGGAGCATTATCCGGAAGTGGAAGGCTTATGGAACTACTGTTAGCCTTCCACGGCCTGGACAGCCTTTGAAAGTTTACACCCGTGCCGAGGCCAGGCTTGTCCGAAGAGTCAAGGCTAACCCAAGGACAACAAGGAAGGAGCTCCGGGAAGATCTTATGGCAGTGGGGACATTGGTTTCAGTCAATACCATAAGTAACGTACTCCATCGCAATGGTCTCCGTTCCAGACGAGCCCGTAAGGTACCTTTACTTTCAAAGCGTCATGTCAAGGCTCGTCTACAGTTTGCTCATGATCACTTGGAGGACTCTGAGACAGACTGGTTCAAGGTTCTCTGGTCTGATGAGACCAAGATCGAGATATTTGGTGCCAACCACACACGTGACGTTTGGAGACTGGATGGCACTGCATACGACCCCAAGAATACCATCCCTACAGTCAAGCATGGTGGTGGCAGCATCATGCTGTGGGGCTGTTTCTCAGCCAAGGGGCCTGGCCATCTGGTCTGCATCCATGGGAAGATGGATAGCACGGCCCACCTGGAGATTTTGGCCAAGAACCTCCGCTCCTTTTGGCCAAGAATCTCCGATTGCACCGAGAGCACGATTCGTGTGGAGAAATAAAAGGAAAGAGGACACTACCTCATTGATTAATACTAGTGCGAGTTTAATGATATTTTATCGGATCGCACTCGCACCAGAAAATCGCAAATGGAAAAAAGCTCATACCGAGATGCTCGCCCATCCCTTTCCACTGACACTACAGGACCTTGCATGATGTCATTGCCTTGTGACCAGTCCATAACCAACGAGGTAATACAAAATTCACACCTGACCGGTCACATGGCTATGACGTCACGGAAGGTCCTTTAGTCAGCAGTGGTTACCAGGAGGGCACAATAGTGATTGGACTCTGAAGCAGCAGCAGGAGAGAGTCTGCAGGATGCATCGCGGGACCTGGAAGTATAATGACAATGTTTATTATTAACTAAATTCTCTATTTTACAGCCCCCCCCCGCCCCATCCCATAACTGTAAAGCCTGAGATCGGTGATCGGACGCAAGATCGTGTTATCTCAATCCCGATCTCGATCTTTACAAAATGGCGGGTGAGTCTTCCCGATCCCGACCATCGGGGGGATCGCCCATCACTAGAGCTGATATCTGAATAATAAGCAATTCTAAATGTGAGTATATATGAGAATTTCATTATTTAGCCACACTTTAGTACAATGCCATATTAGGGCTCATTCACACTTCAGTATTTTCCATGTTCAAGAAAAATTGACTAATTTTTCATCATCAGACTTTGATCCAAGTTTGGTCAGAGTTTGATCCAAGTGTCATGAGTTTTTCTCATAAGTGATAAAAAACAAAAAGGTTTCTACACCTTTTAATTTAACAATCCATGAACTCAGAAGTTTTCCGAGTGCTCAGTCTGCAAATAACACTAGCAGCAGCGTGCAAAATAAACCTGATGTCTGAGTGAGCTCTTAGTATGATAAAAAGCAGCTGAAGTATTATTGTGGCCCCTTAAAGAAGAAAAACATGACAATGCGGCCCTTAGACTATAAAAGGTTGTGCATCCCTGCCTTAGGCCTAAAACACACTTCCGCAAAAAAAACGTCCGTATGACACGGTCCGTTTTTCGGGTCAGTGTTCCGTATTTTTGGGGCGTTTCTCCGGTACGTATGACATCCGTGTGATGGCATATGCGAGCCGTGTGTACCTGTGGAATGTTCGTATTGACATAAAATACGTACATGTGCTGTCCGTTTTTTCAGATCCGTATTCTTACCCAATTAACGATTTCAATCATTCATCATGAGATCCTGGTGTTGTTGTTTGCCTTCAATTGACCTGATAGATTGGAAACAAGTGTTTCCAATTTTGTGATGAAATACGGACACGGACGATACGTGCTGAACACGGACATACTCCGTGCGCGGTCCGTGCAGGCACGGACCCATAGACTAAAGCGGGTCTGTGCCTGCGTGCTGCCGGCCAAAAACGGACATGTCGTCCGTGTAGAAAAGCGCACACACATACTTACGACACGGAAACACGTTCCGTGTGATTTTACGTACGTGTGCCATCTTCCATTGAATAACATGTGTCTCCGTGTGTACGTGTCTCCAGTACGTGCAAATACGTACCGCACACGTACAAATTACACGGATGTGTGTTGCGGGTCTTAAGCGGGCTTTACACGCAGGCTTTAGGATAAATGCAAAACAATCGGCTGTTGCTTAATGGCATGTTTACCCAGGCTGACCATACTCTATTTGCTCAGGACAAATAATAAGAGTAAGGGGTGCTTCACACACAGCGAGCTCGCTGCCGAGATCGCTGCTGAGTCACGCTTTTTGTGACGCAGCAGTGACCTCATTAGCGATCTCGCTGTGTGTGACACTGAGCAGCGATCTGGCCCCTGCTGCGAGATCGCTGCTCGTTACACACAGCCCTGGTTCGTTTTCTTCAAAGCCGCTCTCCCGCTGTGACACACAGATCGCTGTGCGTGACAGCGAGAGAGCGACGAAATGAAGCGAGCAGGGAGCAGGAGCCGGCATCTGGCAGCTGCGGTAAGCTGTAACCAAGATAAACATCGCGAGGTACTGAAGTAAAGGGAGGCGACTGAAGATAAGTGTGGCATAGTTTTAACACAATCTCATAGTGGTGATAACTGTAACTGTTTAATTTCATTAGGGATTTGTTGTCTGTGTTTGTCTGGGGTACTGTGAAAAAGCAAAAAAAAAAAAAAAAGTGTGTCTAGTGATTTAGTCAGTAGTATTAGCCACACCTGTTTCTAGAAGCTTCTAGCAGCTTCTAGTAGTCCTTGTAGAACTATATAAACCAGCCAGAGCAAGCGAGGTGCTGAGAGTGCGAGGTACTGAAGTAAAGGGAGGCGACTGAAGATAAGTGTGGCATAGTTTTAACACAATCTCATAGTGGTGATAACTGTAACTGTTTAATTTCATTAGGGATTGGTTGTCTGTGTTTGTCTGGGGTACTGTGAAAAAGCAAAAAAAAAAAAAAAGTGTGTCTAGTGATTTAGTCAGTAGTATTAGCCACACCTGTTTCTAGAAGCTTCTAGCAGCTTCTAGTAGTCCTTGTAGAACTATATAAACCAGCCAGAGCAAGCGAGGTGCTGAGAGTGCGAGGTACTGAAGTAAAGGGAGGCGACTGAAGATAAGTGTGGCATAGTTTTAACACAATCTCATAGTGGTGATAACTGTAGCTGTTTAAGAAGAGAAGAGTCGCCGTAAGCTGATCGATTGCTGGGACTTGCCGGGTCTCGCTGTTTGAGGACATCGCAAAACCGACTTTCGCCTGTCATACGCTACATCAGCATTATGGAAGAGAAGAAAATCCACATGGTCACCTGCAACACATGCTACATGTTTACGGATCTGCCGCACAAAAAATCCAACTTCACCTGTCAAAAGTGCAAACTTGTTGCCCTCTTAGAGGAAAAGGTGCAGGGACTGGAAGAAAGAATAGCAACTTTGAAGCTAATTAAAGAACATGAGGACTTCTTGGACGAGGCAGAAGCAACAATTCAGGATATGGAAAGTGAGAAAAGCTTCAGAACACATACAGAGGCTGAAAAGTGGACACATGTGACCAAAAGAAGCCAGCGGATCAAGTGGTCGGCACCACCCACACAGCTTAGCAACCAATATGAAGCCCTCATGCTGGAGAACGAAAATGGCACAGTTCAGGATGATACCGTCTCTACAGGAGAAGACACAGTATCATCAAAAGAAGTTACTTTGTCAACAAAAGCAGAAACAAAAGACACTCAAAAACACTCAGGAGCAAAATGCAGTGCATCCAGAAAGAAAAGAAGAGTGGTAGTTATGGGCGACTCACTACTAAGAGGCACGGAGGCAACTATCTGCAGGCCGGACATAACCGCACGAGAAGTATGCTGCCTACCGGGAGCAAAAATCAAGGATGTGGCCAACAGGATACCAACTATCCTCGGATCCAAGGACGAATACCCGTTCCTATTGATACATGTAGGAACAAACGACACGGCAAGAAATGATCTACCAACTATTTGTGAAGACTTTGAAATTCTGGGGAAGAAAATTAAGGAACGGAACGTACAGGTTGTTTTCTCATCAATCCTCCCAGTCGATGGCCATGGTGTCAGAAGATGGAATAGGATACTAGATTTGAACAACTGGCTACGACGGTGGTGCAGGCAGCAAGGATTTGGATTCTTGGACCATGGAGTGAATTACCTCTACGATGGGCTTCTCGCAAGAGACGGGATACACCTCACAAAACCTGGGAAACACACGTTCGCCAGAAGGCTTGCCACACTCATCAGGAGGGCTTTAAACTAGAAGAAGAGGGGATGGGAGAAAAAACAGCAGACAAGAACATGCAACAGAAGGACAAACTAATCAAGGATACTAGATGCCGTAAAGAGGACCCAAGACAGGGTAATCAGAAGGAAGCTAAGAAAAGGGGAGCAAAACTTCTTTCCTGCATGCTGACCAATGCAAGAAGCCTGACCAATAAGATGGAGGAACTGGAGCTGGTAATGTATGAGGAAAAATACGACATAGTAGGAATAACTGAGACATGGTTAGATGATAGTTATGACTGGGCGGCTAACCAGCAAGGATATGAATTGTTTAGGAGGGATCGTAAAAAAAGGAAAGGGGGTGGAGTCTGTCTATATGTAAAGTCCAGTTTAAAGCCCAGACTAAGAGAAGATATTCAAGAGGGAAATGAAGAGGTGGAGTCTCTATGGGTAGAGATACAAGGAGGGAAAACTAATAAAATCCTCATAGGGGTTTGTTATAAGCCACCAAATATAACAGAAACCACTGAAAATGTATTATTGAAACAAATAGACAAAGCAGCAAATCACAATGAGGTGATTATTATGGGGGACTTCAATTACCCCGATATAGACTGGGAAACTGAAACCTGCGTATCTCAGAAAGGAAACCGGTTTCTGTCAGTAACTAAGGATAATTATCTGTCCCAACTTGTGCCGGGCCCAACTAGAGGGGCAGCCCTTCTGGACTTAATTTTAAGCAACAGGCCAGATAGAATAACAGACGTACGAGTGGATGGGCACCTAGGGAATAGTGACCACAATATAATACAATTCCACTTGTCCTTTAGTAAGGTGCCTTGGAGGGGGGTTACAAAAACGCTGAATTTCAGGAAAGCAAAGTTTGATCAGCTTAGAGAAGACCTTCGCCAAATTGATTGGGACAATGTCCTCAAAAATGGGAGCACAGAAAATAAGTGGGAAATTTTTAAATCGGTATTAAACACCCACTGCGAGCTAGCCATACCATACAGAAATAAAAGGGCTAGGAACAGGAGAAAACCAATATGGCTAAATAAGGATGTAAAAGGGGCAATGAATAATAAGAAAAAGGCATTTAAAAAGCTAAAACAAGAAGGCAGCGAGGAAGCATTAAAAATATATAGAGAAAAAAATAAAATGTGTAAAAAACAAATATATTTAGCAAAAGTAGAAACTGAGAGACTCATTGCTAAGGAAAGCAAAGCAAATCCCAAACTATTCTTTAATTATATAAACAGAAAAAAGATTAAAATTGATGGTGTTGGCCCTTTAAAGAATAATGAGGGTAAAATCATAGAAAGCGATGTGGGAAAAGCAAATGTTTTAAATACTTTTTTCTCAACTGTGTTCACACAGGAAAAGCATATGCCAGGGGAAATGCAGAGTGATCATGTAAATGCCCCATTAAGTATGACCTGCCTAACCCAGGAAGAAGTGCAGAACCGACTTAGTAACATTAAAATTGACAAATCACCAGGCCCTGATGGCATTCACCCTCGGGTATTAAGGGAGTTAAGTAATGTGATAGACAGGCCTCTATTCCTTTTATTTAAAGACTCTATAGAAACTGGGTCTGTTCCACTGGATTGGCGGCTAGCAAATGTGGTACCAATATTCAAAAAAGGGTGCAAAAGGGAACCTGGAAACTATAGGCCGGTAAGCTTAACATCTGTTGTGGGTAAAATGTTTGAAGGGTTTTTAAGGGATACTATTATGGAATGTCTCAATGTTAATAACTGTTTAACTCCATATCAACATGGATTTATGAAGGATCGCTCCTGTCAAACTAACCTGATCAGCTTCTATGAGGATGTAAGCTCTCATATGGACCGAGGAGAATCATTGGATGTCATTTATCTCGACTTCGGTAAAGCATTTGACACTGTCCCACATAAAAGACTGCTAAGTAAAATGAGAAAGCTTGGGCTCGGGGAAAATGTGTGTAGATGGGTAGGTAGCTGGCTTAGTGGTAGAAAACAAAGAGTGGTTATTAATGGTGCATACTCAGATTGGGCCAGGGTTACTAGTGGGGTGCCACAGGGGTCTGTATTGGGCCCCCTACTATTTAATATATTTATTAATGATCTGGTGGATGGTTTACAGAGTAAAATATCAGTATTTGCAGATGATACAAAACTATGTAAGGTAGTTAACACAAAGGAGGACGGTTTGCAACTACAGATGGATTTGAGTAAATTGGAGAATTGGGCTGAAAAATGGCAAATGAGGTTTAACACAGATAAGTGTAAGGTTATGCACATGGGAAGGAGAAACAGATGCTACGATTACTTACTAAATGGGAAACTGCTGGGGAAATCAGACATGGAAAAAGACTTAGGCATCTTAGTGAATAAGAATCTAAATTGGAGTGCCCAGTGTCAGGCAGCAGCCACCAAAGCAAATAGGGTGATGGGATGCATTAGAAGAGGTCTGGGGGCACGAGATGAAAACATCATTCTCCCTCTGTACAAATCACTAGTCAGACCACACTTGGAGTATTGTGTGCAATTTTGGGCGCCGGTGCTGAAGAAAGACATTACTGAACTTGAAAGGGTTCAGCGGCGGGCTACTAAAATAATAAATGAAATGGGTGCATTACAATACACGGAAAGGTTATCAAAATTAGGTCTATTTACTCTAGAAAAGAGAAGACTTAGGGGAGACCTAATAAATATGTACAAATATATCAGAGGGCCATATAGAGATCTCTCCCATGATCTGTTTGTACCAAGGACTATGACAAGAACAAGGGGGCATTCTTTTCGATTGGAGGAAAGAAAATTCCTACATCAGCATAGAAGAGGGTTCTTCACGGTAAGAGCAGTGAGGCTCTGGAACTCTCTTCCTGAGGAAGTGGTGATGGCCAACTCACTGAATGAATTTAAGAGAGGAATGGATGCATTTCTTGTTAGCAAAAGTATAGAAGGTTATAAATAGCATAATCTTACAGGTAGATAGAAGAGCGACCTAGATTATTAGAGGAATGGAGGGGGCTGCAATACCAAGACAGGTTATTAAACTTGGGGTTAGTTAGTTAGGAAAAACAAAGGCTTAGGGGGATCTAATCACAATGTATAAATATATGAGGGGACAGTACAGAGACCTTTCCAAAGATCTCTTTACACCTAGGCCTGCGACTGGAACACGGGGGCATCCACTACGTCTTGAGGAAAGAATGTTTAATCATAATCACAGATGAGGATTCTTTACTGTACGAGCAGTGAGACTATGGAGCTCTCTGCCGTATGATGTTGTAATGAGGGATTCACTAGTAAAATTTAAGCAGAGCCTGAACGCATTTCTTGAAAAATATAATATTACCAGTTATGTATATTAGATTTTATGACAGGGTGTTGATCCAGGGAACTAGTCTGATTGCCGTATGTGGAGTCAGGAAGGATTTTTTTTCCCCATTGGAGCTTATTTGACACATTGGGGTTTTTTTGCCTTCCTCTGGATCAACATGTTAGGCTACGGGTTGAACTAGATGGACTTAGAGTCTCCCTTCAACCTTAAAAACTATGATGATGATGAACCAAGGTGGTTACCCGATATTTACCTTAGTTACCAGCCTCCGCAGCTCTCACACTGCCTGTGCTGCCGGCTCCGGCTCTCTGCACATGTAGCTGCTGTACACATCGGGTTAATTAACCCGATGTGTACTGTAGCTAGGAGAGCAAGGAGCCAGCGCTAAGCAGTGTGCGCAGCTCCCTGCTCTCTACACATGTAGCTGCATTACACATCGGGTTAATTAACCCGATGTGTACTGTAGCTAGGAGAGCAAAGCTAAGCGGTGTGCGCTGGTAACTAATGTAAACATCGGGTAACCATACCCGATGTTTACCTTAGTTACCAGTGTCCGCAGCTTCCAGACGCCGGCTCCGTGCAAGCGCAGCGTCGCTTGCACGTCGCTGCTGGCTGGGGGCTGGTCACTGGTTGCTGGTGAGATCTGCCTGTTTGACAGCTCACCAGCGACCATGTAGCGATGCAGCAGCGATCCTGACCAGGTCAGATCGCTGGTCGGATCGCTGCTGCATCGCTAAGTGTGAAGGTACCCTTAAGGGTACTTTACATGCTGCGACATCGCTAGTGATCTCGTTAGCGATGTCAAATTCTAGATCGCAAGTGCGATCTTTTGAGATCGCACATGCGTAAAATGACCTATGTGCGACCTCAAAAGATCGCACTTGCGCATGTAAAGTACCCTTTAGGCTGGTGTCACACTTGCGATTGCCTCGCGTGTATCTCGCGTGAGTCTCGCGGTGCATCACCCGGCACGGACTTACACTTTCCTCACAGGAGCGTCTCAGCTGCATAGAGATGCATGCAACCAACCTGCTCCTGTGAGTCCGTGCCGGGTGATGCACCGCAAGACTCGTGCGAAATACGCGCGAGGCAATCGCAAGTGTGACACCGGCCTTAATATAATCTCCTATGTGCATAGAAGATCATGTTATCGAAAGAACATCATTTAATTACATAGGATAATGTGTTGCCAAGAATCATGATTTTTAAGCTATCTCAATTTGTTAATTCGTTGGTTAATTAAGCAGGCTGATAATTGAGAAACAGGTATTCTTAGGAATGTTTGTTTCCGGATTATCATCCTGTCTAAATGGGAATTTAGGGTAAGTTCACACAGTGCGTTTTTCGCGGCGTTTTTGCGCTTTTTTCAGGTGCGTTTTTGCTCAGAAAACTGAATGACTTTGCTTCCCCAGCAAAGTCTATGAGTTTTCATTTTTGCTGTCTGCACACCGGGTTTCTTTAGCTGCGTTTTTGTGGTGCCCACAAAAACGCAGCATGTCAATTATTTTTGCGTTTTTCACTGCGTTTTCCACCCATTGAGTTCAATGAGATATTCAAAAACGCAAAGAAAACTGCAAATATAGCTGTGTTTTAGTGCGTTTCTATGACTAAAACGCAGCTATAAACGCAAGGAGTGGGTAGTAAAGTGACATGTACAGGAAGAGGATACCTTCTGTCAGTAAACACAGACGCGTGAATCCTCCCGGTACCGTCACCGCTGCGTCCACCTCCCGTCCTGTGCATGTCCGCTCCCGTGCGGCGCCATGGCCGGGAAGTGGAAGCAGCTGCGAAATCAAAAGTGAACAGTAGGGGAAAAAAAATCATACTCACCTTTCTGCAGACTCCCGACATGTCTGATCCCAGCTCCTCTCCCAGTACCGCCGCTCCAGCTGTGTGCAGTCTCCCCGGGCACATCTGCTGGATGCTGAACCTAGCGCTCATCACCTGATGCAGTCACCTGATGCATCAGCTGATCGTAAGTCTCGTGGTGACGCCGGCACCCGGCCGGTTTCACCTATCAGCTGATGCTGCTGTCAGGAGACTTCATCACTGATTACCGGCAGCTTCTGCAGCGATCAGACAGGATCAGACTCCCGGTCTGATCGCTCCAGGAGCTGCCAGTAATCAGCACATAAGTTTGTTTTTTTTTGTTTTTTTTTGCACTGATGCATCAGCTGATTGTATAAACGGCTTTTATACAATCAGCTGCTGTGTGATGTGATTCACATCCTAGAACCTGACACATCATCTGATCGCTTTGCCTTCCAGCAAACTGATCAGATGATATTGGATCCGGATTGGACGGAGAGGGACCCTTGACCCAGGATTACTGCGGAGGGGGGCTCTTTATTTCAATAAAGATGGAGTCACTAATTGTGTTGTGTTTTATTTCTAATAAAAATATTTTTCTGTGTTTTTTTTATCTTTACTAGAAATTCATGGTGGCCATGTCTAATTTTGGCGTGACACCATGAATTTCGGGTTTAGGGCCAGCTGATAATATACAGCTAGCCCTAAACCCATTATTACCCAGCAAGCCACCCGGCATCAGGGCAGCTGGAAGAGTTGATACAGCGCAAGAAGATGGCGCTTCTATGAAAGCGCCATTTTCTGGGGTGGCTGCGGGCTGCAATTTGCAGCGGGGGTGCCCAGAAAGCTTCCAATCCCCAGCTGCCTAGTTGTACCTGGCTGGACTCAAAAATTAGGCAAAGCCCACGTCATTTTTTTTTTTTTTTAATTATTTCATAAAATTCATGAAATAATTAAAAAAAAGGGCTTCCCTATATTTTTGGTTCCCAGCCGGGTACAAATAGGCAGCCGGGGGTTGGGGGCAGCCCATACCTGCCTGCTGTACCCGGCTAGCATACAAAAATATGGCGAAGCCCATGTCATTTTTTTTTGTTTGGGGGGGCAAAGAAATCCTGCATACAGTCCTGGAAGGAGGATGCTGAGCCTTGTAGTTCGACAGCTGCTGTCTGCTCTCCTGCATACACTATTGGATGGAGGATGCTGAGCCTTGTAGTTCTGCAGCTGCTGTCTGCTCTCCTGCATCCACTATTGGATGGAGGATGCTAAGCCTTGTAGGTCTGCTCCCCCTGACTCTCCCTCCAGCATACAGTCCTGGTTGGAGCATGCTGATCTTTGTAGGTCTGCAGCTGTCTGCTCTCCTGCATACACTAGTGGAGAATGAAGAACATATGAAAGAAGGAAATTACATCAGACCTTTTTTTTTTTTTTCAACAATCTTTAAAGGCAATGTTCACTGATAAAAAAACGCAGCAAAACGCAGCCAAAAACAAACCAAAACGCGGTAAAACGCATGCGGTTTTTGCATGCGTTTTTTAAAGACGCCGCGTTTCTGTGCATTTTTAGCGCTAAAAAACACACAAAAACGCAGCGTCAAAAAAACGCAGTGTGTGCACATAGCCTTAAACTGACTGTATGCTAATGACATTCGGCTCAATCTCTGCTGCAAGCGTGATCTGATTCTCTCATATGCAAAAATTGGATCGTAGATGTCAAGAATAATTTTAATTTCTCAATCTTTTCTATTTTTGTGTTGGTGTAAATCAGACTGTTCTGATGACATCCGGGTGCAGGCCGATGTTTCACATACAGGCATAGACTTGTATAAAGTCTAAAAGAAATAGGTTTAACTGCACGCTTGGGTGGAAGGGTCACAATTACATGTAAGGCCCTGTGCGCACTTGCCGGTTTTTGCCGCGGATTTCCTGAGGTTTTGCTGCATGTTTCGCTGCAGAAAATGTTCATAACATTTCTGCAGTGAATCACCTGCAAAACCTATAGGAAAAAAAAATGCTGTGCGCCCTATGCGGATTTTGACAGCTGCATGTTTTGCTGCGGGATTCCCGCAGCAAAAACAATTGCATGTCACTTATTTTCCGCACATCGCTGCGGCATTTCACTCCATTGACTGCAATGTAATCGTGAAATCCCACAGGGAATAACGCAGGCAGCAAATTCTGTGCGGTTCATTGCGTTATTCCCTCCAGTATTTTGCGGTTTACCTGCGGTATTGTTCATCGCTGCCCTGCGGTTTGCAGAGAAGTGATGTCATTATGACAGGAAGAGGAAGCGGAGCAGAGAGTAAACACACACATCACAGACACAGACATAGAATACACACATCACACTCACACACAGACATATAGAATACACATAGAAATCAAACGGAAATATAGGAAAAAAACCGTGGGCTCCGCCGTATTTTTACCATCATCTGAGGTAAGCACACAGCGGTGGCCCGGTATTCTCAGGCTGGGGAGGGCGAGGGACATGGTTAATACCCCCCCTCCCGCAGCCGAGAATATCAGCCCGCAGCTGCCCCGGGACTGTCGCTTCCATTATGCGGCAGTACCGAAGTGTCCCCGGCTTTTCCAGTTGCCGTGATGTGGTGGCAGACAGGGTAATAAGGAGTTAATGGCAGCGGATCGCCGCCACTAAGTCCAGGCTTGATCATGGCAGCGTCTATGAGACAGCTGACATGATCAACCCGTAAGTAAAGTGAATAAACACACACACCGAAAAATCCTTTATTTTAAATAAAACACAAATAAGCCACCTCATTCACCCTTTTATTAACCCCCCCCCGAAACACACAGCTCCGGCGTAATCCACGTCCTCCGATGCTTGCATCCAGCCGCGACTGACACTGACACACTGCTGAATGCAGCCTTGCAGTCAGACAGCATAGGTAACCACAGGGCATTTCCCACGGCCGGTAATGCGTGCAACACATTACCGCTCGGGAGAAATGCAGTGATCTGTCCTCTATCTATCTATCCCTCTATCTATCCCTCTATCTATTCTTCTATCTGTCTATGTATCTATCTATCTACTATCTATCTCAGAAGGAAATGATTTTTTTTTTCAATGTGCTTTATTGCATTGAATGCAATAAAACACATGTACCAAACCCACACGTGGCAAAACCGCGGCAAAACCGCGGCAATACCGCAATCAATACCACGGTAAAACCGCAGCAAACCGCATAAGGTTTTTGGGTGCGGTTTGACGCGTTTTTTACCGCGGATGTGGTAATCTTTCAGACCCTGCGGAATTTTCTTAAGAAAATTCCGTTTTCCAGTGCACACAGGGCCTAAGAGTGTATTCATTGCATGTGTCATTTCTTCAAGACTTACACAGTATATGTAACATTTTTTAATTATGATTTTCCCTTTTTCTTTCCAGCCTGGCCTGGCTATCCTTTACACTATGCATGTCAGCCTCTGTTCTCACACTCAACACTTACACTAAAACAATTCTGGAATTCAAGTACAGAAGAAGGATATTTGAAAAGAATGTGCGAGAATGCAACCCGTTCCTGGACTCTGAAATGGTGCGTTTTCTCTGGGAGAAGTATATTTTCTCTGTTAGTGGCTCCCTTGAAGACCCATTGAACTGGCACAAGGGAATTGGCAGCCCAGTATTTGTGGATATTGGCAGCATCACTGATCTACCAGGTGCAGCCAAAGAAGTTGAAAGAAGTATTGAGGTAGAGGATGATGGAGAACAATGTTGACCGAAATGCTAAATAGGGTTGCACATGACACACAAGCATAGCCTAATGTAACCTTTTACGCTTATCTGCCTCAGTGAATTACATAGATGTATTGTGATACTGATAAATATAAATTATTTTATTTAACATAAAAAGTGTACCGAAAAGAGGCATGTACTAGAAATGTCTCCATACCAGTAATTTTTCCAGATGAATATATATTATTGCAAGTTGATAGAATAACATTATCATCAATAACAGATATAGTTTAAGAGGTCATGTTGTAAAATACAAATAAAATCTTACCTTTGCATTTTAACATGGTGTTGTGTGACTTTATGTATTTAGATCACATTTTCCCACCAATAACTCCCAATAGTCTTTCTTTTGTTTACTAGATCTGCTTGTCTAGCTCATACAAAATGAGGAAACTGGTAAAATGGCATAGTCAAAATGATATAGTCAACTGTAGCATCAACAAAGCAATTTATTTTCAGTGTGAAGGTGGCAATCGCAGGCAAGGCAAACTTCTCGTTCACCCCCGCACCCCACAGGGGGTTGAGGTTCTGGATGGGTGCGTGGACTTGTGTGGCGCAGGTCATATCTTTTGCAGACTGCTCATCTCCGTTGCTTCTGGTGAACCAGGACCAATACGCAGTGAAGATAGTAACAGAGACCCACATTTTTTTTAAACAACATTCTATAACTGAACAGCTTGCTCAGTTCTTCCAGCACAACTTTACACATTAGACTGAGGGCACATAGCTTAAGCACAATTTCCTAAGTACCAGGCACCATTGGACACACATCCTTCTCCCTCTTCTCAACTGGTACTTTCGCTAACGTTTCCAGTCCGTCTATCTCATCCCAGCGTTGCACCACTGTACCGTACGCAAAAGTAATTCTAATCCACCCATAGTTCCATGTCATTACAGCAACAGAGACTAATGACACATTCGGATCTGATGACCAGGACTTCTTATTCATTTCACATACATTCCCGTTTCCACTGAGCTGTAAGCTACACCGGGCCTTGTGCTAAGCGTCCTTTTGAGGATCCTTATTAGAGGGAGTAAGTCTGTTCTTGGCCAGGGAAAAATGTTGACGCTGACCTTTCATGTGTCTGCCCAGTTTCATAGATCTCACTGTCTACCTAAGATTTCAGTTGATGTAGTTGCCATGAAGCACCAACTAAATGCAGTCTTGGTATACTATATGAATTGCACGTCCTTACTAGTCATGAGTCAAACCCTATCTCTCTTCTAACAGAAAACAGTCACTGTCAAGAGTGTGTCGCACTATGCTGAGACCTCGGGGGGAATCAGGGATAAGAAGATCTCAGCATTTGGTTGATTGCAGATCTGTTTTAAAATCCGCTAATTGTTTATCCTGAGTAGGAGCGTATTTAATTCCATTCAGTGCTAAAGGGTTTAAGGTCTTTTTTCTATCCTGCTGAGATTTTGACTTGTAGCTGTTAATCTCAGCTTCAGCCAAATCCTTCCACTGTATAAACTCACTCCTCACTCTCTCCTATGCCAGCTATAGCTCATTCTATAACTGACCACTTTGAGGGAGCCTGGCTCTGGAGAAGCTAAGGTGTTGTTTCTTTTTGTACCTGAGAAGCTTCCCGCTTGAGTAACTGTGGAGAACTATTTGTTGTGCCTTTCCCCTGTTTATCTTACCTTCCTCATGTTGTTTTATTGTAGTGGTAAGACTAGCATCTCTCTGGCCTTCACAATAGTCAGGGTGAGTTCAGGGCCAACGAGGGCCTAGGCACGAGATGGCACATGGGGGGGAAGGACCCATCTAGGGACATTAGGGAGTCCAGGGAACAGCCTCAGGTGAGTGTTAGGAGATGACCCCGCTCCACTCTCCCTACCACCAGGGCCGTTCGTTGTATTAATTCCCTAGTGTACGCATTGTGTTGCGTCACTCGCCGAGGGTCCTCTTGTCCCTGGCCTGATATTATAGCCAAGCCAGATTTTTACAGGATTCTAATATGGATCCAGTTGCGTCACTGGCACAACAGATGCAAAGTTTATCTCTGAAGTGATGGATCCGCGGTCAAAGTTTGCGCAGCGGCTGCAACAGATTGCGGGTCTGTTGGTCTCTGCTTGCAGCCAGACTTAACCAGAACCCAAGATAGCCCTCCCAGGCAAATGTTCTGTGGGGGGATACATTTGTGGTTTTCAGGCAAGCTTGGAAACTGTATTTCAAGCTTTTTCCTTGCTCCTCAGGGATTGAGGAACAGCGGGTGGGGGTTGTTGTGTCACTCCTGCAAGGGGATCCCCAGTCTTGAGCCTTCTTCCTTCCCACCAATTCTCTGTCCCTTCAGTTGGTACATGAGTTTTCTTTGGCCTTGGGATCTCATTTTTGATGACCCAGATCAAGTCTCCCTTGCAGAGTTCAAGCAACGTAGGCTTCGGCAGGGAGGTCAGTCAGCAGAGGAATTTTGTCCTCAGAAGCTATTTTTGCTTGTCTGAAAAGCTAAAAAATGCCCTGGCTATGTACAAAGTGCCTGAGTCTTTAGAGGCCACTATGGTTTTAGTCATCCAAATTGATAGACTCCTCAGGGATAGACCTGTGTTGACCCCTTTTTCAATAGCTCTCTCTGGGGGTGAAAAGTCTCCTGTGTTTCTGGATGAACACATGCAGTTCAAGGAGAGACTCTCCTTGGTCTCGGTTACCTGATGTTCACCGCAAGATAGGGGTTTCTTTCTTTTGTGGTCATTTAAGAAGGGTCCACAAGTTCTCAGTTGGGTTTAGGTAAGGTGAGGAAGGGTCCAGTTCATTATTCTTTCATCTTAAGGCCTTTACTGGCAAATAAGCAGTTGAGGCTTCAATGTATGTAATCATTGTCCTGCATAAAAATCATGGTTATCTTGTAAGATGGAGACTTTTTTCAGTACCCCTGCTTAGAAGAAAGTGTCTTCTAAAATCTGGCAGTAGGTTTGGAAATTGATTTTGAGCCCATCATGAACTGAAAAGGTCCAACCAGCTTATCTTTAATATTACAAACCTATAGCAGTATCCCACCTCCACCTTGCTGGCGTCTGAAACATAGAGGTCTGCGCCAGTTACTGCTCCAGCCACGGGCTCATCTATCTGGTCTTTCATGAGTCACTCTGATCTCATTAGACCAAAAAAACTCTTTTTAGATATTTCTTGGCCCATTGTTTACTGGACTGGTGGTTGGGTTTCAGCCTTCCTTACCTTGGCCGTGTCTCTGAGCACTGAACACCTTGTAGTTCTGGGCTTTCCAGGAAGGTTGCAGTTCTGGAATATGACAGAACTGGAAAACAATGGCTTCCTGGTTGCTTAACATTTTGATTCTTCTCAAATATTTCATTTTCAACACATTTCTTGTGATAATTTATACAAGATATATGTTCAACAAAACATTTGATGGTTCCGTAATCACACGAAAATATCTTAGCAATTTCAAGAGAGCTGCACTTGTAATAATTTATTACTTTTTGGCCCATTTGGCCTGTGGAAAACTAGTTGCCTAACAATTCTGAACACATTAATAAAAGGTATTGTATCCTTAGGTTGTACCTGCCCTCATTACACAAAAACACATCACCTGAAATGCTTCATCCAATAAGCATTCAAGTCTATGCAACTTACAATCATGGACTGCGATTTTGTTGCTTCATTTGACCTCACATCAGCAAAGCTGGTCTTACTCTTCTGGACTATTGACGGGCATCACTGTCTACATCATGATTGATTACCAGTGATGAACTGTAAACAGAACAGAGCGTAAGAGGAGAAGGTGCTTTGTCGACGTGACATCACCTGAAGCCACAAAACTGCCAACAAAAGCAGTCTGTGGCACCTCTGAGCTTACAGACATCAGGAGGGCAGGGCAGAAAAAGCAGGTAATTAGCAACTTAGCCCCATAGGGAAAATAAGCATAGTCGCGGATAACCCCTTAAAATGTTTTGCTAACTGTGGATAAATAGCAGAAGCTAAATAAAATTATTGGTAAAACAATTTACCATAGTTTTTGGACTATAAGCCGCACCAGACCATAAAACACCCCTAAGTTTTAGAGAAGGAAAATAGGGAAAAAAATCGAAGCAAAACATGTGTCATGACGCACTATTATGGAGGTAATGTCCCCTAATAAGTATTAATGTTCTCCATCCTGGGCCCCTTCTTGATATACAGTCCAGACCAAAAGTTTGGACACACCTTCTCATCTCTAGAACAACTATTAAGAGGAGACTTTGTGCAGCAGACCTTCATGGTAAAATAGCTGCTAGGAAACCACTGCTTAGGACAGGCAACAAGCAGAAGAGACTTGTTTGGGCTAAAGGAGACAAGGAATGGACATTAGACCAGTGGAAATCTGTGCTTTGGTCTGATGAGTCCAAATTTGAGATCTTTGGATCCAACCACCGTGTCTTTGTAGAAAAGGTGAACGGATGGACTCTACATGGCTGGTTCCCACCGTGAAGCATGGAGGAGGAGGTGTAATGGTGTGGGGGTGCTTTGCTGGTGACCCTGTTGGGGATTTATTCAAAACTGAAGGCATACTGAACCAGCATGCCTACCACAGCATCTAGGAGAGGCATGCTATTCCATCCGGTTTGCCTTTAGTTGGCACATCATTTATTTTTTAACAGGACAATGACCCCAAAAACACCTCCAGGCTGTGTAAGGGCTATTTGACTAAGAAGGAGAGTGATGGGGTGCTACGCCAGATGACCTGGTGTAATACTATTGTATGTTCTGAGGATTTCGATAGCGTTAGGGCAATGACAACCAGAGACGAGTTCTTGGTACAAATATGTTTATAACAGGTAACCACGATAGGTACACAACGGAACAAACACAGTAGAACAATAATACACGAAATACCTTCCCGAAACGGAGCGAAGGGAATTCCCGGGGCCACGCACCGGACTCCCCCAGGGAGACCACCAAGAGCGAACCCCTATACAGGGACTGTCTGGCAATCACCCCGGAAGGCCTAAATGCGCAGCAGCCGGGACACAAGGGGCAAGTGGTAAAGTCCAGAAGTGTCCGTACGGGATGCTAGTCCAGAGTGGTTACGAACCGGAAGGTACCGGGCAGAAGTGCTGACCGAAGATGGCAGACGGAGTCCGGGCACAGCTTGAAGAAAACGGGGTACGGTCCAGAGACGGTGTCGGTAGTCTTTCAGGAGGATCCAAAGGCAATCAAGAATTAGGAGCAGCAAAGCAGGAGCACACAGCAAGCAGTATACTCAGGCACTGGACTAGGCTTAGAGGCGGCCTTTTAAGCAGCTGGACAGGAAGTAGGGCAACAGAACAGTAAACTCCATCTTAACCGAGGGCAAGCTCTTTCAAAAGAGAACTGGAAATCCCGGAAACCTGACACCTGGTCTCCACAGTCACCAAACCTGAACCCAATCGAGAAGGTTTGGGGTGAGCTGGACCGCAGAGTGAAGGCAAAAGGGCCATCAAATGCTAAGCATCTCTGGGAACTCCTTCAAGACTGTTGAAAGACCATTTCCGGTGAATACCTCTTGAAGCTCATCAAGAGAATGCTAAGAGTGTGCAAAGTAGTAATGAAAGCAAAAGGTGGCTACTTTGAAGAACCTAGAATATAAGACAACTTTTTAGTTGTTTCACACTTTAAGTATTTCATTCCACATGTTTTAATTCATAGTTTTGATGCCTTCAATGTGAATCTACAATTTTCAGAGTCCTGAAAATAAAGAAAACTCTTTGAATGAGAAGGTGTGTCCAAACTTTTGGTCTGTACTATATATGTCCCCCATCCTGGTATATATGTAGCCCATTCTGTTATATCTTTCCCCATCCTGGTATATATGTCTTCCATCCTGGGTCCATCTTAGCATATGTGTCCCTCATTCTAGGCCTAGACTGGTGTTTATGTTTCCCATCTTGGTGTATATCTTCCCCGTACTGGTATATATGATCCCCATCCTGGTATATGTCCCCATCCTGGTATATATGTTCCCCATCCTATGTCCATCACTGTATTTATGTTTACCTTCCTGGAATATCTGTTCTCCATCCTGATACACAGTCAGGGCCAGAAATATTTGGACAGTGACACAAGTTTTGTTATTTTAGCTGTTTACAAAAACATGTTCAGAAATACAATTATATATATAATATGGGCTGAAAGTGCACACTCCCAGCTGCAATATGAGAGTTTTCACAACCAAATCGGAGAAAGGGTTTAGGAATCATAGCTCTGTAATGCAGGTCTTTTTCAAGGGACCAAAAGTAATTGGACAAGGGACTCTAAGGGCTGCAATTAACTCTGAAGGCATCTCCCTCGTTAACCTGTAATCAATGAAGTAGTTAAAAGGTCTGGGGTTGATTACAGGTGTGTGGTTTTGCATTTGGAAGCTGTTGCTGTGACCAGACAACATGCGGTCTAAGGAACTCTCAATTGAGGTGAAGCAGAACATCCTGAGGCTGAAAAAAAAGAAAAAATCCATCAGAGAGATAGCAGACATGCTTGGAGTAGCAAAATCAACAGTCGGGTACATTCTGAGAAAAAAGGAATTGACTGGTGAGCTTGGGAACTCAAAAAGGCCTGGGCGTCCACGGATGACAACAGTGGTGGATGATCGCCGCATACTTTCTTTGGTGAAGAAGAACCCGTTCACAACATCAACTGAAGTCCAGAACACTCTCAGTGAAGTAGGTGTATCTGTCTCTAAGTCAACAGTAAAGAGAAGACTCCATGAAAGTAAATACAAAGGGTTCACATCTAGATGCAAACCATTCATCAATTCCAAAAATAGACAGGCCAGAGTTAAATTTGCTGAAAAACACCTCATGAAGCCAGCTCAGTTCTGGAAAAGTATTCTATGGACAGATGAGACAAAGATCAACCTGTACCAGAATGATGGGAAGAAAAAAGTTTGGAGAATAAAGGGAACGGCACATGATCCAAGGCACACCACATCCTCTGTAAACCATGGTGGAGGCAACGTGATGGCATGGGCATGCATGGCTTTCAATGGCACTGGGTCACTTGTGTTTATTGATGACATAACAGCAGACAAGAGTAGCCGGATGAATTCTGAAGTGTACCGGGATATACTTTCAGCCCAGATTCAGCCAAATGCCGCAAAGTTGATCGGACGGCGCTTCATAGTACAGATGGACAATGACCCCAAGCATACAGCCAAAGCTACCCAGGAGTTCATGAGTGCAAAAAAGTGGAACATTCTGCAATGGCCAAGTCAATCACCAGATCTTAACCCAATTGAGCATGCATTTCACTTGCTCAAATCCAGAGTTAAGACGGAAAGACCCACAAACAAGCAAGACCTGAAGGCTGCGGCTGTAAAGGCCTGGCAAAGCATTAAGGAGGAAACCCAGCGTTTGGTGATGTCCATGGGTTCCAGACTTAAGGCAGTGATTGCCTCCAAAGGATTCGCAACAAAATATTGAAAATAAAAATATTTTGTTTGGGTTTGGTTTATTTGTCCAATTACTTTTGACCTCCTAAAATGTGGAGTGTTTGTAAAGAAATGTGTACAATTCCTACAATTTCTATCAGATATTTTTGTTCAAACCTTCAAATTAAACGTTACAATCTGCACTTGAATTCTGTTGTAGAAGTTTCATTTCAAATCCAATGTGGTGGCATGCAGAGCCCAACTCGCGAAAATTGTGTCACTGTCCAAATATTTCTGGACCTAACTGTACATGTTCCCCATTCTGGGCCCATCCTAATGTAATTGTCCTCCATCATGGGCCAATCCTGGTGTGGGTGTGTATGTATATATATGTATATATATGTATATATATATATATATATATATATATATATATATATATATATATATTATATCGTCTCCATCATGGGCTCATCCTGGTATACACGTGCAGCACCCAGGAGGAGGGGGTTTACCTTTATTCGTCGCAGGCCGGTGTGAAGATCTGGGGTGTCACGGTGGCCTGCCCAGCTTTGTGCCCCGAGGTGTACACCAATATGGAGGGAAGATGATGGGGGTAGTAGCAGTAGAAATGTCGTGACGCCACCTGTGGTATGTGGCCAGGGATTTAACCGCCGCTGCTGTCGCTGTCCTCCGGGGCGGATGGTAGTAGCAGCCAAATATGGTATTGCTCCCCACAGGTGGAGTGGGCCCCACGGAGGATGATGAGGGGAGTAGTGATGGCGATGGCCTTTAGCGCCGAGGCGCGGGGCGGTAGTGCCGGTAATATGAGTCCGAGTCAGATGCTGCGGTTCCAGGTGTCTTTACTCACTCTTTATGCCGCTCGCCCCAGGTAGCACTGATCACTCGCTTTGATGGGCTCCGTCGAACCCTTAATTCCTTTGGAGGTCAGTCCGGTGTGATGCTCGTTGGGCCCCTTCCTCCTAGCACCCTGTGTGTTGGATCCCTGTGGCTTAAAGCTACTTGGGGACCCCAGTCCGACTCGAGTAGTACTCTTGTCCCTATTTGCAGGTACCGCAGCTCTTCAATGGGGCCTGGTGCTGTCCAAGGCCCCAGATCCTCTCTAGCACTGTGTTTTCGGGCTCTTTGTGGCCAGGGAAGCTTGAAACCTCCCCGTCCCGGCAGATTCTGGGAAACCAACTTGAAGTATGATCTTCCCCAGGGTCCTGCACCCTGCGTGGCACCGGTTGTGAGGGAGCATTTAAGCTCACGCCTCAGCAACCGCAAGAACGACAACTCCTGTGTCCCACTGGAGCACCGGCAAGACACGTCTGCTCTTTCCTCTCCTACTGGAGAACTCTCTAACTATGGTGTTGGCTCCTGACTCCCCTTTCTGGCTGCCCCTCCCCTGGGTCCCTGTCGCTAGTGCTTGGTGCCCCCCATGTTTGAAGGCTACCTTAAGACCCTACCCTAGCCCAGTCCGCATTGGGGAGGGCAACCTGGTTGTGTATTTGAGTGTGTAAATGGTGAAACCGGTACCGACCTCCTCCAGATTCGGGTCAAGCACTACACCTTAAATCAGGTGCAGTACTCTGTGGTGACTGAAGCCTCAGGGGCGCCACATTCCCCCACAGCAAATGGCAGCAGTCCTGGGCTGCAACTAAACAAAGTCAGTACACCGCAATTTTTCAATATGCAATATAACAAATAACATTCTTCCCTTTATGGGAGGCACCATCAAAATGAACGTTACTAACAGGTTAATTCTGTACAGGTCAAAGTATCAAAGCAATATCAAAACATTTTCAAGTACTGATCATTAGCAGCATTCAATTTCAGAAACCATTATCATTATAAAACTAGTGCAAATATCAGTTATATAAAACATTCTTGTCAGCTATATAAAAGTTTTCATACATTACACATGTAAAGCCGTCCTTACTGTAACACGATGAGGAATGAAAGATACTGGAGTCCTTTTGTGCCATGGGTCAGTGCACCGCTCCCGGTTATCAGACATTCCTTAAAAGTAGGAAACTTACAAGCCACCCTAATTCTGATAGGGTGCACAACTGGTGCAACTATTTACAATTAGTTATGACCACCATCAGTTCTGTGGCCTGGCTGTCCATGTTAAACGCAAAATCAACCGCAAAAAATCAACCGGTATTTAGAAATTGAAAAATCAACCGTGCAAAGTTATTTGGGGCTGGGGGGTGCCTGGCCGGCCCGTCTCAGGCAGCTCTCTCCCAAAGTCTAGGTACAGATGACCCTTTTCCGGGTTTCCTTAGTGACTGGTGGGAAGCGGGGACTGGTTCTGGACGTACCTCTGGCAGGGATTCCGGCTCTGCAGCTACCTCCCATCGGCTCAGTTCCACATCCAGGGCATACACGCCCCGCTCTCCCATGTCGGGTGCAAGTCACCTCATCACCAGGGTACAGATTTCGTCTGCGGTGACCTTTGCGAAGGTAGGAAGCCACATCTCGGCGGAAAACGAATACTTCTTTGGCAAGCCCCCGCTCCGAAATGAAGCCCCACCCCCGCTCCAAGACAAATCGGGTGACCATTCCGACCAGCAGCGGGCCCCGGGCTGATGGATTGGCCTTCCGAAACCGCTGCTTTGCTGCCAGATTGCGGGTCTCTGTCTCCATAAGCTTTTCCTGGCGCAACTGCTCCTCCTTAGCTAGCTGGGATATGGTAGCACGGCACGCAGCCCACTCCTGATCCTCTTCACTGATGGGCGTGGGGAAAAGGGTCTCCAGCTCCACAAAGCAGTCTCCCCAAGTCATACCTGGAGAAGCACAATCCAGAGTATCCGCTTCTAGCACCAGGCCAAAGGCAGCCAAGTCACAATCTGCCCATTTCACAGCGGTCAGGTCTTTAGCTACCAGGTATCCAGCAGCCGGGTCCTCCACTGCTTAGGGGCTGGTAGCTGGGTCTTCCACTCCCAGGGGATCAGTAGCCAGGTCTCCAAAAATAAAGGGGACGGCGGTCAGATTGAGTGTTTCAGCAGCCGGGGGTCATGGGCAGCTTCGTGGGTCCTGGAAGATGTCGCCGATGGCAGGGGCAACTAGGCTCTCTGCAGACTCTGCTACAGGTTCTTCTTCCAAGGCCAACGGCTCCTGCTCTTCATGGGCCCTAATGGCTCCCATCGCTCCTATCGTGGACGCCTCCCATTTATGGATGGTATCCATCTGCACCCTCCTCTGCATTTCGCTTACTCGAGCCACCTCCGCCTCCATATCCTGAGTGCTCCAGAATAGAGGGCACACCGGTGTTGCCCCACGACGGCCAGGGTTTGCCATATCTGTGTGCCGCCCCCGTGCCAGCAGTCATCACTGCTCGGATCCGGGCCTTCTGTGGGTGGCTCGAGGGTCTCCGGACCCGGGGGTCTCACGGACACGCCGAATAAAAAGGGGGACGTAGATATACGGGCTAGGCCGTATTAGGTTTGTGACACCACCCACGGTGTGTGGTGAGGTGGGACACCACCGCTGCTGTTATGGGGCACCTGGGGGAGATGTAGTGGCAGCTGGATGTTAACTTCTCTGTGGGTAGGGATGGTCGCCCCAGAACCCAGTGTCTTTGTGCAGGGTATAGCGATGGCAAGGGCTGGCGCGCCCGGACGTGCAGGGGTTAATGTTTAGTTACAGTAAATGAACCACACAAGTGTTTTGGTCAACCAAGGTGCTGGTGGCCGGCCGCCGCGGCCGGTTGCATTCAGGTCCCCTACCCAGGCTGGTGGTCGCTGTCCTTTCCTCTGCACTTGCTTTGTTTATGGTGGACTGCCTGGTCTGGAACTCAGGAGTCCGCTCCCGGCTGGATGTGGGCTAAGGAGCCGTGCCCGCAGACGCTGGCCCGTGGCATCTATGGGCCCTGGCGGTGGCCTCATCCCTATCGGTGGGCTGTTGTCTTCTTTTAGGGACTTTAGGTGGGACAGGACCTATAATCCTGCCCTCAATCGGTTAATTAGCTAGGCCACTGGGTTTGGTCCTGGCTTCAGGGTCCGAGTACCCCCTCTGTGCTACGGTTTTCGGGTCGGTTCCCCGTGTCGGTACCAGCGGGCTACAACCCTGTCCTGGTCCTCCTCGGATCTGCCGAGCCGTCTTCCCGTCTCCTGCTGACGGAGACAACCATCTTCCACCTAGCCAAAGGCACCAGGGCTCCGACCCTGGCACCATTCAACTTGAACTTCCTCTGCTGGAGCTACACCTAGCTCCAGCCTACACTCCTCTCCACTTGAACTACCACTCAATCTAGGCTTGAACTTGAACTGTCTGTTTTCCCGCCCCGGGCTGTCTAGACTCCTGGGTAGGCGTGTCCAACCACCTGGTCCCACCCACTGGTGTGCCTATCTTTCCCTAAGGGGGTGACTAGGGTTTCAGGTCGGCTGGGTGTCACCTATCTGTGACTACCTGGTTTTGCCAGGGCGTCACATCTGACACCCCGCACCTCAAGTGGTCCTGGTACATCCTTCCCCTTTGCGCTCCAGGATCCGTCTCTCTTTACATTAGTTCTGTTTTTCCTTCCACACAATGGGGTGGGTCTCAACCTTCGCGCCACTTTCCTCATGTCAGTTTTGTTTCTTGCTTGTCCTTGCCTGGGAGGGGATGGGCCTTGTTTTTTTTTTGCATCACTTTCCCTGCCAGCCCACGAAGGGTGGGTTTTCTTTAACCCCTTGTTGTTCAATAATGGCTACTGGTTGCACTTAAACAGTTTCTCAAACACTCAGTCCATAAGGCGCACAGTACCCAGGTTTTTGGCCTAGGTATGGTATCCTGTTTGTGACTCCAGTGGGCAGGGGGTTTACCTTTACTTGTCGCCGGACCGGTGTGATGATCTGGGGTGTCGCGGTGGCCTGCCCGGCTTTGTACCCCGAGGTGTACACCAATAAGGAGGGAAGATGATGGGGGTGATGATGGGGGTAGTAGTAGTAGTAGAAATGTTGTGATGCCACCTGTGGTATGCGGCCAGGGATTTAGCGTCCGCTGCTGTTGCTGTCATCCTTGGCAGATGGTAGTAGCAGCCAGAGATGGTATCGCTCCCCATAGGTGGAGCGGGCCCTGGGGAGGAGGATGAGGGGAGTAATGATGGGCTCCGTCAAACCTGAATTCCTTTGGAGGTCAGACCGGTGTAATGCTCGGTGGGCCCGTTCCTCCTAGCGCCCTGTGTGTCGGATCCCCGTGGCTTAAAGCTACTTGGGGACTCCAGTCCGACTCGAGTAGTACTCTTGTCCCTATTTGCAGGTACAACGGCTCTGCAATGGGGCCTGGTGCTGTCTAAGGCCCCGAATCCTCTCTGGCACTGTGCTTTAGGGTTCTTTGTGGCCAGGGAAGGTTGAAACCTCCCCGTCTCCTCAGATTCTGGAAAACCAACTTGAAGTATGATCTTCCCTAGTGTCCTGCACCCTGCGTGGCGCCGGTTGTGAGGGAGCATTTAAGCTCACGCCTCGGCAACCGCAAGAACGACAACTCCTGTGTCCCACCGGAGCAAAAGCAAGACACGTCTGCTCCTTTCCTCTCCTGCTGGAGAACTGCCTAACTGTGGTGCTGGCTCCTGACTCCGCCTTGTGGCTGCTCCTCCCCTGGGTCCATGTCGCTAGTGGGTGGTGCGACCCATGTTTGAAGGCTACCTTAAGACCCTACCATAACCTGGTCCTCATTGGAAAGGGCAACCTGGTTGTGTATTTGAGTGTGTAAGTGGTGAAACAAGTACCGACCTCTTCCAGATCCGGGTCAAGCACTACATCTTAAATCAGGCGCAGTACTCAGTGGCGACTGAAGCCTCAGGGGTGCCACACATATTTCAGCTTACTCTGACCCTCTTTACATGATGACACTGTAATTACTTTATCCTGTATTATGGCATCAGTCTTGTTTATTTGTAAATTTTGTACTATTGTTGCATCCTAACTGTACGAATACATTTGTATACTATTGTCCTCTCACTCTTGTGTGATATTGATTATTGTTATTCTTTTCATTATATTCAGATAAGTCCAATCTGACGAAGGCTCAGGCCGAAACATCTGTATTTTTGATTTGGACACAAAACATATAAGCAACTTTTCCAAAAAGGACTAATAAATAATTAATTTGCATTACTATCTGGTGTGACTTTTACTCTTATTGGGAAACTTAAGCTGGGGTCACACATAACGACGACGACAACGACGTCGCTGCAACGTCACCATATTCTGTGACGTAGCAGCGACCATAGATGATCGTTAGTAAGCTGTCAAACATGTTAGAAAAAGCAGCGACGGAGCAGCGATCATAGCGACGTCGACGGTCGTTGTGTGGTTTCAGACGTAGCGTAGCGTTGCTGCTGCGGTGTCAAACACAAGGATTATCAGCTTATCAGCATGGCGCAGCGGGATAGCAGCGATCAAAAATGACTTCGAGCATTCAGGAGCGAGCAACGATTTCGCAGCAGGGGTCTGATCGTTGTTATGTGTCACACACAGCGACGTCACTGTTGAGGTCGCTGCAACGTCACAGAATATGGTGACGTTGCAGCGACGTCGTTGTCGTCGTCGTTATGTGTGACACCAGCTTTAGTGTGCCGAGGTTATCCTCTATTTTTGCTGTTATTATTACCTCTGAGCACCTATACACCAGTGTAGCAGAGCTTCCTCTATTGTACTTCTCATTTTGGCTCTAGCTCCTGGTCTCCCATTTCCTACGTATATATCTACAAATGTCACAAACAAATTTTTCCACGTTTTCATACAATGATGAGGAATCTTCAACCATCGTGTCTAAAGTAACCACATCTAACAAATTTTTGGCAACACCTCCGGAAGAACTTCGGGGCAGAGATTACGAGAAAGAATTACAACGACAAGTAGCACTTGATTTACATCTGGTTACTATAGCGGAGTACCACCGCACGAAGAGCATACCCAGAGGCCTGAGGGTCTCCCTCAGACCCACTCTTTTTTCTGAGAATCCTCTTTACTGCGACAAGTTTGAAGCCATAATAAATAAATGTTCTATGGACATTATACTCACTATTGAGTTTCTTCAGAAGGAGATCCAACAAATAACAGATAGCATTCTATCCACTGAGGAACAACTTAAACAATCATTATCAGCCTCTGATCTTGACCAACTAAAAGCTAAGACAAACGACTTCATAACAAACTTCCGTACTAACCTGGAAACTAAGAAACGACAAAAATTCTTTAGAGACCAGGAAGATTATACCAAGGGCACAGTATATAGATGGCGATCTGGGGATGGCTCCCGCTTCCAATGCCCCTACAGATTTGGAGGCTATGCATCCACCAGCGATTCCGATGGAGACTATGGATCACCCCGTCAACAACAAAGTTTTTTAGAACCACGCAGACCACCTACAAGAAAACCAGGCGGGGGCAGGGGAGGAGAAAGGTACTCCAACAACAGAGAAGGCCGGATATGGACTCAGTCTCAGGTAACACCAACCTTGTCCTCAATATTTCCTCCTATAACCTGTCACCGGCGGAACACCTAGTATTGCAGAAGGGGTTGTCTTTCTGTCCCACCTCTAGGTATGACACTTTTCAGGTGGAACAAGAACTTAACCGATTTTTTAGGTCTTTGAGGTTAAGAGTGCATTTTGATACCAACAAAAATGTTACGGGTCCTCCACCGGGTGATGCTGTCTGTTTTAATACAAAGGATCTTGGGTAGATCACGGCCAGTTCATACATGCCACCCAGACAGTACCACCCTGTTGAGACCTTTATATCTTTGGTTTCGAGTGATATTGATGCATTAAACACAAAGATAAATAAGGGTGAGTTTCACTTGAATCATAATCTTAGTATTGAGGAATCCAGAGCGATTCAGAGTTTGAAAGAGAACACCAATATTGTAATTAAACCAGCCGACAAAGGCGGGGCTACTGTAATATTAGATCGTGACTATTATATTAGTGAGATCCTAGGGCAACTATCCGACACCAGTACCTATGAACCGGTACCAAGGGATCCAACACCATCCATCTCTATTCTTATCCAAAATCTATCTACTAGGTACTTACAGTTGGGCACTATAGACCAGAAACTGGCCAGCTTCTTAATTAATTCACATCCTACTGTTCCTGTCTTTTACACGTTGCCCAAGATCCATAAGAACCTCACTCGCCCTCCTGGTAGACCCATTGTAGCGTCTACAGATTCCGTGCTCTCCCCATTGGCTAAAACGATTGACAAAATACTCTCACCCTTTATACCTCTCATACCTTCTTATGTAAAGGATACTTCCCATTTCCTTGACATAATTAGAAACCTCCACCAAATTCCACACAATGCGTACCTTGTAACACTCGATGTGAACAGCTTGTACACTAGCATCTCACATGATGAGGGTATCAAAGCTGTACAGTGGTTCCTTAACGAATTTACAACTCTACCAGCTAATAATCAAGAATTCTGCCTTGATCTTCTAAAGATTGTACTTGAGAAAAATCATTTCCTATTCCAGGACCAGTATTACATACAGCGTAGGGGGACCGCCATGGGCTCTAACATGGCACCCCCTTACGCTAATATCTTCATGGCCTCCTTTGAGGACCAGTTCATCCATCCCAACCCACTCATCAATAGACACGCCTTACTTTGGCGAAGATATATCGATGATGTCTTCTTGGTATGGGATGGGGAACTTGATGTTCTTCTTGGATTTTTTTCCGACCTTAATGGGTTTATGCCTGGACTCACTTTCACTCTCCACCATGACCTACATCAGATTAACTACCTTGATTGTCTGGTTATAAAAGAGGATGGCAGCCTTCTTGCGACTGACATCTTTGTCAAACCTACTGATAGGAAAAGCCTCCTCTTTTATACCAGTAACCATCCGAAGCATGTTAAAAGAGCCCTACCCATATCGCAGCATACCCGTGTAGACAGACTCGTCAGCAAACCAGAAACGAGGGCATTACGCCATGAGGAGATGAGCCAGAAATTTGTACAGAGGGGTTACCCACAACACATAGCTGCTACAAAATCTTCCTCAACTCAACGTAACAACACATGTCAGAGTCAGGTGGCATGTGTCACGACGTATCACCCCTTCCAACCTATGGTTAGGAAGATTATTAGTCAACATTGGCCCCTCCTCAAAACGGCGTATCCAAAAATTGAGGCCTTCCAGAGTTCACCTCTTTTCTGCCATAAGAGATCCCCGAATCTAAGGAACAAACTGGTACGGGCTGACATAGGCTCCATGAGAGCTGTTTCACGCCAGACATTTCTAGATACTCAGCAGAGGGGCACCTTCCCCTGTCTGGGCTGTGCACAATGTGCCAACGTAACTAGGGGTAACACTTTCACGCATGGTAGAACGGGTAAGAAATTTCAGATACAAGGTTTTTATACATGTGAGAGTACCTTTGTGGTGTACTACATTAAGTGTCCGTGCGGTCTCGGATATGTTGGGGAAACCACCCAGCATGTCCGAGACCGCATAAGTCGACACAAATCTGACATCAGATGTGGCAACACCTTGTTGCCCATACCCCATCACTTCCGCAATGCTGGACATCAAATTTCTCAACTTAAGTTCCAGGTCATTGACCAGGTCGAAAGCATGCGGAGGGGTGGCAATAGAGTCAAGAGGTTACTTGACAGAGAAGCCTGGTGGATACATACCTTAGGCACATTGGAACCCCACGGACTTAACCGTAAATATGAGACATCATTTTAGGTCACTACTAGTTTTCCCTTAATCCCAGTCTTTCTTGGTTTTTCTAGTTGGTCTTGATATTTGGAGCATTACTTCATATTGCGACACATATATCTAGTTCCACCTTTTGGGTCCATATGACGATCTCCGTAAATACACACTCGTGACTGACTTGTTCCTAATTGAATTATTATAATAATCATATAAATATATGTGTATGTATCTTCTCTATTGTCTACACATGCTATATCCAGTTTTATGATTACACAGGTTATATCCAGTTATAAGTTCCTCTGGTGAAATCCTATATACTAATCTGATTCTTTCTCTTCACAGAAACGTTAAACATCACTGAAATAGTGCACTTATCAGCACCATTGAGAATTACTGCACTACTACCCATAAAACGTATACGGCACTTGAGAACCTGGCAGCGGCTCTTCCAGACTTTCCCTGCACTAATATAATGGATTTTCCCCTCACACTGCATTGGCCTAGCAACACCATGTGGACGCTACTTTAGTCACGCCCAGATACACTTCTGGAGGTGTAGCGCACACTGCGCATGCGCGGTGTGCGTTCCACCTCCATACTTCCTGCGTTCCACAAGCAGGAAGTGATCTGATAGTCCCACCCACACCTCTTACAAGAACCCTCGCACGCTGGGCATAGCTCACTGCACAGGAGCACGCAAGCACTGAACGCACGTCCACAGCGGCGAGGTGAGTAATGGCAACCGACCCTCTGTCTCTCTCCTACCTCTTGGCTTTGATTCTTATCCTCTATATTATCTACATCTCTTCCTTTCATCATACTAGGACCTTGGCCTGTAATCCTTCCGGTGCTACCGGCTGCATTCACTCCTGGCCATCCATATAGGTAATATTGTTCCTAATAATTGCTGCAAAGTTTCTTAGTCTGCACAGCTTATATGATTATCTGTGTCCCACAGCACACTATTTAGAGGTGCACACTGTGGAATATGTTTTAAGCTACTCCGATCATCACGAGTGCCAATGTTATAAGAGCAAGGCAACTACACAGGTATGCCAGTATATACTATGCCTACAGACAGAGATTTATTCTATGATGGTCTTAGTGACAATTATCATTGTATTTTCATTTTGGCGTTTTTCATTTTAGTGTGGTTCATATTAGACGCATTCTATTCATCCTTCCTAGCATACCTGGGCTGAGACATCACAGCACCTGATCAGTGTTGGCGGTGCAATATTACCTTAATTGACCTACTAGCCACAGGTATTTTACATTATTTGTCACTGCCATATACCTATCTGTTATTTACCTGGTCCTTGTGGTCCCTTGTTTAACATATAGTTTTTTCCCCTTAGCGATATACACAACAGAATAAGCTGTTGCATTGTTCAGCCGATGTTACCGGCTATACTCACCCTTGGCCATTTGCATAGGTAATATTGCTCTTAATATTTGCTTTTTACCACTCCGTGTACACCACCTACATGATCATTTGTATTCCACAGCACACTATTCATAGATACGTATTGTGGAAAACGTCTTAGCAAACCTTAATAGCACGGATGGTTGTGCCATACTAGCAAAGATACTACACAGGTACTCTATGTTAATATATGCACTATGCCCATTCACAGAAATCTACCTCATGGTATGTTATATGACAATTATCATGTATGTTTTCATTATAGTGTGGCTTATACCAGACGCTCCTTCCTAGTACCCCTAGCCTGTGACATTATATCACTTGACCAGTATTTGTCGGTACTACATTACCTCATTAGGCCATCTAGTAACAGGTATTTTATGTTACCCGACACTGCCATATAACTATCAGTTAATTACTGGGTCTGTGTGGTCCCTTGCTTAACATATGTGTTTTTCCTCATAGCGATGTACACAACAGAATAAGCTGTTTTACATTATCCAGCTCTCTTGATTGACGCATTTATCCAGCTCTCTTGACTGACGCACCTATTGCTAATATATGTATATCTGGTGAGTCATACATACTACCTGCTCATTTTCCACAGCCGCTGTTTCTCTTTCTTTTTCTTCCTTTCTTTTCCCTTCCTTTTTTTCTTTTTTCTTCTTTTCTCCCCTTTTCTTCCTTCTTCCTTCTTCTCTTCATCTTTCTCTCTATTTCTTCTCTAAGGTCGGTCTACCCATCAGCTCTGCCAAGTATAGTGTAATCCTTCACCTCTGCACTATAGTCTTCATGGATGTCATGTCCCTTATAATTTCAACAGCTTACTCTGACCCTCTTTACATGATGACACTGTAATTACCTTATCCTGTATTATGGCATCAGTCTTGTTTATTTGTAAATTTTGTACTATTGTTGCATCCTAACTGTACGAATACATTTGTATACTATTGTCCTCTCACTCTTGTGTGATATTGATTATTGTTATTCTTTTCATTATATTCAGATAAGTCCAATCTGACGAAGGCTCAGGCCGAAACGTCTGTATTTTTGATTTGGACACAAAACATATAAGCAACTTTTCCAAAAAGGACTAATAAAGAATTAATTTGCATTACTATCTGGTGTGACTTTTACTCTTATTGGGAGACTTAGTGTGCCGAGGTTATCCTCTATTTTTGCTGTTATTATTACCTCTGAGCACCTATACACCAGTGTAGCAGAGCTTCCTCTATTGTACCATTACACATATTTCCCATCATGGGCCCATCCTGGTATATTTGTCCTCCATCATGGGCCCATCCTGGTATATATAGCTCCCATTATGCCATTTTTTTAACACATAAAAAATTAAATTATTCTACTCACCTTCCCTCCACTCCACCAGCATCCTCTTCTGATGCCAGTAACTCACTATGGCGTGTAAGCAATGGGCAGCATGTGACATCACTACGATGTGCCCTCAGTCAATTGTCAGCAAATCCAAAATGAATATTCACTGCTCACCATGCCCATAATTCCACCCAAGTCTCAACACCAATGTCAATGATAGTAAATGACTGTGAAAATTTTTACTATCATTGACATTGGTGCTGAGACTTGGGTGGAATTATGGGCATGGTGAGCAGTGAATATTCATTTTCTTTAATGGCGGACACACGTGATCACCCCACTTCTGCAGCTGCTGGCTTCCTGCAGCAGCGACTCTGCTCCTGCCTCCTGTTACCCTGCTCCACTGCCACTGTCGCCACCCACAGCAAGCCAGGTACATTTTGGACTAGAAGACACACCCCCAGTTTCCCCTAAATTTGGGGGTATAAAATGTGTCTTATAGTCCGAAAAATTCTGATTATATTCTCCACTTATGAGCCCATTCTCCACATTTTCCAACTCCTAAACTCATCATCCACTCTGAAAATCAACTCAAATCAATCTTCATCAAAGCAAGTTAGACTAACCTCACAGTGAGGTAGCAGGTTACATCTCATATCTTACTCTATGGAGTAGGTAGGGGAAGGGAGTGGGAGCAGAACAAATGACTTGATAGCTAGTACCCCTGATGGTGCCTCATCCTGAGCTTTTGCAATCACAGATTCCACCTCTGTACTGAGCGCCGATACTACCACTCCCAGAAATCTGGTTAAATAGGTCCGGATTGAGTGGCATCAGATATAGGTCGTGAACCGAAATCTGGTTAAGCTTGTGGAAATCCAGACGTGGACACAGTCCACCATCCTTCTGTTTGACAAAAAAAACAACAGCAGCCACGGGATTAAGGCAGCTTAATGTGATATTTGTTATTTAGTCCTTGAGAGCGTGTCTGTCAGGGCCTGACAAATTATACAATCTGCACTTGGGCAACTTGGCCTCTAGCTTCAACCTTATGGTGCAGTCATAAGGTCTGTGCGGTGGCAGCTCCTGGCAGAACTTTTTAGAGGAAACATCACAAAAAGCATAAAAAGGCTTCGGAATACTCATGATTATTGCAGGTCCCTAAACAGTGCTGGTTATAGAAAGAGCTCCATTTAGCTACGTCTTTGGCCGGACAGTCTAATACTAGGTTATGCAATGTAAGGTGATTACTAAAGAGGTGTCCAGTTTCCACAAACAAAATATGGAGGATCTTGCATTAAAACATAATGCTCATTAAATCATTTAAATCCATGAAAGGTATGCTTACTAATTTCAGGCATGTTTGCCCTTAGTCTATAACTATTTTCTCTGTCTATAGAGAACCTGTATGTTGGAAGGTGCCAGACCCATGCATATGATGGCTGATAAGGCACAAGTGAACTGACGTTTGTCAAGACTTTGGTTGCTTTTTGATTGAGATTATATTGCTATGAATCTAAAAGCATTGCAGTTAATACCAGAAATTATCATTCTAACAAATGGGTCACACTTATCAAGTAATTCATTTTGAAGCTCAGTGAAATCCTTACCCATCCTCTCTAGTAAAATACCTTACAAGAGGATTTCTTTCACATCTAATTCTTCATCACATTTCCTTGCAGCATTCAGTTTTAATTACTTATGTGAAGAAGATTACTGCTAAAGGCTTGCTCTCATAAATTAATTTCCTCTTATCTAGTGTTAGGCATTTACATAAGCTTTTTTTGTCAAGAGCATACCTTCAAAATACTGTAATTACCGGCTGTGAGAATGTGTATGTGAATCATGAGTATACCGAAGCAGAACACACGTCTATAACGAGAACCAGTTTTGCTGTATTGGGATGGTGTTAATAATGTGCCAGCAATTTCTATTAACAATATGTTATTAGCTTATGTTAAATGAAGTACGTAGTAATAATATAACCAAAGTGGATAATAATGGTCAGTTAAGATGACGCATAGTCACCTGGAGCAACATCAATGAGTGAAATAATATTGAGAAGAGATGGAGAAAAACTATAAATGATAAAAAGGATATAATAATATTAATTTGGGGCTGATAGAATTTAGCTACTATATAAAATGAGTTTCAAGTGTGAGCTGTGGGTGGGTATAGGTCAGTCATGGCAAACCTTTTACAGGCCGAGTGCAAAAAACTGTAGCCCTAAACCCATTTTTTTTCCGAAGTGCCAACCAATCCTATTATGTAAATAGTTGATTTTAACCTTACCTTTGCCGTCTTCTCTTCTCTTCAGCAGGCGGCATCACGCTCATGCATGCTTACCACACATTGAAGCTGAGCCCCTGCCCTTTCCAGACACAGCAGTTGGATTGGTCTTTCTGGAAAAAATTGCAGCATATTAGACAAAGATTTTAGCATTAAATGCAATCAGATGTCACCCTGTAATCCACATCTACATTTCAAAGTCTGAACATCTTGAAATCCCATAAAGACGTACGAGTTGCTCCCCTCCCCTTTCATTGTGTAGTTCTGTCCCCCTTCCTGGCCACTTCCTGGTAAACATGTCCCCCATCCTGATAGATATTTCCTACATTCTGGTATATTTGTCCCCATCATGGCCCCATCCTGGTAAATGTACCCCATCCCAGCATATTCCCCATCCTGGTAAATGTACCCCATTCCTGATAAATGTCATCCTTCCTGCTAAATGTTCCCCATCCTGGCATTTTTCCTCATCCTGGCATGTTCATGTACCCCCATCCTGGCATGTTTCCCCCCATCCTTTCATGTTTCCCCCCATTCTGGTAAATGTATCCCCCCATCCTGGTAAATGTACCCCCATACTGGTAAATGTACCCATTCCTGGCATGTTTCCCTTCCTGCTAAATGTACCCCATCCTGGCATGTTTTCCCCCATCCTTGCATGTTTCCCCCATCCTTGCAGTCATGTTTCCATCCATGCTTACAGTCATGTTTCCCCCATCCTTGCAGTCATGTTTACCCCCATCCTTGCAGCCATGTTTCCCCCATCCTTGCATGTTTCCCCCATCCTTGCAGCCATGTTTCCCCCATCTTTGCATGTTTCTCTCCCTCTTTGCACGTTTCCCCCATCTTTGCACGTTTCTCTCCATCTTTGCAGGTTTCCCCCATCCTTGCAGCCATGTTTGCCCCGTGCTCTCCATGTTTGCCCCGTGCTCTGTATGCCCCGTGCTCTGTATGCCCCGTGCTCTGTATGCCTCGTGCTCTGTTTGCCCCGTGCTCTGTTTTCCCCGTGCTCTGTTTGCCCCGTGCTCTCCATGTTTGCCCCGTGCTCTCCATGTTTGCCCCGTGCTGTTTGTCCCGTGCTCTGTTTGCCCCGTGCTCTCCATGTTTGCCCCGTGCTCTCATGTTTGCCCCGTGCTCTGTTTGCTCCGTGCTCTCCATGTTTGCCCCGTGCTCTGTTTGCCCCGTGCTCTGTTTGCGCCATGCTCTGTTTGCCCCATGCTCCCATGTTTGCCCCGTGCTCTGATGCCCCGTGCTCTGTTTGTATATGCCCCGTGCTCCCATGTTTGCCCCGTGCTCCCATGTTTGCCGCTAGCTCTGTTTGCCCCATGCTCTGTTTACCCCGTGCTCTGTTTGTATATGCCCCGTGCTCCTATGTTTGCCCCGTGCTGGCTCTGTCCCCCCACACCTTGGCACAGCCACGCACACAGCTTAAAAATTAAAAAAAAAACTCACATTCTAGCCCCCACTCCTCCGCTGCTGCGTCCTCAGTCAGTTCAGTTCCCGCGCGGCCACAAAACGCCGGCGCCGCCTACTGACGCTCCTCCATCTCCTAGGCAACAGGCCTGCAGCCCAGGAGAGGAGGAGTGTCAGAGCGAGGAGAAATGTCTCCTCTGCTAAACACCACTTTGAACTGCTGGCGCGATCACACCGGCAGTTCAAAGTGGCTCAGTGTGGCGACAGCGCGCATGCCAGCACAAAGGGCTCTGTGTGCCCAGTCTGGCACACGTGCCATAGGTTCGCCATCACTGGTATAGGTAATCTAAGGAAACATTTTTTAAGTTTCAAAAGTATCAATAAAGATGCTCATCAGTTTTAATATTGATTAACCCCTTACTGCCAAAGACAGCTTTCACTTTCCTGACAGAGCCATATTTTATAATTCTGACCAGCTTCACTTTGAATTAATAATAGGGATGAGCGAGCAGTAAAATGCTCAGGTGCTCGGATCGAGCATATTGAAATGCTCGGGTGCTCGACCCGAGCACAGAGCCCAATGTTAACCTATGGGAAACTCGAGCATTTTTCCAGGCGCACCCCCGGCGGTCTGCAGAAAGCCTAAAAATGTCACAAATGTATGAGAACAGTGCTCAAATGACATGGGAACAACATGGGGAAGACCCCTGTAAGCATTTCTGACTCCCAGGTCACTGCTGTGAACAATCTTGTCTGAGTATTAGGGGGAGGAAGTATCCTGCATTCCTCCTCCCATGTGACGTGTGACATGCACTTTCGCTTAGTAGCATATGTGCGTCAGCTTCTCTCTGCCTGTACATTTACTGCTAAGCAAACTCAAAAGTGAACAGTAGAAAAATATAGCATAAAAATAGCATACTCACCTCTCTGCAGACTCCCGGGACATGTCCGATCGGCTCCAGGACCTCCCGGTAATCAGCTGATGATGTCACCTTCCGGCAAACCGATCAGATGATATTGGATCCGGATTGGACATCGCGGCACTCTCGACCCAGGACTACGGTGGAGTCTTTAGTTCAATAAAGATGGAGTCACTAATTGTGTTGTGTTTTATCTCTAATAAGAACATTTTTCTCTGTGTTGTGTTTTTTTTATCTTTACTAGAAATTCGTGGTGGCCATGTCTAATATTGGCGTGACACCATGAATTTTGGGCTTAGGACCAGCTGATAATACACAGCTATCTCTAACCCCATTATTGCCCAGCCAGCCACCCGGCACCAGGGCCACTGAAAGAGTTGGATACAGCGCCAGAAGATGGCTCTTCTATGAACAGGCCATTTTCTGGGGTGGCTGCTGACTGCAATACGCAGCGGGGGGCCCAGAAAGTTTGGGCCACCCTGTACTAGTCCAGGGTGTACTAGTCCCCAGCTGCCTACTTGTACCTGGCTCGACACAAAAATTAGGTGAAGCCCACGTCATATTTTTTTTAATTATTTCATGAAATTCATGAAATAATTAAAACAAAGGGCTTCCCTATATTTTTGGTTCCCAGCTGGGTACAACTAGGCAGCTGGGGATTGGGGGCAGCCCGTACCTGCCTGCTGTACCTGGATGGCATATAAAAATATGGCAAAGCCCATGTCGATTTTTTTTTTTTTTTAAATTCATTAAAAAATTAAAAAAAAAAAAAGAAACACATAACCCATAACCTTAAGGGTGGTCTTTGCGGTAATTTTTTATTTATTATTACATCCACTTCTGACTTGCTCTGTTAGTGTCTCCTAATATTGGTGGTTTGTCCTTGTTCTTTACTTCTGTGGAATGTGTGTCCCATAGTCTATACCCCTTACGGAGTTAGATATACCTAGTGTGGACTTCACCTACAGTCATGGACAAACGTTTTGAGAATGACACCAAAATTATATTTTCACATGATGTGTTGCCCTCTGTTTTTTAATTGTGTTTGTCTGATGTTTACATCACATACAGAAATATAATTGCAATCATATTATGAGTACCAAAAGGTTATATTGACAGTGAGAATGAGTTAATGCAGCAAGTCAATATTTGCAGTGTTGACCCTTCTTCTTCAGGACTTCTGCAATTCTCCCTGGCATGCTCTCAATCAACTTGTGGACCAAATCCTGACTGATAGCTGTCCATTATTGCATAAGCAATGCTTGCTTTTTGCCAGAATTTGTTGGTTTTTGTTTGTCCACCCGTCTCTTGATGATTGCCCACAAGTTCTCAATGGGATTAAGATCTGGGGAGTTTCCAGGCCATGGACCCAAAATCTCTATGTTTTGTTCCATGAGCCATTTAGTGATCACCTTTGCTTTATGGCAAGGTGCTCCATCATGCTGGAAAAGGCATTTTTGGGTGCCAAACTGCTCTTGGACAGTTGGTAGAAGTTGCTCTTGGAGGACATTCTGGTACCATTCTTTATTCATGGCTGTGTTTTTAGGCAAGACTGTGAGTGAGCCGATTCCCTTGGCTGAGAAGCAACCCCACACATGAATAGTTTCAGGATGCTTAACAGTTGGCATGAGACAAGACTGGTGGTAGCGCTCACCTCTTCTTCTCCTAATAAGCTGTTTTCAAGATGTCCCAAACAATCGAAAAGGGGATTCATCTTAGAAAATGACTTTACCCCAGTCCTCAGCAGTCCACTCCCTGTACCTTTTGCTGAATATCAGTCGGTCCCTGACGTTTTTTATGGAGAGAAGTGGCTTCTTTGCTGCCCTCCTTGAAACCAGGCCTTGCTCAAAGAGTCTCCACCTCACAGTGTGTGCAGAAGCACTCACACCAGCCTGCTGTCATTGTTGAGCTAGCTCGGCACTGCTGGTAATCCGATCCCGCAGCTGAAATAGTTTTAAGATACGGTCCTGGCGTTTGCTGGTCCTTCTTGGGCGCCCTGGAGCCTTTTTGGCAACAATGGAAGCTCTCTCCTTGAAGTTCTTGATGATGCGATAGATTGTTGACTGAGGTGCAATCTTTGTAGCTGCGATACTCTTTCCTGTTAGGCCATTTTTGTGCAGAGCAATGATGGCTGCACGTGTTTCTTTAGAGATAACCATGGTTAACTGAAGAGAAACAATGATACAAAGCACCAGCCTCCTTTTAAAGTGTCCAGTGGTGTCATTCTTACTTATCATGACTGATTGATCGCCAGCCCTGTCCTCATCAACACTTGTGTTAATGGAACAATCACTAAAACAATGTTAGCGGCTCCTTTTAAGGCAGCAATACAATGATGTTGAAATGTGTTTTGGGGGTTAAAGTTCATTTTCTTAGCCAATATTGACTTTGCAAGTAATTGCTGTTAAGCTGATCACTCTTTATGACATTCTGGAGTATATGCAAATTGCCATTAGAAAAACTTAAAGGGAACCTGTCAGCAGAAATTTCCCCTAAAACCTAACAGATTCCCCCTCTGCAGCTCCTGGGCTGCATTCTATAAAGGTCCCTGTTATGATTGTGCCCACTTTCTGACCGAAAAAAAGTGTTTATAAAGTTGTACCTTTTTGGCTTCTGATTCTGTAAATCTGTCACGGGGGCGGGCTGCCTGATGGCCGTTATTCTGCCCCCTGGTCCTGTATGCCGCCCCCATCGCTGATTTCAATACTTCTGGACGCCGCCCACTGCTCCAGCCATCCCCGCGCATGCCCAGTGCCCATCTCTCGGGGATGAGCACTGTGCCCAGCGTCACCGCTGGTGACGTGCACGCAGGGTTAAGATTATGGGCGGTGCTGTGATGTTTATTCCTAAGCAACCGCCCATAATCGCGGGACCGCGCTTTCCCCCTCGGCCAGCTTCTTTCTGCGCAAGCGCGCTGCTGCTGACCTCACTTCGCCTCCTTCCCATCTTGCCCCGAGGCAGGAAGCAGAAGCAGGCCGAGGGGGAAAGCGCGGTCCCGCGATTATGGGCGGTTGCTTAGGAATAAACATCACAGCACCGCCCATAATCTTAACCCTGCGTGCACGTCACTAGCGGTGACGCTGGGCACAGTGCTCATCCCCGAGAGATGGGCACTGGGCATGCGCGGGGATGGCTGGAGCAGTGGGCGGCGTCCAGAAGTATTGAAATCAGCGATGGGGGCGGCATACAGGACCAGGGGGCAGAATAACGGCCATCAGGCAGCCCGCCCCCGTGACAGATTTACAGAATCAGAAGCCAAAAAGGTACAACTTTATAAACACTTTTTTTCGGTCAGAAAGTGGGCACAATCATAACAGGGACCTTTCTAGAATGCAGCCCAGGAGCTGCAGAGGGGGAATCTGTTAGGTTTTAGGGGACATTTCTGCTGACAGGTTCCCTTTAAGCAGTAGACTTTGTAAAAATGAATATTTGTAGCATTCTCAAAACTTTTGGCCATGACTGTACTTAGCTTTCTTTTGGACTTAACCATTTGCTGCCATCTAGTGGAACTGACTATGCACTGCACTTTATTATGTCATATTGTGGATTTTTGATTGTGTTTTTTACTTTTTGTAACCGCATGGACCAAGGTGTATCTTGTGTCTATTTCTCCTTTTTAACTGATTTTAACTATTGAATTTAATAAAGATATACTGTTTTATTGTATTTATATGTGGAGTTTCTCCTTGTAGGCTTTAGTGTTATTATTTAACTCCCTTACTGATTTTCTTGATCGGTTAATGAAAAAAAAATAAGTTGGCTTCCGCTGCATTTTCTATTTATAGCTAAGGGTAACTCAAGCAGCTACTGGCTGCTAACCCCCACTGCTTGGTGTTACTCTCATTGGCAATGGAAGATCCAGGGAAGCCCTTTTTGTAAGTTTTTTGCCAAAAAACTAAAAAAAAATAACGTGCGCTTCGCCATATTTTTGTATGCTAGCTAGGTACAGCAGGCAGGTACGAGCTGCCCCCAATTCCCAGCTGCCTATTTGTACCCGGCTGGGAACCAAAAATATAGGGAAGCCCAGACGTGACTGGAATGGTGCCTCCTGTGCTATACGCACCATAGTCTGCTATATACCCTGCCTATATACACTGCCTGTATACAGCTGGATTAATCCTGAAAAGGACTGTTTTTTTAGAAATGGATAATATGTGTAACAGGCTACACCAGCCCCAGACGTGACTGGAATGGAGCCTCCTGTGCTATACGCACCACACTATTATATACACTGCCTACCTGCCTGTATACACTGCCTGTATACAGCTGGATTAGTCCTGAAAAGGACTGTTTGTTTAGATGGATTGTGTACCCTACCTAGTACCTACACTACTTAAGACACAAACTAAATCTGTCGCTCAGCAGCACCTCTCCCTACACTAGCTGACTGTGGATCAGAATGAGGAGCACAGTGAAGTCAGGTCTTATATAGACCTACCTGATGATGCTGTGCGGCCAGCCAATCACTGTAATTCCACAACCAACATGGCTGTGGCATTACAGTGTGTGGCAGCCAATCCCTGCATGTGGGCTGACTCTGTAAAGCGTGCCAACATGCAGGGAGGGGGAGCCGAGCATGTGCCCGAGCATCTCGTCGGTACTCAGCGTTCGCCAATTATCTCGAGTACTGAGATGCTGAGGCGAGCACTGAGTACCGGCGAGCATGCTTGCCCATCCCTAATTAATAACTCTGGAACACTTCAATTGATCTTAAGGATACTGAGACTGTTTCTGCATGACACAATCTACTTCATGACAGTGGTACATTTAGGTTGAAATTGTTTACTTTTATTTGTGAAAATATCGGAATTTTGGAAAAGATTTTGAAAATGTTGCAATTTTTATACCTTTAAATTTTTAAGTCCTTAAACCAGAATTATGTCACACAACATAGTTAATGATTAACATTTCCCACGTCTCTACGTTACATCAGCATTATTTTTGAAACATATTTTTTTTGTTAGGAAGTTAGAAGGGGTAAAATCAGAAATTTCTCATTTTTCCAAAAAGATTTACAAAACCATTTTTTTAGGGACAACATAACATTTGAAGTGACTTTGAGAGGCCTATGTGACAGAAAATACCCAAAAGTGACCCCATTCTAAAATCTACACCCTTCAAAGTACTCAAACCCACATCCAAGAAGTTTATTTTCACAAGGGTAACAGGAGAAAATGGATAGTACAATGTGTTGCGCAATTTCTCCTGACTACACCAATACTCCATATGTGGTGGAAAACTACTCTTCAGGAGCAAGGCAGAGCAATCACTAGAGAAAGACATGATAGTTAGAAGAATATAAGGAACAATACGAAGAGGAAGCCCAGCAACCCAATGACTGGATACAATCAAGAAAATATTGGAGAAGATCCTGGTGGATTTATTTAGGTTTGCACAGTGATCAATCTTTCTACAGAGCGTTAGTTCATCAAGTCACCATGACTCGAGATCAAGTTCAAGGCCATTAAAAAAACAAACAAAAAAAACCTATTTGTTTTTCATTTATTTCTCCTGAGCTCGCCGATACCCCACTAGTAATCAAAAACTATGAACTACAGTGCAAAGGTCAGAAAGGAAAGCGCACCATATTGAAGTTCAGACTTAGGGGCACTTTGCACACTGCGACATCGCAGGCCGATGCTGCGATGCCGAGTGCGATAGTGCCCGCCCCCGTCGCAGCAGCGATATGTGGTGATAGCTGGCGTAGCGAAAGTTATCGCTACGCCAGCTTCACACACACTCACCTGCCGTGCGACGTCCCTGTGGCCGGCGACCCGCCTCCTTGTTAAGGGGGCGGGTCGTGCGGCGTCACTGCGACGTCACACGGCAGGCGGCCAATCAGAGTGGAGGGGCGGAGATGAGCAGGATGTCAACATCCTGCCCACCTCCTTCCTTCCGCATATCCTACGGAAGCCGCAGTGAGGCCGGTAGGAGACGTTCCTCGCTCCTGCGACTTCACACACAGCGATGTGTGCAGCCGCAGGAGCGAGGAACAACATCGGACCGTCGCGTCAGCATAATCATGGATTACGCCGACGCTGCACCGATGATACGATTACGACGCTTTTGCGCTCGTTAATCGTATCATCCAGCCTTTACACACTGCGATGTCGCATGCGATGCCGGAAGTGCGTCATTTTCAATTTGACCCCACCGACATCGCACCTGCGATGTCGCAGTGTGCAAAGTGCCCCTTACAGTTGTCTTCAACTCGTAATTAGAGATGAGCGAATTCCGTAATATTCGTATTCACTATACTCGTAACGAATACTTTGTAAAATTTGTGTATTTGTTACAAATAATGCAAGTCGATGGGAAATGCGAGTAATTTTCTGCTGGACCCAACAAAGAGGTCTGGGAGCCTGAGGAAAAGGCTGAAATGCATAGGAAAGTGATAAACCTGAATGGGGAGAGCCTGGAGAATATGCCTGCATGCATTTCTGACTCACATGTGGTTTCAGGGATCCCCTGAAACCACACGGAAGAACTTCTGTGTGGCTTCAGTTTATCGGTGTCCCTGGTGTTCGACCAGCTGCGGGATGACAAGCTCAGATCATTACCTGCTGTGATGATCTCCGCTAAACTCGTGACATCAGTGCTCGTCACTGGCTTACATGACGTCTTCTCACATCAAGTCTCGCAGTCGGCCCGAGACTGTGACTAGCGGTGATATCACAGGCTCACAGGACAGTTCACATGAGAACACGGCGGCCATGAAACTCAGTGAAAAGCGCTGACGTCATGAGTTCAGTTGAGTTCATCACTACAGGTAATGAACTCCGCTAACTTCATGATGTCGGCGCTTGATAAGCCCTGCAGTGACCTGGCCTGATCTAATGATGTTAGCTCAGGTTACTGCACTGCTCCCCCAGCCAATGGGAAACATTGTGTTCTGCATTCACTGGGACAGGGAGTATGGTATGGATTGTCATGGGACCTCCTTATTGGATTACACCGGACCCGGATTTGTTTTTTTCTTTTCAATAAATTGGTGAAAGAGGGAATGTATTTAGGAGTGTTTTTTCAAATAATTTTTTTTGGTGTCTATTTTTTTTTCTTACTGACTGGGTTAGTGATGTCGGGTATCTGATAGATGCCGTGGCATCGCTAATGCCAGAGCTTGATGCCAGGTGATATTACACAGATGGTATCAACCCCATATATTACTTTGTTTGCCACCGCACTAGGGCAATGGCATGAGCTGGTGCAAAGCGTCATGATTGGTGCATCTAATGGATGCGCCGCTTCTGGGGCGGCTTTGGCCTGCTAATCTTAGGCTGGGGAGTTTGCAATAACCGTGGACTTCCCTAGTCTTAGAATAGCGGGCCACAGCTGTCCGCTGTACCTTGGCTGGTGATCCAATTTGGGGAGGAGTCCACGATTTTTGGATTAAATTATTTTTTTAATTCAATTTCAAATAACAGCAGAGTGGGACATTATATATGTATTTGTGCCACCCCCGTGCCAGCAGCCGGACTGCTCAGATCCGTATCCGCAGTGTGGCTCGAGGCATTCTACCGGACCCGGGGGTCGCGCAGACACTTCAAATAAAAGGGGACGTAATTGTACGGGATTTGCCGTAAACTGTCTGTGATGCCACCCACGGTGTGTGTTGAAGTGTGGCACTACCGCTGCTGTTGTGGGACTCCCGGGTCAGCTGGATGTTAACCCCTCCATGGGTAGGGACGGTTGCCCCGGGGCCCAGTGTCTCTATGTCGGGGATGGTGACTGCAGGGGCTGGCACGCCCGGTCAGACCGGGGGATGTTAGGTTACTCATGGTTGAATAAATCACACAAGTCCTGTGGTAAACCAAGATGCTGGTGGCCGGCAGCCGCGGTCGGGTGTATCTGGTCCCACACCCGGGCTGATGGTCTGTGTCACTTTCCTCTGCACTCTGTGTTTGGTGTGTTGGACTTGAAACACGGTAGTCCGCTCCCGGTCCTTTTGTTGGCAGCCTTGCCCGCTGACGCTGACCCTTGGGATCTACCGGGCCCTAGCGGATGCCCTATCCCTCTCGGTGGGTGATTGTCTGCTTTTGGGACTTTAGTTGGGACAAGACCTATAATCCTGCCCTCAATTGGTTAATTAGCTAGGCTGTTGGTTCCGGTCCTGGCTTCAGGTTCCAAGTACCCCCTCTGTGCACGTTTTCCGGGTCAGTTCTCCGGTGTCGGTACCGGCGGGCTCCAACCCTGCCCCAGTCCACCTTGAATCTCCGGCAGCCGTCTTCCCGTCTCCTGACAGACACGGACCACTATATGCCACCTAGCCCTAGCCAGTACACTGGGGCTCCAACCCCGACGCCTTTCCTTTCTCCTCCTCAACTCCTCTCAGAACTCTCTCTCTGAATTCAACCACTGCTTTTTCCTGCCCCGTCTTCTCCAGACCCCTAGGTGGGAGTTCTCCATCTGCCTGGTCCTGCCCACTGGTGTGCCTTTCCTACCCTGGGGGAGGTGACTAGGGTTTCAGGTCGGCTGTGAGTAACCCTGTGTGGGATGGTGTTATGCGGGGGCCTAACTGTGTGACTACCTGGTTTTGCCAGGGCATCACATTCCCCCTTGGTTAAATACAGACCATTCGCGGGCTGTCCGACCACCAACGTTTATTTTTGTTTCGGGAACTGTAAAATGAGAAAACAGGGATAAAAAGTATAATAACATTGTAAAAACATTTCTTCCCATGAAGGGAGGCACATATCTTGAACTGTTGCAAAACAGAACGAGCCGGAACGGGCCACCTTCTCATTGCACCCACCCAAAACAACCTGTTCCCTGGTGCCACCACTAAGCACTGGTGCACACTCCTTTGCCAAAGTCCAGGAACGGGTCCGGGTGACGCCCACACGGCCGGGTAACACGTTCCTTACCCGGCAGACCTTGTCATGGGCCCCAAGTCCGGGGACCCTTGGCCTGGAGGTTGGCCACCGGTTGCAGTGGTGACTGGGCCTCGGCCTACTCTACCGCAGGCCCTTCCTCCAATCAGCCTCTCCAGAGACTGCAGCGAGCAACAAGAAGGTAGTCTTAAAACATGTTAATACCGCTGCCGGTGCAGCCTCCTTCTTCAGCTTTCCCACAAGACCACCGCTCTGACAGCACGGATCCCTGGTGCCACCTTCACTCACGGTGCTGCACCATCCAGGGACTCCTTCCTGCCGCAGTGCGGGTACAGCTGCTCCTGCAGATCTGGCTCCATCCTCCACCAAGGGCTTTAACCCCTGATGGCATCTTCACTTGGAACAAGCAGGGTTGAGAAGATGTTCAACAAGAACGGAGCTCCAACTGTCAACTTTGGCAACTGCCCTGCTACCCTCCACCTGGTGTGCAGAATCCTCCTCCTGAACATGAGGACGTTCAACAAGGGTAGCGGGTTTTAAACACTCAACTTTTAACTTGTAACTTTTAAGGGTAGACTTACGGGTTCCGGTCTTTTTAAGGCCGGGCACCTCAGGGGCACACACTGGCAAAGTGCCCGGGCAGACCACAGTGCCGGCAAACTGGCACTATCACACTCCCAACGGCAGACGGGGCCTCATCCTCAGAGGTGGACTCCGCTTCCATTTCGTACACTTCCAATGCATGCTATGTCCGGGACGAAAAAGCCATCCGGTATCCGTTCCCACCGTTCCGTGGAATGTACTCAGCTGTCAGGGTGTGAATGCCGGAATTACTCTCGTCCGTCTCCTCCGACTCCGATTCCGCGGCCACAAGGCCCCCTGGGCTGGGTGTCGTCCTCGTCGTGGCCAGGCGGACTGCCTGAGCCAACATCATCACTGCTGGGTCCTCAGGCTCCACTGCTCGTACAACCGGAGCGGGAGCTGCCGCTTCTCTGTCGTCCGCCACGTTCTCCATCCGCCTGGTCCCGCCCACTGGTGTGCCTTTCCTTCCCTGGGGGAGCTGACTAGGGTTTCAGGTGTAACCCTGTGTGGGATGGTGTTATGCAGGGGCCTAACTGTGTGACTACCTGGTTTTGCCAGGGCATCACATATTTCTATTTATCTATCTATCCATCCATCCATCCATCCATCCATCCATCTATCTATTCAGCTATCTAGCTTTTGACTGTATGTAGCCCTCCTTCCGTTTTTTTGTGGTCCGCAAAAAAAACAGAAGGCACACGGATGAAAAATGGACCGTAAACAGAACAGAATGGATGTAGTTGTTACACGGATGTGCATTGTTTAAAAGAATTAGCCCTATGGCCTGAGTCATGCTTGATGCAGGTAGTCCCCATCACAAGGTCCTCCAATGACACATACTAGTTATGCTGGAGTAGGTGTACTGTCCTGGTTTGCCCACCACTGCACAATGTGCATAATGTTTACAAAAGTTAGCCCTATGGGCTGAGTCACGGTTGACGCAGGAAAGAAACGGCTTTATATGGGAAGGGGTGGACGTTAACAGCAGTAGTCAAAATTAACATTTTGGGGGAATTTTGTTTGGCTTGCTCTCATCTGGAGGGATTGCAATGCAAACTGTGGAGAAATCTAGTCCTTGTTGAATTTAATTGGAGCGTGCGAGGTACGGAAGCAAAGTGTGCGGGGTTTGAAGATAAGTGTGGCATAGTTTAAACACAATTACATAGTGGTGATAACTGTAATTGTTTGTCTGTGATACTGTTAAAAAAGAAAGAAAAAAAAAAAGTTTGTCTTGGGATTTAATCAATTGTATTAGTCACACCTGTTTCTAGAACCTTCTGGCAGCTTCTGGAAGTTCTTGTAGAACTATATAAACCAGCCAGAGCAAGCGAGGTGCTGAGAGTGCGAGGTACTGAAGCAAAGTGTACGGGGTTTGAAGATAAGTGTGGCATAGTTTAAACACAATTACATAGTTTGACACAAGAACATAGTTTGAATTTATCCTTATACGTTTCCCATTGTTTTTTTTTTCCTGTTTTTCTACTTTAACGTTTATCCCCATTTAATAGGTGCTCCATGGACAATGCTACCAGGTGTGTATCTTGTCAAATGTATGCATGCCTTGAGCAGCCGTTTGAAGGTGAATATGTCTGTACTCGATGCAAGCATGTTGCGTATTTGGAAGCCAAGGTAACTGATCTAAATAAGCAGCTTGCAACACTCAGGGGCATTGCAAACCTGGAGAGGAGTTTAGAGCTCACTGAGCTTTCTCTGGCTGGGGCCAGTGATATGGAGGAGGGTGGAGGTGGAGAAGATCAGGACCCAGAGGTAGGTAGTTGGGTAACAGTTAGAAGAAGAGGTAGGGGGAAAATTGTCAGGGAGCCTAGTCCTGACCTGGCGCAACCTAGTAAATATGCCTGTTTGGCTGATATTAGGAATGAAGGGCCAGGACTAGGGTCACTACAGCAGGACATTGCTCCTAGCAACCAGGAAAACAACTGCTGTAGGAAGGAGGTAAATAGGAGTGCAGCAAAGCCCAGACAGATGTTGGTGGTAGGGGACTCTATAATTAGGCGGACAGACAGGGTCATCTGTCGCCGAGACCGTGAATGCCGAACAGTATGTTGTCTGCCGGGTGCTCGGGTTCAGGATTAGAGATGAGCGAACCGGTCGCGGTTCGGCTCGAGGTGGTTCGTCGAACGGAGGTCTCGTTCGAGTTCAGTTCGTCGAACGTTCGACGAACCGAACTCGAACGTATAGGCTATAATGGGAGGCAATCACAAACACATAAAAATGCATTATAAATGTACACAAACAGTTAATAAACATTGCCATAACACTTACCGGTCCTCGCGATCCCTTCTGCACTCTGTCTCCTGCCGCTATTCCATCCAATGATCGCTGAATCCTCCCGGTGACCTGCACTGCCAGCAGAGAAGCAGGACCTATCGTGACGTCAAAATAGCCATGTGACCAGTCACGTGGCTATTATCTCATTGGCTACAGACTGGTCACATGACTATGAACGTCATGTAGGACCTGCGAGTGCATCTCTCCGGTACACGGTGCACATATGTGTATCGCCGTGTACCGGCGACATGCTCTAGCACACGGTCGACTCCCCGTTCCGTTAGGGACCGGCTGACACAGCCGGTCATTAACGGAGATCACCGTTGCCATAGCAACGCAGTTAGCGGTGACGTCACCGCTAACCGCGGCTCCGAGAGCACCGTTGCTATGGTAACGCGTCTGTCAGCGTTACCGCTAGCAGCCAGCAGTGATCACTCACGGAATGAAGGCTGCACGCTGCTTCCCGATTGTAGTGAGCATTGTAGTGAGGATGGAGGTTCCCCAGCCCCAAGTGATGAGCTGGTGAATCTCATCCTTCCTCACTACAATCGTCACTACTACTACACTAGAAAGAAAGAAGACAAGAGCAGGATCGTGGAGGGCTGACAGGGGGTAATAAAGATGGAGTCTCTAATGTGTCTGTGTATTTATTTCTATTAAAGTATTTTTTCTCTGTGTGGTGTCTTTTTTTTAACCCTTTATTGGAGATTCTTAATGGCCGGGTCAAACGTGCCTGACATTAAGAATCTCTGGCTTAATACTGGCTGGTAAAACAAAGCCAGTATTAACTCATGATTACCCAACAAGCCACCCGGCTCCAGGGCTGTTGGAAGAGTTGGATACAGCGCCAGATGATGGCGCTTCTATGAGAGCGCCATTTTCTGGGACGGCTGCGGACTGAAATCCGCAGCAGAGGCGCCCACAAACCTCGGGCTAACCTGTGCTGCGGATTCCAATCCCCAGCTGCCTAGTTGTACCCGGCTGGACACAAAAATGGGGCGAAGCCCACGTCATTTGTTTTTTAATTATTTCATGAAATAAGTGAAATAATTAAAAAAAACGGGCTTCCCTATATTTTTGGTTCCCAGCCGGGTACAAATAGGCAACTGGGGGTTGGAGGCAGCCCGTGGCTGCCAGCTGTACCTGGCTAGCATACAAAAATATGGCGAAGCCCACGTCATTTTTTTGGTGGGCAAAAAACTTCTGCATACAGTCCTGGATGGAGTATGCTGAGCCTTGTAGTTCTGCAGCTGCTGTCTGCTCTTCTCCATACAGACAGACAGCAGCTGCAGAACTACAAGGCTCAGCATACTCCATCCAGGACTGTATGCAGAAGTTTTTTGCCCCCTGAAAAAATTATGTGGGCTTCGCCATATTTTTGTATGCTAGCCAGGTACAGCAGGCAGGTACGGCTGCCCCCAACCCCCAGTTGCCTATTTGTACCCGGCTGGGAACCAAAAATAAAGGGAAGCCCTTTTTTTATTATTTCATGAATTTCATGAAATAATTAGAACACAAATGACGTAGGCTTTGCCCCATTTTTGTGTCCAGCCAGGTACAACTAGGCAGCTGGGGATTGGAATCCGCACCACAGGTTGGCATGAGCTTTCTGGGCCCCACTGCTGCGAATTGCAGTCTGCAGCCACCTCAGAAAATGGCATTTTCATAGAAGCGCCATCTTCTGGCGCTGTATCCAACTCTTCCAGCACCTGCCTGCTATACCTGGCTAGCATACAAAAATATGGCGAAGCTCACGTCCTTTTTTTGTAGTTTTTTGGCAAAAAAAATAAAAAATGCTTCCCTGGATTTTCCATTGCCAGTGAAGGTAACACCAAGCAGTGGGGGTTAGCAGCCAGTAGCTGCTTGGATTACCCTTAGCTAGCAATACAAAAAATGCAGCGGGAGCCCATATATATTTTTTTTAATTATTTATTTAAATAACTAAAAATAAAATGGGCTTCCCTGTATTTTGATTGCTGGACATCACAGTGCTGTAAAAATAAATCTTTAAAAAAATGACGTAGCGCTCCGCGGTATTTTTGATTCTCAGCGCAGATAAAGCAGACAGCTATGGGTTGCCACCCCCATCTGCCTGCCGTTACCTTGGTTGGCAATCAAAATACAGGGAAGCCCATTAATTTTTTCTATTTAAAAAATAGTTAAAAAAAAAAAAATGACGTTGGGTCCCCCCATTTTTGATAGCCAGCTAGGGTAAAGCAGACGGCTGTAGCCTGAAAACCACAGCTGGCAGCTTTACCGTGGTTGGGGATCCAATGTGGAGGTCCCCTCAGGCTCTTTTTTATAATTATTTTATAAATATTAATAATTACACAATAAAAAGTAGGGTCCCCCCCAAATTGGATCACCAGCCAAGGTAAAGCGGACAGCTGTGGTCTGGTATTCTCAGGGTGGGAAGGTCCATAGTTATTGGGCCTTCACAGCCTAAAAATAGCAGGCCGCAGGCACCCCAGACGTGGCGCATCCACTAGATGCGCCAATCCTGGCGCTTCACCCCAGCTCATCCCGTGCCCTGGTGCAGTGGCAAACGGGGTAATAAATCGGGTTGATACTAGTTGTAAAGTCACCTGAGATCAAGCCCAGCAGTTTGTGATGTCATGGCGTCTATTAGATACCCAACATCATAAACTGTCAGTACTAACAAAAACAAAAAATCGACAAAAGAAATTTATTTGAAAAAACAGTCCCCAAAACATTTCCTCTTTCACCAATTTATTGTAAGAAAAAAAATAAAGGGGTCCCACGACGACTCTGGACCGTCTAGAATATGTGGGGGAGACACTCGGGGAACGTATCCCCCATTTTCTAGGAGTGCGGACCCTTCATGTGAGGAGTGTGGGTGCAATGAATCTGCACTCACTCTCCCCGGGTCCACAGCAGCAGAGTCCATGTCGTAATGGTTGCTACCAAAGCTGCAATGCCCTGCTCATGAGGTAAGGGCACGCCTAATCAGGAGAACTACTGTAGAGGAAACTCTGCTCACTGGTATATAGGTGCTCAGAGGTAATAATAGATAAAATTAGTGAGTAACCTCAGCACTCTAAATCTCCCAGACTAAGTCAGTAAGTCACAATGGATAGTAATGCAAAATCACTCTTTATTGGTCCATATTAAGAAAAAATTTTTTTTCATAAGCATATATGTTTTTGTCCAAAACAAGTTACAAATGACGTTTCGGCCTGAGCCTTCGTCAGATTGGACTTATCTGCATGTAATCATGAAAAATGACAATAATCAGTATCACATAAGAGTGAGAGAACAATAACATAAACTCGAACAATGTAGAGGTACAATTGGGATGCAGCAAAAAAATTGCAACACAGCAAGAAATGAAACACATGATACAAATGTCATAATACAGTACAAGGACAATATAGTAATGACAAATATGGGGTCAGAGTAGACTTAGACAGCTCTGGTACGAAAGAGATGTCAATCATAAAGTAACATGTGCAGTAGGTGTAGAGCTACAGTATGCATGGCAGAGCTAATGGGTAGACCGACCATAGAAAAAGAACGGAGAAAAAGTGGAGAAAAAGTGGAGAAAAAGTGGAGCATAAGAGGAGAAAAAGTGGAGAAAAAATGGAGAAAAAGTGGAGAAAAAGTGGAGATTAAGAGGAGAAAAAGTGGAGAAAAAGTGGAGCATAAGAGGAGAAAAAGTGGAGAAAAAGTGGAGAAAAAGTGGAGCATAAGAGGAGAAAAAGTGGAGAAAAAAGTGGAGAAAAAGTGGAGCATAAGAGGAGAAAAAGTGGAGCATAAGAGGAGAAAAAGTGGAGAAAAAGTGGAGCATAAGAGGAGAAAAAGTGGAGAAAAAGTGGAGAAAAAGTGGAGCATAAGAGGAGAAAAAGTGGAGAAAAAAGTGGAGAAAAAGTGGAGAAAAAGTGGAGAAAAAGTGGAGAAAAAGTGGAGCATAAGAGGAGAAAAAGTGGAGAAAAAGTGGAGAAAAAGTGGAGATTAAGAGGAGAAAAAGTGGAGAAAAAGTGGAGCATAAGAGGAGAAAAAGTGGAGAAAAAGTGGAGCATAAGAGGAGAAAAAGTGGAGAAAAAGTGGAGAAAAAGTGGAGAAAAAGTGGAGATTAAGAGGAGAAAAAGTGGAGAAAAAGTGGAGCATAAGAGGAGAAAAAGTGGAGAAAAAGTGGAGAAAAAGTGGAGAAAAAGTGGAGCATAAGAGGAGAAAAAGTGGAGAAAAAAGTGGAGAAAAAGTGGAGCATAAGAGGAGAAAAAGTGGAGCATAAGAGGAGAAAAAGTGGAGAAAAAGTGGAGCATAAGAGGAGAAAAAGTGGAGAAAAAGTGGAGAAAAAGTGGAGAAAAAGTGGAGAAAAAGTGGAGCATAAGAGGAGAAAAAGTGGAGAAAAAGTGGAGAAAAAGTGGAGAAAAAGTGGAGAAAAAGTGGAGAAAAAGTGGAGTATAAGAGGAGAAAAAGTGGAGAAAAAAGTGGAGAAAAAGTGGAGCATAAGAGGAGAAAAAGTGGAGAAAAAGTGGAGATTAAGAGGAGAAAAAGTGGAGAAAAAGTGGAGCATAAGAGGAGAAAAAGTGGAGAAAAAGTGGAGAAAAAGTGGAGAAAAAGTGGAGAAAAAGTGGAGCATAAGAGGAGAAAAAGTGGAGAAAAAAGTGGAGAAAAAGTGGAGCATAAGAGGAGAAAAAGTGGAGAAAAAGTGGAGCATAATAGGAGAAAAAGTGGAGAAAAAGTGGAGAAAAAGTGGAGAAAAAGTGGAGAAAAAGTGGAGATTAAGAGGAGAAAAAGTGGAGAAAAAGTGGAGAAAAAGTGGAGCATAAGAGGAGAAAAAGTGGAGAAAAAGTGGAGAAAAAGTGGAGATTAAGAGGAGAAAAAGTGGAGAAAAAGTGGAGCATAAGAGGAGAAAAAGTGGAAAAAAAGTGGAGAAAAAGTGGAGAAAAAGTGGAGAAAAAGTGGAGATTAAGAGGAGAAAAAGTGGAGAAAAAGTGGAGCATAAGAGGAGAAAAAGTGGAGAAAAAGTGGAGAAAAAGTGGAGAAAAAGTGGAGAAAAAGTGGAGAAAAAGTGGAGCATAAGAGGAGAAAAAGTGGAGAAAAAAGTGGAGAAAAAGTGGAGCATAAGAGGAGAAAAAGTGGAGAAAAAGTGGAGAAAAAGTGGAGAAAAAGTGGAGCATAAGAGGAGAAAAAGTGGAGCATAAGAGGAGAAAAAGTGGAGAAAAAAGTGGAGAAAAAGTGGAGAAAAAGTGGAGCATAAGAGGAGAAAAAGTGGAGAAAAAAGTAGAGAAAAAGTGGAGCATAAGAGGAGAAAAAGTGGAGATTAAGAGGAGAAAAAGTGGAGAAAAAGTGGAGCATAAGAGGAGAAAAAGTGGAGAAAAAGTGGAGAAAAAGTGGAGCATAAGAGGAGAAAAAGTGGAGATTAAGAGGAGAAAAAGTGGAGAAAAAGTGGAGCATAAGAGGAGAAAAAGTGGAGCATAAGAGGAGAAAAAGTGGAGAAAAAAGTGGAGAAAAAGTGGAGAAAAAGTGGAGAAAAAGTGGAGATTAAGAGGAGAAAAAGTGGAGAAAAAGTGGAGCATAAGAGGAGAAAAAAGTGGAGAAAAAAGTGGAGAAAAAAGTGGAGAAAAAGTGGAGAAAAAAATGGAGAAAAAGTGGAGCACCCTTTGGTACCTTTCATGTGGCACTAAGGGGTGCTTAGCTTTGTATTTAGCCAAAAAAATGAAAAAAAATGACGTAGGGTTCCCCCTAGTTTTGTAGCCAGCTAGGGTAAAGCAGACGGCTGCAGCCTGCAGACCACAGCTGGCAACCTCACCTTGGCTGGTAATCCAAAACTGAGGGCACCCCACGCTGTTATTTTAAATTAAATAAATAATTTAAAAAAAAAACACGTAGGGGTCCCCCAAAATTGGATCACCAGCCAAGGTAAAGCAGACAGCTGGGGCCTGATATTCTCAGACTAGGGAGGTCCATGGTTATTGGAATCTCCCCAGCCTAAAAATAGCAGGCCGCAGCCGCCCCAGAAGTGGCGCATCCATTAGATGCGCCAATCCTGGTGCTTCGCCCCAGCTCATCCCGCGCCCTGGTGCGGTGGCAAACGGGGTAATATATGGGGTTAATACCAGATTTGTAATGTCACCTGGCATCAAGCCCTGGGGTTGGTGAGGTCAGGCGTCTATCAGATACCCGACATCACCAACCCAGTCAGTAATAAAAAAAAATAGACGACAAACACATTTTTATTTGAAAAAACACTCCCCAAAACATTCCCTCTTTAACCAATTTATTAGATTGAAAAACAAATCCAGGTCTGGTGTAATCCAAGGGGTTGCCATGACGATCCACACTGTCCCAGTCAATGAAGAGCAGGATGTTCCCCATTGGCTGGGAGAGCAATGCAGTGACCTGAGCTAACATCAATGGGTCAGCCCAGGTCACTGCAGGGGGGTGACAAGTGCTGCTGTCAGCGAGGTACATTACCTGCGCTGATCTCCAGCACTGCCGACAGCCCCTGTCACTGAGGTCAATGACCGGCGCCTTCACATCAAGTATCGCGAGAGGTCCGTGACGTCACCGCCAGTGTCAGTCTCGGGTCGGAAGCGATAGGTGATGTGACAAGCGGCGGCCATGGAGGAAAGTGACAGCGCTGAGATCGGGATGGCGGGACTTCATCACCGCAGGTAAGCCGAGCGGGGGGGTGCGTGTGTGAGAGTGTGTGTGTGTGTGTATATGTATGTATACATGCCGCGGGCAGGAGGGGGTGGAGTGAGCTGAGCGGGAAGTGTGGGCTTCCTGCACGTAACTAAGATAAACATCGGGTTACTAACCAAAGCGCTTTGCTTGGATACCCGATGTTTATCTTGGTTACCAGCTTGTGGCAGGCTGCCAGCGATGGCTCCTGCACACTGTAGCTGGGAGGGGGGGGGTGCGTGAGTGAGAGTGTGTGTGTGTGTGGATATGTATGTATTAGTGATGAGCGAGTACTAAAATGCTCGGGAGCTCGAGGCTCGGGCCGAGCATCTCAAAATACTCGTGTACTCGGCCCGAGCACCGAGCCCAATGTTATCCTATGGGAGACCCGAGTATTTTTATGAAATGACCCCCGGCAGCATGTAGAAACCATAAAACTGTAAATTAAAAAAAAAAACGTGCGTGTGTGTGTAAGCGTGCATATATATATACACGCGGAGTGGAGTGCGGGAGGGGCCGTAGCCGAGCGGGGAAGTGTCGGGCTAAAGGCACGGTCACGCTGTGCGGGCTGGCCAATCACTGCAATTCCACAACAGGGCTGTGGCATTGCAGTGGTCTGCCAGCCAATCCCTGCATAAGGGATGGCTGTAAAAAGAGCGCCAACATGAAGACCACGAGTATAGCACGAGTATCGCGAGATTACTCGGTCCCCGCCGAGTAGCCCGAGTACAGTGATACTCGTGCGAGTACCGAGTAGTAACAAGCATACTCGCTCATCACTAGTATGTATACATGCCGCGGGCAGGAGGGGGTGGAGTGAGCTGGGCGGGAAGTGTGGGCTTCCTGCACGTAACTAAGATAAACATCGGGTTACTAACCAAAGCGCTTTGCTTGGATACCCGATGTTTATCTTGGTTACCAGCTTGTGGCAGGCTGCCAGCGATGGCTCCTGCACACTGTAGCTGTAAAAAGCCCTGCTTTTTGCTGCTAGAACCGTTCTCGAACGTTTCTAGAACTATCGAGCTTTTAGCAAAAAGCTCGAGTTCTAGTTCGATCTCGAACAGCCAAAAAATCACTCGAGCCTAGAACTGGAGAACCACGAACCGCGCTCAACTCTATTCAGGATTAGAGTTGAGCGCGGTTCGTGGTTCGTGGTTCTCCAGTTCTAGGCTCGAGTGATTTTGGGGCATGTTCTAGATCGAACTAGAACTCGAGCTTTTTGCAAAAGCTCGATAGTTCTAGAAACGTTCGAGAACGGTTCTAGCAGCAAAAAAACAGCTAAATCTTAGCTTGGTTTCTGCTGTAATAGTGTAAGTCACTCTGTGAATCACACTATTATGACATTTCAGTGTATACTGTGCGGGAACAGCGCCTTCAGATCACTGCTGTTTGTATAATGGCGATCGCCATTTTTTTTTTTTTTTCTTGTCTTCCTTCCCTAAGCGCGCGCGTCTTGTGGGGCGGGCCAGCATGTCAGCCAATCCCAGACACACACACAGCTAAGTGGACTTTGAGCCAGAGAAGCAACGGCATGTGTGATAGGATGTCCATGTCACATGTCCCTGCATTATAAAACCGGACATTTTCTTCCAGGACGCCATTATCTGCCTTCTGCGTCTTTGGTGTCAGACATCAGTGTCGCAGCTCCGTCCTCCTGAGTCCTATAGCCGATACAGCTGTATGCGCTGCATACACAGCGTTAGACAGCTTAGGGAGAGCACTTTATAGCAGTCCTTTTAAGGGCTCAAACCGGCAGGGTCAGAGCCATAGGTGACAGGTCCTGCAAACAGCAACAGCGTCTGTGTAGCCAAGGTCAGGGATTTCCTCCCTGCATTTCACCATTAGGAGGGAATAGAAAGGCAGGCTTCCATTCCTCTACCCAGAGCACCACAATCCTGCCACTGTACCCTCTTGTCCTCTGCACACTCCAACTCATTATAACTTAGCCATTATACTAGCAAACACTCAGTGTACCTAGTGGCATCCTAAACGTGGCTATTGGACTTTGCTATAGTCCCACTAGTGCAAAGACATTTGCAGAGCACGTCTGCCTGCATTGCACACTCCAACTCATTATAACTAAGCCATTATACTAGCAAACACTCAGTGTACCTAGTGGCATCCTATACGTGGCTATTGGACTTTGCTATAGTCCCACTAGTGCAAAGACATTTGCAGAGCGCGTCTGCCTGCATTGCACACTCCAACTTTTTTAAACTAAGCAATTTTACTAGCAAACACTCAGTGTACCTAGTGGCATCCTATACGTGGCTATTGGACTTTGCTATAGTCCCACTAGTGCCAAGACATTTGCAGAGCGCATCTGCCTGCGTTGCACACTCCAACTCATAACTAAGCCATTATACTAGCAAACACTCAGTGTACCTAGTGGCATCCTATACGTGGCTATTGGACTTTGCTATAGTCCCACTAGTGCCAAGACATTTGCAGAGCGCATCTGCCTGCGTTGCACACTCCAACTCATAACTAAGCCATTATACTAGCAAACACTCAGTGTACCTAGTGGCATCCTATACGTGGCTATTGGACTTTGCTATAGTCCCACTAGTGCAAAGACATTTTCAGAGCGCATCTGCCTGCGTTGCACACTCCAACTCATAACTAAGCGATTATACTAGCAAACACTCAGTGTACCTAGTGGCATCCTATACGTGGCTATTGGACTTTGCTATAGTCCCACTAGTGCAAAGACATTTGCAGAGCGCATCTGCCTGCATTGCACACTCCAACTCATAACTAAGCCATTATACTAGCAAACACTCAGTGTACCTAGTGGCATCCTATACGTGGCTATTGGACTTTGCTATAGTCCCACTAGTGCAAAGACATTTGCAGAGCGCATCTGCCTGCGTTGCACACTCCAACTCATAACTAAGCCATTATACTAGCAAACACTCAGTGTACCTAGTGGCATCCTATACGTGGCTATTGGACTTTGCTATAGTCCCACTAGTGCCAAGACATTTGCAGAGCGCATCTGCCTGCGTTGCACACTCCAACTCATAACTAAGCCATTATAGTAGCATTTTTTGCTGCCAGTTTAAGGGCCGTAGTTGCATTGTCAGGGATATTTATTCTTTATTATTCTGCTGTTAATAAAGCTAGACCACCACTGCAATCTTCACCACCTCTCAATTTTTACTACCACATTTTCAGTCCACAATCTTGTCGCAATCAACATGAGTGGCAAAATGACAGATGCTGGTGGAAAGGGGAAGAGGCGTGGTGGAAAAGGCAAAAAAGGTTTTGTCTGTGGGGAAGGTGGCAAAGCTCCATTATCATCTGCTGAAGATAGACCATCTACCAGCAAAAGTAAGATGTCTACTACTTACCGTGGACAATCCGATGTGCTCCCTTTTTTACGGACACGAACAACAGGAAGAAAGGTAGATGATGGGCAAAAAAGGAAAATGCTTGAATGGATCTCAAGTGGTCCAACAAGTGCCCTCTCAGCCACTTCAAGTACCGCATCCAAAAAACACCAGTCCTCTGAGTTGTCATCCCAATCACACTTGATTTCTCCCAGCTCTGAAGTCTCCATCAGCCCTGCACAGTATGGTGGAACTGAGATGGCTGAGTCTGCAGAGCTGTTCAGTCACACTATAGCCTGGGAATCAGAGGTCTGCTCCCAAGCTACAGTGAGTACAGAACAGGAAATGGTCTGCAGTGATGCCCAGAACCTTTGTGACTCGGATTCAGGCCGTGAGGAACAAGTTTCTGAGCATAATGTTGACCCTTTGTCACAAACTGTAACACCTGTGGTTATAGACAATGAGGAACATACTGATGAAGATGAGACGCAGATACCCGATTGGGATGACAACTTAAATATTCGGTCAGGGCAAGAAGAGGCTCGGTCTGAGGGGGAGGGGAGTGCAAACACAACAATTGATGATGAAGTTCTAGATCCCACCTACTGTCAACCCCCAGTCAGGCACTCGAGGAGGTCAACAGAGGCGGTGGAGGAGGATGCAACCGACGACGAAGTTACCTTGCGCCTTCCTGGACAGAGTCGGAGCACTGGTAGCACGTCTACAACTGCATCCTCAGCCACCACTCTGCCTATGAGCATTATTCGGGGTGGATCAACAGGTCGCATGGCCTCTAAGCCTTGCCTAGCCTGGTCCTTTTTTGACATAGAAAAAGATCGCCCAAATCATGTGATATGTAAAATTTGTCATGATTCTCTTAGTAGAGGTCAAAACCTCAGCTGTTTGACAACTTCTTCCATGAATCGTCACATGAATAAATATCATAGGTCCCGGTGGGAAGCTCACTGTGCTGCAATGCGGCCTAGCGGAGCGAACCATACACCGCCCGCCCCTTCCAGTGCATCCGCGCGATCTTCATCTTCTAGGACTGTGGGGACAGCTGTCACACCTGTTTTTCCACCCACAACTTCCACCACTGTAACCGCTACAGGCAGTTTGCTTGGTAGGTCGTCAGTTGGTTTGGAAGGGGAAACAAGTGAGTGTGTACAGCTCTCTCAGACATCGATAGCACCAACGTTGGATGAAGGCAACATCATGTCTCCGCCTGCACTTTCCTCACAAACCTGCATTTTTCCAGGGACACCCTACTCAACACCGTCTACACACAGCAGCCAGATCTCTGTCCCTCAGATGTGGTCAAATAAAAGGCCACTTCCTCCGACCAATGACAAAGCTAAGAGGTTGACTCTATCCCTCTGTAAGCTGTTGGCTACAGAAATGCTGCCTTTCCGCCTAGTGGACACACAGGATTTTAGAGACCTTATGTCTGTCACTGTGCCCCAGTACCAGTTGCCTAGTCGCCACTACTTCTCTAAGAAAGGTGTGCCCGCGCTACACCAGCATGTCGCACACAACATCACCGCTTCCTTGAGAAACTCTGTGTGTGAACGGGTGCATTTCACCACCGATACTTGGACCAGTAAGCATGGACAGGGACGTTACATGTCGCTGACTGGGCACTGGGTAACTATGGTGATAGATGGTGAAGGGTCTGCTGCACAAGTCTTGCCGTCCCCACGACTTGTGTGTCAATCCTCTGTCTGTCCAAGTTCCGCCACAGCTTCTGCATCCTCCACCTCATCTGGGTCCTCCACCTCCGCCCCAAGCCTGCCTGGTCAGGCCACCAGCGTTCTCACTGCGCAGAAGGAATCACGCACCCCTCATTACTATGCTGGCAGCAGAGCGCAACGGCATCAGGCGGTCTTTAGCTTGACATGTCTTGGAAATAGGAGTCACACAGCGACTGAGTTGTGGGCAGCTCTGGAGACTGAGTTTAATAAATGGTTGTCTCCACTCAACCTGCAGCCTGGTAAGGCCGTGTGCGACAATGCTGCAAACCTGGGTACGGCCCTTCGCCTGGGCAAGGTGACACACGTGCCTTGTGTGGCTCACGTGTTGAACCTTGTTGTCCAGCAATTTTTAACACACTATCCCGGCCTAGATGGCCTTCTGACCAGGGCACGAAAACTGTCTGCTCACTTCCGCCGTTCAAGCGCCGCAGCAGAGCGACTTGCATCGCTCCAGAAGTCTTTCGGCCTGCCGGTTCATCGCCTGAAATGCGATGTGGCGACACGCTGGAATTCAACTCTCCACATGTCACAGCGACTGTGGCAGCACCGCAGAGCCCTGGTGCAATACGTCATGACGTATAGCCTGGGCCAACGAGATGCAGAGGTGGGGAGATAACCCTGATGGAGTGGTCTCAGATCAAGGACCTATGCACCCTTCTGCACAGTTTCGACATGGCGACGAATATGTTTAGCGCTGACAATGCCATTATCAGCATGACTATTCCAGTCATTTACATGCTGGAGCACACGCTAAACACTATTCGGAGTCAGGGGGTGGGACAACATGAAGGGGAGGAACTACAGGAGGATTCATATGCGCAAGGGACAACAACATCACCAAGGTCCAGACGTTCATCATCACCAACGCAGCAGGCATGGGACCATGGGGAACAGGGATCGACAAGGGCGCATAGTAGCAGGCGAAATGTTGAGCAAGGTGCAGGAGAACATGAAGAAATGGAGGACGAACTGTCCATGGACATGGAAGACTCAGCGGATGAGGGAGACCTTGGTCAAATTTCAGTTGAAAGAGGTTGGGGGGAGATGTCAGAGGAAGAAAGAACGGGTAGCACCTCTATGCCACAAACACAGCGTGGACTTGGTCCGCATGGCTGCGCAAGACACATGAGTGCCTTTTTGTTGCACTACCTCCAACATGACAGTCGTATTGTCAAAATTAGAAGTGATGATGACTACTGGATTGCCACACTATTAGATCCCCGGTACAAGTCCAAATTTTGTGACATAATTCCAGCCATAGAAAGGGACGCACGTATGCAGGAGTATCAGCAAAAGCTGTTACTCGATCTTAGCTCGGCTTTTCCACCAAACAACCGTGCAGGTGCAGGGAGGGAATCTCCCAGTTGTAACTTGACAAACATGGGACGGTCTCGTCATCTTCAACAGTATACCCGTACCAGTAGGACCGTATCTGGTGCTGGTAACAGCAATTTTATGGAATCTTTTCATAATTTTTTTAGACCCTCTTTTGCAAGGCCACCAGAGACAACAAGTCTGACACATACTCAACGGCTGGAGAGGATGATACAGGAGTATCTCCAAATGAACATCGATGCCATGACTTTGCAACTGGAGCCTTGCTCCTTTTGGGCTTCAAACCTAGAAAAATGGCCAGAGCTCGCAACTTACGCCTTGGAGATTTTGTCGTGTCCAGCTGCCAGCGTTGTCTCTGAATGTGTATTCAGTGCTGCTGGGTGTGTGCTGACAGATAAGCGCACGCGTCTGTCCAGTGACAATGTGGACAGACTGACGTTCATCAAAATGAACAAGTCATGGATCCAGAAGGAATTTACTACCCCTGTGTCATCCTGGGGAGAGTAAATGCTTGTTGATTTTGAATGTGCTTGATGCAAATCTAGCTGTGAAGTGTACAACTAGGGCACAAGTGCTGCCACTGAATGGGTGGGTGTGTGTGGGGCACAATTTTTGGAAAAAAAGGGAGACTCCGCTTGGAGTAACCCTTGCTTACATTGTTTTTAAAAGAAGCCAAGATGAACAGAGCTGGGATCAGGAAAGACTTTGCTACCTACCCCGGTGTCATCCTGGGGACGGATAAGAATGGCGTATTTTTGAATGTGCTTGATGCAAATCAAAACATCCTGTTTGCAACTAGGGCCCAAGTGCTGCCACTGATGGGGTGGGTGTCTGTGTGGCCCAATTTTTGGAAAAAAGGGAGACTCCGCTTGGAGTAACCCTTGCTTGCTGTGTTTTTAAAAGAAGCCAAGATGAACAGAGCTGGGATCAGGAAAGACTTTGCTACCTACCCCGGTGTCATCCTGGGGACGGATAAGAATGGCGTATTTTTGAATGTGCTTGATGCAAATCTAGCTGTGAAGTGTACAACTAGGGCACAAGTGCTGCCACTGAATGGGTGGGTGTGTGTGGGGCACAATTTTTGGAAAAAAAGGGAGACTCCGCTTGGAGTAACCCTTGCTTACATTGTTTTTAAAAGAAGCCAAGATGAACAAGTCATGGGTCAGCAAAGACTTTATCTACCTACCCCGGTGTCATCCTGGGGACGGATAAGAATGGCGTATTTTTGAATGTGCTTGATGCAAATCAAAACATCCTGTTTGCAACTAGGGCCCAAGTGCTGCCACTGATGGGGTGGGTGTCTGTGTGGCCCAATTTTTGGAAAAAAGGGAGACTCCGCTTGGAGTAACCCTTGCTTGCTGTGTTTTTAAAAGAAGCCAAGATGAACAGAGCTGGGATCAGGAAAGACTTTGCTACCTACCCCGGTGTCATCCTGGGGACGGATAAGAATGGCGTATTTTTGAATGTGCTTGATGCAAATCTAGCTGTGAAGTGTACAACTAGGGCACAAGTGCTGCCACTGAATGGGTGGGTGTGTGTGGGGCACAATTTTTGGAAAAAAAGGGAGACTCCGCTTGGAGTAACCCTTGCTTACATTGTTTTTAAAAGAAGCCAAGATGAACAAGTCATGGGTCAGCAAAGACTTTATCTACCTACCCCGGTGTCATCCTGGGGACGGATAAGAATGGCGTATTTTTGAATGTGCTTGATGCAAATCAAAACATCCTGTTTGCAACTAGGGCCCAAGTGCTGCCACTGATGGGGTGGGTGTCTGTGTGGCCCAATTTTTGGAAAAAAGGGAGACTCCGCTTGGAGTAACCCTTGCTTACATTGTTTTTAAAAGAAGCCAAGATGAACAGAGCTGGGATCAGGAAAGACTTTGCTACCTACCCCGGTGTCATCCTGGGGACGGATAAGAATGGCGTATTTTTGAATGTGCTTGATGCAAATCAAAACATCCTGTTTGCAACTAGGGCCCAAGTGCTGCCACTGATGGGGTGGGTGTCTGTGTGGCCCAATTTTTGGAAAAAAGGGAGACTCCGCTTGGAGTAACCCTTGCTTACATTGTTTTTAAAAGAAGCCAAGATGAACAGAGCTGGGATCAGGAAAGACTTTGCTACCTACCCCGGTGTCATCCTGGGGACGGATAAGAATGGCGTATTTTTGAATGTGCTTGATGCAAATCAAAACATCCTGTTTGCAACTAGGGCCCAAGTGCTGCCACTGATGGGGTGGGTGTCTGTGTGGCCCAATTGTTGGAAAAAAGGGAGACTCCGCGTGGAGTAACCCTTGCTTACATTGTTTTTAAAAGAAGCCAAGATGAACAGAGCTGGGATCAGGAAAGACTTTGCTACCTACCCCGGTGTCATCCTGGGGACGGATAAGAATGGCGTATTTTTGAATGTGCTTGATGCAAATCAAAACATCCTGTTTGCAACTAGGGCCCAAGTGCTGCCACTGATGGGGTGGGTGTCTGTGTGGCCCAATTTTTGGAAAAAAGGGAGACTCCGCTTGGAGTAACCCTTGCTTACATTGTTTTTAAAAGAAGCCAAGATGAACAGAGCTGGGATCAGGAAAGACTTTGCTACCTACCCCGGTGTCATCCTGGGGACGGATAAGAATGGCGTATTTTTGAATGTGCTTGATGCAAATCAAAACATCCTGTTTGCAACTAGGGCCCAAGTGCTGCCACTGATGGGGTGGGTGTCTGTGTGGCCCAATTTTTGGAAAAAAGGGAGACTCCGCTTGGAGTAACCCTTGCTTACATTGTTTTTAAAAGAAGCCAAGATGAACAAGTCATGGGTCAGCAAAGACTTTATCTACCTACCCCGGTGTCATCCTGGGGACGGATAAGAATGGCGTATTTTTGAATGTGCTTGATGCAAATCTAGCTGTGAAGTGTACAACTGGGGCCCAACTGCTGCCACTGAATGGGTGGGTGTGTGTGGGGCCCAATTTTTGGAAAAAAAGGGAGACTACGCTTGGAGTCACCTTGCGGTGTTTTACATGATTTTAGAATGGCGTGCCATGCCTATATCTGTGTGTCCTCCTCTTTTTCCTTGTCCAGCTGTTTTGTTTTCGCATGAGTATATGTCCTTGTCACTTTCCCATGTGTTTGAGTTGTTTGTCACCTTTTGGACACCTTTGAGGGTGTTTTCTAGGTGTTTTACTGTGTTTGTGATTGCCTGCCATTGTTTCCTATGCAGTTCGAGTTCGGTTCGTCGAACGTTCGACGAGCCGAACTCGAACGGGACCTCCGTTCGGCGAACCGACCTCGAGCCGAACCGGGACCGGTTCGCTCATCTCTATTCAGGATATTGCGGATCGGATAGACAGATTGCTGGGTGGGGCTGGGGAAACCCCAGCGGTCATGGTGCACATCGGTACTAATGACAAAGTTAGAGGCAGGTGGAAGGTCCTTAAAAATGATTACAGGGAACTAGTAGAGAAGCTGAAGTCCAGGACCTCCAAGGTGGTGTTTTCAGAAATACAACCGGTGCCACCAGCGTCACTAGAAAGACAGCGGGAGCTTAGGGAGATAAACACGTGGCTTAGAAATTGGTGCAGGAAGGAAGGGTTCGGGTTCATGGAGAACTGGGCTGACTTCTCAGTTGGCTACAGGCTCTACAGTAGGGACGGGCTGCACCTCAATGGGGAAGGTGCAGCTGTGCTGGGGAGAAAATGGTCAGAAGGATGGAGGAGCTTTTAAACTAGGATCTGGGGGGAGGGAGGGAAGTGGAGCAAAAAAGGGGATAGATAGAGCAGATAGAGACAGGGAGACGGTAGGGGTCAATGAAGGATTAGTGGGGGATGAGACATGCAAGGAACGTAGGGAGACTAGGAGTAATAAAGGTGTTAATAGGATTAAATGTCTACTGGCAAATGCAAGAAATCTTGCAAACAAAATGAATGAATTGGAGACTCTTATGTCAACCATGGATTATGATGTGGTGGGCATTACGGAAACCTGGCTGGATGAAAGCCATGACTGGGTGACAAACATACAGGATTATAGTACATTTAGGAGGGACAGGAAAGACAGAAAAGGTGGTGGGGTGTGTATATTTCTCAAATCTAACCTAAAACCTGTGTTGAATGATGACATTGCGGGGAACTGCAACAATGTAGAGTCAGTATGGGTAAATGTACATGGGGAGGGGAATAATGGAAAAATGCTAATTGGAGTTTGCTATAAGCCTCCCAACATACCTGAACAAATAGAGGGTGAAATGCTGGAACAAATTGAAAAGGCAGCTAATAATAATAATCGGGTTCTTATTATGGGGGATTTCAACTATCCAGACATACAGTGGGACATAGAATCTTCTGGTGGTGCTAAAAGCTGTAAATTCTTATCTACCATTCAAGACCATTTCCTCTCTCAGATGGTAGATGAACCAACGAGGGGAGATAATTTGCTAGATCTGGTCCTCTCAAATAGACCGGAGACAATTTCAGATCTACAGGTTCGGGAGCACTTGGGCACCAGCGATCATAATATGGTAAGCTTCAACGTAATATTCAATAGAACATTTCAAAGGGGAAATGCTAAAACCTGGAATTTTAGGAAAGCTGATTTCAACAAATTAAGGGAAGAGCTTAAATGTGTAGATTGGGACAAAGTCATGGTAACTGGGGATACTGAACATAAATGGGGAAAGTTTAAGGATATACTGCTAGAGTCCTGTAAAAAACGTATACCCTCTGGTAATAAAATGTCCCGGAATAAAAAGAAACCACTATGGATAAATAAGACTGTACAAAGTATAATAAAACAAAAACAAAGGGCGTTTAAAATCTTGAAGGCCGAGAATACAGAAATAGCATTTCAGGAGTATAAAGATATCAATAGGAAATGCAAAAAAGAAATCAAACAAGCAAAACTAGCTACTGAAACAAAAATCGCCAATGACATTAAAATAAATCCCAAAATCTTTTATAAATACATTAATGCCAAAAGGAAAACAAAGGATAGTATTGGCCCCTTAAAATATAACAAGTTAGTTATAGAGGACAAACAAAAGACTGAGATATTAAATAGGCATTTCTCATCTGTGTTCACCAAGGAACTGACTGTACCAGGGATCATTCAACAAGTGAAAAATCAAAGTTCCCTACCAGATATAATTAATTTAACACAAGAAGAAGTACGCCTACGTCTGAGTAAATTAAACATTGACAACTCCCCAGGGCCAGATGGCATTCATCCACGAATATTGAGGGAATTGAGCTCCGTAATTGACAGACCGCTGTATCTCATCTTTTTAGACTCTCTTGTAACAGGGTTGGTGCCTCAGGATTGGAGGATTGCTGATGTGGTACCGATATTTAAGAAAGGTAAGAGGGTAGATCCAGGCAACTACCGTCCAGTAAGCCTGACATCAGTAGTATGCAAAGTTTTTGAGGGCATTTTAAGGGATGACATGCAAAAATATGTTGCAGAAAATAATAAAATAACTGACAGACAGCATGGATTCATGAAAGATAAGTCGTGTCTAACCAACCTGTTGGGGTTCTATGAGGGGGTAAGTGCAAACATGGATATTGGTAATGCAGCTGATGTGATTTATTTGGACTTTGCAAAGGCATTTGATACTGTACCACATAATAGCCTTATACTAAAGCTCCAGAAGCAAGGACTAGGGGAAACTATATGCAACTGGGTAAGGAATTGGCTAAAAGATAGGAAACAAAGAGTAGTCATAAATGGTATATTCTCTAAATGGGCTATAGTCAGCAGTGGGGTGCTGCAGGGATCTGTGCTAGGACCAATTCTTTTTAATCTCTTTATTAATGTCCTTGTGGATGGGATTGATAGTAAAGTGTCAGTCTTTGCTGATGACACCAAACTATGTAGGAAATTAAAAACCTGACCTTGATAGTACAATATTACAAAAAGATCTGGATAAGATGTCAGAATGGGCAGACACTTGGCAAATGAGATTTAATGTTGATAAATGTAAAGTAATGCACCTAGGACATAGTAATCCTATAACTGCGTATACATTAAATGGAAGTAAACTTGGGACTACAGAACAGGAGAAGGACTTGTGTATTCTCATTACAAATAAGCTGAGCAGCAGCACTCAATGTCAAGCAGCAGCTGCAAAAGCAAACAAGATTCTAGGGTGTATAAAAAGAGAGATTAGATCCCGTGATCCCAACGTATTGTTACCCCTCTATAAATCATTTGTAAGGCCACATCTGGAATATGGGATCCAGTTTTGGGCTCCACATTTTAAAAAGGACATTCAGAAGTTAGTCAGTTCAAAGGCAGGCAACTAGACTACTACAAGGGATGGAAGGCCTCCCATATGATGACAGGTTGAAAAAGTTAGATATGTTTAGCTTAGAAAAAAGACGTCTCAGAGGAGATCTCATTTATATGTATAAATACATGTGTGGTCAATATAAAGGACTGGCACATGACTTATTTCTTCCAAAGACAATACTAAGGACCAGGGGACACTCACTGCGAGTGGAAGAAAAGCGATTCCGACAGCTAAATAGGAAAGGGTTCTTTACAGTTAGAGCAGTCAGACTGTGGAATACCCTACCACGAGAGGTAGTAATGGCAGATACTATAACAGCTTTTAAAAAAGGGCTGGATGATTTCCTTAGTACACAAAACATTGTTGGTTATAAATGACTTGGTGACCAGGTGTAGAACTGGTGGAGGAAGGTTGAACTATATGGACCTAGGTCTTTTTTCAACCTTAGTAACTATGTAACTATGTAATCAGAGTAAGTCTGTCTGCATTTTCTGTGGAGAGTAGGGAGCACCTATCAGTGATGATTGCCCGAGCAGAACTCAAAACACGCTGTGACATCACACTAGCAGCCAGGCAGGCCAGCACATCCAAGGAGTATAAGGAGAGGTCGGGCCCATGTTCAGCTTGGACACGCAATAATTAAAAAAAACTGAAGCGTAAGCAAGGATGCAGGTATGGTCACTTAAGTACTCCTTGACCTTGTTGTGCAACTTCTCCCTCTTTGGCATTGTTACAGACACAGATATCCCTTGCTGACATCTTGGTTTATTTAAAATGACCCAGTTTTCACACGTTTTCCCCCCACCTCTGTTGGACCTGGTGTTGGTGTCTCTCTCCCTTAATCCTTGTTTTTGAAAAGAGTCGGTAACTCTGCCGCCAGCGTTGTCTGAGGGTGATGTTTTCAGCAACTGATCTACAGCAACCCTCTTGAAGGATTCCATTGTGCAACCCTTTGGTGACTCCAAAAGGAGAGAAGGACATTTATCCTTATACCGTGGATCCAGAAAGGTGGCCAACCAGTACAAGTTGTTGGATAAAATGTGTATAACATGAGGGTCTTGCCACAGACCCTTACACATGAACTGTGCCATGTGGGCCAAGCTGCAAACAGGCAAAGGTTCTGTGTCCCCACCAGGAGGAACAATACTCATCCTCTCCTCACACTGACTCGCCTCCTCCTTCTGCCCCAGTGATGGGGAGGGTAATTCAGCAGAGGATGAGGAGCAGGAGGAGGAAGAGGAGGGGAGACAGGAAGTGGCATATGATGAAGCGCAAATGCTAGTAGAAGTTCCTGACGTAGGTAAGATGTGTGATGTTACAGTTTCTGACTTTGTCCCAGCCTCCAGTGTTCCCTCAGTGTGCCGTGACATATATGTATTGTCCCTGTCCACAACAACTTGTCCACGTGTCTGTTGTTAGGTGGACCTTCCCGGTTATGGCGTTGGTCAGAGCACGGTTGAGCTTTCTTAACACGTGCTTGTGTAACACGGGGATGGCACAACAGGTAAAATAGTGTTGGACAGGAACACTGTATCGTGGGGAAGCCACAGCCAAGAATGTTATGATCTGGTCACCGTGGATGATCACAAAAATCCCATCAGCAGAAAAAACACAAGAGTAGTTGGAACCTGAGCTGACCGAAATCCCCTATCTGTCAGACCACACTAGAAGTAGCCGTAAAGTATTCCTAAACACACCTAGACGTCACGTCACAGCCGGAGAAACTTACTACACCTCACAGATAGAAATGAGGAAACCTATCTTGCCTCAGAGTAGTCTCCAAAGGAATAGCAAGCCCCCAACATATAAAGCCAACGGTGATGTAAGAAAACACAATGCACAGATAGGAAATATAGATTAGCAAAGGCGAGGCCCGACTTCCTAAATAGAACAGGACAGGACAGAAAACTGATTGCGGTCACTGCAAAAACCCTGTGGAAAAATACCAATCTCCTGATAAGAAAAATACTGAGACCACACGGACTCTTCCCCAATATATCAGGTAGTCTCTCCCATTATTTACAAAACAAAATACAAAAAAACCCACAAGAAATACAAAAGTGCAAATTATCAAATAGAACAGGGAGAATCTCCCTTTTCTTGCAGTGGGACCTGCAGAGGGAGAACCCCCATGCTCATCAAAACAGAAAGACAATTCATTTCCTGCAAGAAAACAGACTTTAAGCAAAAAAAAAAGAAAAACAAACACCCTTAGGTGTGGATGAGGCAATAAAGCAAATAACTTGCAACTTATCTGGAATGGGACAGGCACAGGAAAAATGGAAGGACAACTCCAAGCCAATTCAGAGACTGAGGAACAAACACAATAACAGGCCCCAGCTGGCAGACACTGCTCTACTATATAACCCAGGCTGATCTGCAATTGGGCTTCCCAAACTCCCAATTAACTCCCACACCTGTTGAGGCACATTCAGCTTCACCCCCAGTCCTGAACACCAGAGGGAGCTCCAAACCATCACCCCCTCGGATGACATTCACAACACAAGAGATCATGGAAACACTGTGTAACCACAATCCTAAACGGCAACATCTCCACGAAATCATGTGGTTTTCGACTTGCTCAAGACTCTGCCTCTAGAAGAAAGAAACCAATGGCCAGAGAAGTTACCAGATCTGGTGGACTTGTACAATCATATCCCAGTAAACTCCACCAACTGCAGCCCTGCTTACTTGATGCGAGTGTGGCGCCCCAGCGGTCTGGTTGCCACTGCAGTGTTGCCCTCCTCAAAAGGGTTAATGCTAAGCCTGGAGGTAGCTGGGGAAATCCATTGGCCAGTAAGTACCATCATTCAACACAGTTTCTTTCCCAGGCCAGCAGAGGGAGCTCTAAACCTGGAGTTCCAGGGAGCCTTCCTTAAGCCCTGACCTGGGGGAAGAGTTAGTTAGTCTGTGAGGAGAGTTCAGAGAGACAAGGACTCGAGTAGTGTGGTGTGTGAGCTGGGAGCTGAGATAGATTGGTCGGCCCAGGAAAACACATCCACGGAGAGGCAAAAAGGAGGAGAACATTGGCAGTGGAGCGCAGCCAGCTCACTCCAACGTCATAGCTAAAGAAATTGAATATCGGAGTTCAGGGCCACTCGAGTACCGGAGGTCGCTTCCGGAGGACAAGAGGACTGCAGGTCTCTGTCCACCCCGTGGAGGTGGAGCTGCAAAGCCAGGGCTGGGAGCCTAGATAGAAAGAACGGCACCCTTGACAGTCCACGCAGCCCGCAATATGGGAGAGGTAACAAATTACCTCAGAGAGCAGCAGAACGGGTCTCAGTATACTGAAACAGTGGGACCCCATTTACACAAACAGAGCGTAGGGAGCAGGCCTCATTACTCCCCTGGCTAGTGTGAGACCCCCGACTGCTTCCAGGCCACTGGATCGCCATTACCACCTGTAACAGGCTCCCTGGACTTCACTGGTTGGACAAGTAAAGGAGAAGGTAAAAGGAAATTACTGTCTGTGTCTGTTCCTTTCCACTGCCCTATCGGCCCTGCACCTCGTCCTCAAACCCATAGACTTTACCAAGCACCAAAGGTTGCCCCGGGGTACCCGCTCTACCTGTGGAGAGCAAGCAACAGCTCAGCTGCTATAACATAAGCCCCGGAGGCCCCTTCCAGCAGCTGTGGCCCTAAAGAGCTGCAATTTACCACAGGTGGCGTCACAAATCTTATATAAACTTTAACACTATCATCACCCCCAATACCGCCACATTAATTGACTCCACCAGGGTCACGGAATCGGGCCCCGCCACCGCTGACTACCCTGGACGAGTCCGGCCCGACACCGAGTCACCTAAGGCCCTGGGGTGGGCGAGTCACGAGCACAACCTGGCAAGTTACCTGTAGACTTCGACATGGGAACTTTGTCACCTGAAGCAGTCCAACAGAAAGAAGATTGGAATACAGAGCGGCAACAACAATACCGCAAGGTTCAGGAATGTGTAGAAAAGAGCCTGTCCCAAGCAAGAATGAGACAAGAGAAGAACTACAATCAAACAGCCCCAGCAACTCCCTTAGCACCTGGAGAACAGGTCCTCAAGAAAAAGCAGAGAATGCACAAATTAGATGACCAGTGGGAAACTGAGCCCTACACAATTATTCCTTCAAATTTTGACAATAACAAAGTGTGTCCATAAGTAAAGATGGAGGCAAAACATATCAAGCAGTTTCAAGAGATCGTCTGAAAGTATGCCCTGAATGGTGTAAGACCAAAGAAGAAGTTCAAGAAAGTCCCCAACTTCAAGAAAAAGAAGAGATGATCCAAACAGTACTTGGAAAATTCCCCAAAACATGGACCCAAATAAATCAAGCCATAGTGGTACCAGTATTGACTTTCCCGCAAGTGATGGTACCAGAAACAGTAGAGGTTCCAGATCCACCTGAAGACCTGTCGGTCCCAACACCAGATGCCACACCAGCAGTGGAACAGGAGAATCAACTCTCTCCCAGTAGTGAATCTGTCATACCCTTGGTGAATCTAAGACCCCGTAGGCAACAATCACGCATAACAGTCAGAGTTAGGCCTACCAGCAACACTGAGGTAGTAGACACCCCAAGTAGTAATGGATAAACACAAGTACTACTTAGGTCCCAACGTAGCACCCAGGGACAGCCCCCTCCAAGGTATAGAAATTAAAAAGGAAAAGTACCTATTAGAGTGTAAATAGTTATTTGAAATGTCTTTCTTTAATGCTTTTGTTTTAGGTGATTAAGTTTATGGACAACTGGGTCACTGGACTATGGGTGATCAAAACTTTAATTGTCTATAGTTAGCACCCATTGTGCTCAAATACCCCAGAAGAAAAACCCGTCCGGCGTGCATAGAATCGGGGCATAGATGCTCTGACGCACGCCCAGAGCCTACGTTGGGGGTTTTCTCGCGGCGGGTCCCCCATGGACTGTTACTTACATCTGGAGCAGTGTAATGGACACCCGGCAGGGAGCTGCACTGGACTCATAATGATTGTACATAGTATTGCATTATTGTCATTTAAGTTTGTAACGTTCATGTGATGTTGCCTCCCAAAAGGGATGAAAAGTAATAATACGTTGTGTTTATGTTTCCTCAGTCTGGGAGTACTGATTTTAACTAAGGGGTAGTGTGCCGCCCCAGCGGTCTGGTTGCCACAGCAGTGTTGCCCTCCTCAAAAGGGTTAATGCTGAGCCTCTAGGTAGTTGGGGAAGTCCATTGGCCAGTAAGTACCACCATTAAACACAGTTTCTCCCCCGGGCCAGCAAAGGGAGCTCTAAATCTGGAGTTCCAGGGAGCATTCCTTAAGCTCTGACCTGGGGGAGGAGTTACAGAGTCTGTGAGGAGAGTTCAGTGAGAAAGGAACTCGAGTAGTGTGGTGTGTGAGCTGGGAGCTGAGCCGGATCGCTCAGCCCAGGAAAACACAGTCCACAGAGAGGCAAAGAGGAGAAGGACCTTGGGGGGTGGAGCGCAGCCAACTCACCCCAACGTCATCGCTGAAAAACCAAATACCGGAGTTCGGGGCCACTCGAGTACTCGAGTACCGGTGGTCGCATCCGGAGGATGAGAGGACTGCAGATCTCCATCCACCCAGCACTCGGAGGCGCAGCTGTAGAGCCAGGACTAGGAGCCAGGATAGAAAGCGCGGCACCTGTGACAGTCCACGCAGCCCACCATACGGGGGAGGTAATAAATCACCTCAGAGAGCAACAGAACGGGTCTCAGAATTGCTGAAACAGTGGGACCCCGTTTACCTAGACAGAGCGTAGGGAGCAGGCCTCATTACTCACCTGGCCAGTGTGAGTTCCCTGACCTCTTCCAGGCTACCAGATCGCCGCTACCATCTGTAACAGACTCCCTGGAGGTCACCGACTTAGGACAAGTAAAGGAGAAGGTAAAAGAAATCGTTGTCTGTGTCTGTTCCTTTCCACTGCCCTGTCGGCGCTGCACCTTGTCCACAAACACCATAGACTTTTCCAAAGGTTGCCCGGGGTACCTGTTCCACCTGTGGGGAGAAAGAAACACCTCAGCTGCCACAACATCAGCCCCGGAGGTCCCTTCCAGCAGCTGCGGCTCCATAGCCGCACAATTCCACAGGTGGCGTCACGAATTTCAATAAACTACAACTCCCATCATCACTTTCCCCATCTGCCACATTTAATTGACTCCGCCAGGGTCACGGAGCCGGGCCCCGCCACCACTGACTACCCCAGACTAGTCCGGCCCGACACCGAGTCACCTAAGGCCCTGGGGCGGGCGAGTCAGAGACACTGGAACATCCAGACCCTACCCCTGGCTTAACATGAGCCACTTCAACATCCACAAAATCTTGGGTAGAGGCAGCTTTGCCAAAGTGAGTATTATATATTTTTTCTTTATAAAACTTTGCTTGCCATTTTATCTCCACCCGTATTCCTCGGTAGGGAGATGTTCATTGAAATGGTCTTCTAGGGGGTGACTGAAATACATTCAGACACTCCCGTGCCCCATGACCTCTTTGTATTTCCCATATTGGTGCATCTTACCCCCACATCTAGGTGTAGTGCTGTTATAAATGGGTATTCTGATTCATTGAAGAGCTGATTTCTGGAGTCACATCTCTGGGGAGTGGGAGGACATGGTTTATATACATGTACTGGTCCATATATGCTGTTATCAGGATACAATATATACATAGTTTCATAGTTTTTAAGGTTGAAGGGAGACTCTAAGTCCATCTAGTTCAACCCGTAGCCTAACATGTTGATTCAGAGGAAGGCAAAAAAAACCCAATGTGGCAAACAAGTTCCAATGGGGAAAAAATGTCCTTCCTGACTCCACATCCGGCAATCAGACTAGTTCCCTGGATCAATACCCTGTCATAAAATCTAATATACATAACTGGTAATATTAAATTTTTCAAGAAAGGCATCCAGGCTCTGCTTAAATGTTAGTAGTGAATCACTCATTACAACATCATGCGGCAGAGAGTTCCATAGTCTCACTGCTCGTACAGTAAAGAATCCTCGTCTGTGATTATGATTAAACCTTCTTTCCTCAAGACGTAGCGGATGCCCCCGTGTTCCAGTCGCAGGCCTAGGTGTAAAAAGATCTTTGGAAAGGTCTCTGTACTGTCCCCTCATATATTTATACATTGTGATTAGATCCCCCATAAGCCTTCGTTTTTCCAAACTAAATAACCCCAAGTTTAATAACCTGTCTTGGTATTGCAGCCCACCCATTCCTCTAATAATCTTGGTGGCTCTTCTCTGCACCCTCTCCAGTTCAGCTATGTCCTTCTTATATATCGGTGACCAGAATTGTACACAGTATTCTAAGTGCGGTCGCACTAGTGACTTGTACAGAGGTAGAACTATATTTTTTCATGAACACTTATACCTCTTTTAATACATCCCATTATTTTATTAGCCCTGGCAGCAGCTGCCTGACACTGTCCACTAAAGTTAAGTTTACCATCCACCCATACACCCAAGTCTTTTTCTGTGTCTGTTTTACCCAGTGTTCTACAATTAAGTACATAATCATAAATGTTATTTCCTCTACCCAAGTGCATGACCTTACATTTATCTACATTAAACTTCAATTGCCACTTCTCAGCCCAATCCTCCACTTTACATAAATCTCCCTGTAATATAAAATTATCCTCCTCTGTATTGATTACCCTGCAGAGTTTAGTATCATCTGCAAATATTGAAATTCTACTCCGCATGCCCCCAACAAGGTCATTTATAAATATGTTGAAAAGAAGCGGGCCCAATACTGACCCCTGTGGTACCCCACTATGAACTGAGACCCAGTTCGAGTACGTACCATTAATAACCACCCTTTGTTTCCTATCACTGAGCCAGTTTTGAGCCAGGATACTTTGATCTCTATGTAGATAAACCAGCTGATTATCACCTTCCATGTACATTCTCTATTCATTTCCTCAGGTGGTCCTGACATCAGTCCCTGGCCGAAACATCCAGATGGCTGTAAAGATCATCGAGAAAAAAGAGGGCAACACAAAGAACATTATGAGAGAGTGGCAGATACTCCTAGCGGCCAGAGACTGTCCGTCTATATGTCACCTGTATGTCGCACAACAGTCTCAGAAGCATGCGTATTTCATCATGGAGCATCTGTCCGGTGGCAGCCTGAAGGCTTTGATTGACATGTGCGGCTACTTGAACACTGACACCGTAAGGTAAGAAAGAGGACGGTATGCCAAAAAAAATAAAAGCTGAGGTTGGGATGTAGCTGAGACAGGGTTGGAAGGGCATGTAGTCCAGGCAGGACAAAAGTGACGACGATAACATTGATACTACACTCTGTTCTCTCCATCAGATTCGACACAGCAGAGATGGTATGTGGCCTTCATATGTTTCTCCATAGACACAACATCGTCCACCGGTAAGCAGAACTCTCCTCCTTTTGTCTGTCCCCTCTATATTCTTGGCTTTTCCGCCCAGTCCTGCAGTGACTCATTTCACATCTATAGTATCAATGGGAAGATTTTTCATTTTGTTTTCCTCTTTAATTGCAGATATCTAAAGCCGCAGAACATCATGTTGGATATAGATGGCCACATCCAAATTATCAACCTGGGACTCGCCCAAGATGGTGTCACTGCCTCCAATATCATCTGTGGAATGACGGGCAGTCTCCATTACATGGCTCCTGAGGTGCTTCGCAAAACAGCGTATGGCACAGCAGTTGACTGGTGGAGCCTGGGGATTGTGGTGTCCATGATGGCAACAGAACGTTCCCCATTTTACATCGGTCAGCAAAATGATTTACAAAGATGTCACCAAAGAAGAGCCTGAACTTCCATCTTGGCTTGATGCTGACCTGAAACATCTTATCCAGCAACTGCTGCACAAAGATCCTCAGGAGCAATTGGGTGCGTGCGGGAACATCAGAGTGCATCCATTCTTTACCACCATTGGCTGGGAGGATCTGGAGAAAAGGACAGCATGGCCTCCATTTACATCATTCAGGCCAGTTCTGGAGAACCATCTTAAGCACTGGCCAGAAGTAAAGACAGCCCTAGACTCCGTGGCCAGATTTAATTACATATCACCAAGTTGGGCCCGGTAAGAACCTCCTTGTCCGGGGATAACACCCATCAGACGTTCTCGTCTTGCGGTCATTTCCATTGTCCTTGTTTTCTCCCACTGTCTTTGCCACTGACTAAACTATGACTTTTAGTCTTAGGTGGATAAAAAGATCTGGGCTGATCTGATCAGGTAAGTGACCACGGTGCACGCAGGACACAAATCATTATATCCATACATCATATCTGATGTTATATAGTGGAATGCTTTATCATAAAGATCATTCCTCTAAGATAACAGAAAGATCTAGGAGATACAAGTTTCTGAATAATCTTCTTATGTCTTTCTTGTAGGATGAGCCCGTGCCAACTGCCCAGAACCTCTTGCCTCCTGACCTGTACCTCAAGTATCTCCTGCTGTGTGTTACCTTATCTGCCATAGAACACCATCTCTCTCCATAACACCTTCATGCCCGACCACTGCCATTGTGGCCCTGCACCATGCTCTTCACTGTGAATCCTCCAATCCTGGGCTGGCACCTACCATCAGCCAGCCTGAAGATACTCTGCTCCCAGGAGTGGCCTGTGTTTGATGTCCCTTATTCCAGAACTCAGCTCCGCACAGGCCGGGTATTTCACCCATCACCCAACACATCCACATCATCCACACTACACGCACATAGACCCCCCCACTACATGATAGGTATAGGTACCCACACTACATAATAAGTATAGGCCCCCACACATAGACACATAGATTGTATACGGAGATTTCGGCTTTGATCCTGGGATTTAATCTGATTGCCATATTTGGGGCCAGCAAGGAATTTTTCCCCCTAATATGACGACAATTGGCCCATTCCTCAAAGGGGTTTTTTGCCTTCCTCTGGATCTACACGACCTTAAATAGGTTTAGTATAATAGATCAGTAAGTATACATAAATAATGTCCTAAAATAATTAAAAAATGTATTTTCAAAAATTGTTTATTTTACAGAAATCAAAATTTATTAGTCCATATATATATATATATATATATATATATATATATATATATATATAAACTATACATTATATATTTAAAAAAATCTGACACGACAGACAGGTTAGGAGCCTTTGATCCTGGGATTTATTCTGATCGCCATATTTGGGGTTAGGAAGGAATTCCTCACAGGGAGTTTTCACCTTCCTCTGGATCAACACGGGCAATAGCTAGGTTTAGAAAAATAGAATAAAAAAAAGTAGTTTCTCATATTTATAACCAAAAAAATATTTTAAAATATAATAGAACTTATGTAAAATAATAATATAATATTTTGGATTCAACATTTTTTAGTTTATACAAAATAAACATAAATTAGTAAAAAAAAATAAAAAAAAATGTTAAAAAATATACAATTATACATTAGCTATCAGCATTTGATCCTGGGGTTCATCCCGATCACCATTTTTGGGATCAGGAAGGGATATTTTTACCTTCCTCTGGATCAACACGTTCTTAAGTTGTATAAGTAATTCTCACATTAATGGCTTATTAAAAATATATTAAAAAAATCACTTACAAAAAATAGATAATTTATAGCTGACACACACATTAATATTCATTAGCTCAGTTAAAAATAAAAAATATATATAAATTTAATACATTTTTTAGAAATTAGTTCATTACACGGGTTATCAGCCCTTGATCCTGGGATTTATTCTGACCACCAAATTTGCGGTCTGGAAGAAATTTTCCCCCCTGATATGAGGATAATTGGCCCATTCCTCACAGAGGGTTTTCCCCTTCCTCTGGATCAACACGGCCCATAAATAGGATTAGTAATCTGATAGTTGTATAAATGTCACTTATACATAATAATACAATAAGTAATAACCTTTGTCTATAAATAAAATCTTCTTTTTACTCCTCTACATCTTTGTTCTTGTCTTTATTTGGTGAATGTGGGTTTAGCCCCGGGGTCTTGCTCTCCAGCACTATGGACCTTGATGGGGTCGTCCAGTCTCATGTAAAATTTTCCCATCTAATAGATGTAGGTAATTGTGCTGGGGATAAAGCCCATAGAGGTCTTTGGTAGTGATGGGGGAACCCAAACTGTAAAGTTCGGGGTCCGTACCGAACTCATGGTGTTCGTGCACACGATCCCGAACACGAGCTTTCCTGGGAAGCTCGTGTTACAGTTCAGGTCCAGTTCGGGTCCAGGGGCTGTAAAAACAAGCACATTATTAAAAAACATTATGATTATACTTACAGGTCCCACGACGTGTCCTGCAGATCCGCTTAGATGGTGTCTCCCGGCCATTTCTGCTTCCGCGTCCGATCATTAACTTCCGGGGGTATTCACTGCACTGCTGTCACTCGGCAGTCTTTGGCCAAGTTCGCAGTGACGTTAGGGTTCACCCAAGTCCATGGCTCATGGACTCGATTGAATTTTGACTGTCACTGTGCGAGTCTCGCATCGGTATCAGCTGGCACGGTGCACACTCTCCTTACAGTAGCGGGTCGGCTGCATGTGTTTCCATGCAGCTGAGGTGCTCCTGTCAGGAGAGTGTGCTCCATGCAGGGTGATGCAATGCGAGACTCGCACGTGTCATACGCAAGTGGAATCATGCCCTCACTGTCAGCCTGCTTCTTGCTATGTAGAGACACTTGTCTGTACAGAGTGATGAAGCAGAGCTGACATTGCTCTCCCTGCTTCTTGCTCTCTAGAGACACTTGTCTGTACAGAGTGATGAAGCAGAGCTGACATTGCTCTACCTGTGGACTATGTCGGACAAAGAATTTTTTTTATAATAAAGATGGAGTCTCTAAATTTGTTTTGTTTTATTTCTAATAAAAAATGTTTTCTATTGTGTTTTTATTTTACTGTTTACTAGAAATTCATAGTGGCCATGTCTAATTTTGCGTGACCTGGCACACCATACAGAAACACGACCAAATTGCAAGAACAAAAGAATCATTTTATTCAGGTGACCCTTTTAACAAGACAGACATTTCGGCTGTATTTGAGCCTTTTTAAAGGTCAATCTACAAGAAGATGAAAATAACACAAGAACAACAAATGAACAAATGTATTAGCAGAGAACAGACAATACCACTGCTGGTATCTGTAAAACATACATTGGGGAAGGCAGGGACGCAATTGGTAGGACTGGAGTCACAGAGGAAAGCTCTTATCAGAAAAAATGTAGAAATGTCCCAAAGTAAAAAGAATCAGTATTATTGCATAATGGAACAGAGCAAAAAATGGGAATCTAGTTAAAGTAAATACAAGTGTAAAAGGAAGAAAACAGGGACTCACCTCTCCTGTGTAGCACAAGATGTGAGTGAGCACATGCCAAGACACTCTTAAATCAGGAAGTAATGGGTCATGTGACCATGATGAGCCATGTGACCATGATGAGCCATGTGACCAGTCTATAACCCTCGAGGTAATACAACATTCACACCAGACTGGTCACATGGCTATGACGTCATTGAAGGTCTTGTGGTCACCCGGGGGCACAGCAATGATCGGACCCGGACCTTATCAGCATCTACAAGCCACCCTTCCTCATTATTTATATAGGCTTTAGTATCCTTCCAGTCCATGTCATGTAGGTATCTGTTACACCTTGTGGCTCTCCTGTTGCAAGGAGTGAGGTGGTCCCCCATTCCTTGTCTGCCACAGGCCCTCCTGCTCAGCAGCACCAAAGGTCTGGGAGACTGCGCAGTCTGCAGGAGTTGCCTCCTCAGAGACGCAGCAGAAGGGTGACACCTAGTGGTTCTCCCCTTGCAAGGAATGGAGCGGTCTCCCATCCCTTGCCTGCCACAAGCCCTCCTGCTCAGCATCACAGAGGGTCTGGGAGGTTGCGCAGTGTGCAAAGGATGGATGCTCAGGGAAGCAGCAAGACTTACCTTATCTCTGCACATTGTGAAACCGAGGATCCCGCCTTTATGATCCAGAGGCAGGAAGATGAGTATGTGCCCCACGTGACGTCTTCTGATTCGCTCACTGATATCACACGGCCCGATAACGAGGCTGGTGATGTGCTGAATCCTGACTGGCCGGGCCAAGACGTCACGAATCCTGATTGGGTCACGTCCATCTCGCGCCCGCCCTTGGGTGGAGCTACATCTCCTTAAAAGCTCCCCCTGCCATCATGGCGGTGCGTGACCGTCCTTCTATGTTTGGATGTCTGGCAGCGTGCTGCCACGCCACTGCTCAGGCATTATTGTCTTTTTTGGGCTTGGCCCTTGCTGCTTAGGCAGTACCTGGTTTGCAGGCCGTGTTCCTGCCTTGCTGCTCCGGCAGTATCTCCTTTAACAGGCCGTGTTCCTGTCCCAGGTGAGCTTCTCGAGTCTCCACCGGACTTACCTGGTTATTGAAAGCACACGTGCGTGGGCACCTCTGTGCTACCCTCGTGCCATATTCTGTGACTCCTGCTGGCACACGTGCGTAGGCACCTCTGTGCGTCCCCGTGCAACAGGTACACCTTTTGAGAAGCCCCACGCCATACAACCCTCACGGGTTAGGGCGGACCGGTGTACATAGATCGTCTGTGACATTCCAGACGATCACTAGTAGCAACCCGCTCACTCTTTCCTGACCATAGCAGCGGTCCCTTACACCGCACAGTGGACCTTGACCGGCGGAAGCTGTCCATTTCCCATCTTGGCACACTTCCCCGGGTCCCCCTCGTAACAGGTATCTACTAGTGATGGGGAGATCTTGAGTTTTTGGTTTTAAAAAAAAAAACTATGCGCATGCGTGTCAATATAGTGCACATAATGCTAGATCATAGTCGAGCTTTGATCGATCATCCCTTCCTATAGGTATTGCTTCTCTTGGCTGCCCTAACAACTAACATAATATTTGTTACAGTGATTGCGCACATGCACATAACATAATGGCGTCATTTCCTCCTTCACCTTCGCGTTTGAATGGTGATTATGGCGGGCCCGTCCTTCCCTCTATGCTGAATGCTATACGACCACCGGCCGTTCATCCACTGTAATTAGACTATTTAAACTGTGTCCATGTCTCATTTCTTCACTTGCTCCTGACGAAGCCGCAGTTAGCGGTGACACGCGTTGAGCTGCCTCACAGCTTGTCCCTTCTGTTCTGTCCTCTGTTTCCCCCACTTGAGTCCTTTGGTATTGTGTGTTTTTTTTTTTTTTTTTTTTTTTTTTTTTTTTTTTTTACAGGCACACCATCTTCCATATACTTTAAGCTTTCTATTCTCAGCCTGGTATCTCCTTTCTCATGCTTCTTGCATAGGGATATATATACTGCTCAAGAATTAAAAGGAACACAAAATACAAAATCCTTGTTTAATTGTTCCCTATATTTTTTTGAGCAGTATATATTCGTGTAACACTTGACTTTGTGTGATTGCATCCTGGTTTATTATGCCAGACTTTTTCCTCTTATAGAGCCTATCCCTTTATGCTATTAAAGGTGGTTGTGTTTTTTGCTTATGTGGATGTCTGAACACGCCCAAATACTTTGATTGTGTCTTTGACACTTTTTGTACTAGAAACCTTGTGACCTGGGCTACTTTACCGTTATTTTGGGAGGTCTGCCATTTATTGCCCTAAGACTTACCACAATAATGGTATTAAAAATTTCTGCTTGGGACTAATTATTGTGTCAGTATTGTTACAAATTGACTATTGTATAGTGCATTCTGTACACTCTATGGGACAGCTGTTTAACATGTTTTTCATTGTTTTGCACGTCTTTTGAATGTTTTGGATACAATAAAGTGTTGTTATTTATTATATTGGTGTGCACAATTTCTGCTTGCAGAATATCTTACTCCTTTTCTTGCGGTTTACTATTTTCTCTGCAATTGTGGCACTCGCTCATGTATTAACCACATGTTGTTGTTTTTTTCGGTATTGCGTGCACCCTGCCTCTTTTTAGTCCCGGCTATACCTGCCAGCCTTAGATACTCTGCCTGCCTTTAGGGTCAGCTGCCACAGTCCTGGTCACTGCCCTGGGAGTGGTACCTGGTGGCTGCCTCGAGGCAGACACTTAGTCAAGCCCCTCCCACTAAAGGGTAAGCCTGGTCCACCCTGTGGTCCAGTGGGTCCACTCTCGCTCGCCGCCTTAACAACTGCAGGTACTAAACTGGAGTATTTGTAATTCTCCAGAAAAAAAAAACATAGTGTGGATGTTACAAAATAGTGACTGCAGCCGATAAAGAATTCACTGAGAGGTGCAATTTTCACTTTTGGGGTTTTCTGCTGTCCTGGCACCTTAGTGGCTCTGCAAATGTCACCCGCAAACTATTCTAGCAAAATTTGTGCTTCAAAAGTCAGTGTTCCCTCCTGCTCAGCCCTGCCGTGTGGCCAAACAGGAGTTTCTGATGACATATAGGGCATCACCGCGTGAAGTATCAGCGGGTTAAAAATGCTCACTATACCCCTAGAATAATTACTTGACCGGTCTAGCTTCCAAAATGGCTTCACATGTGGGGGTTTCTGCTGTTTAGGTACATTAGGGGCTCTGCTTATAAGATATGTGTAACGCCTGCCTGGATTAACAGACTCAGATGGGATGTAATGGACAGGCTAGAGGGAAGCCACTCACCAAGCAGGACCCCCAGAACCCTGAAACCCTTTAACCCCTATACAGGGATTTGGAATTACACAGGGCCCTGGAGATCACTACCTGTGGAAGGCTGCAGGCCGATGAGAGTAGTCGTCAGGCAGGGTCAAACCAGGAAAAGCAGAACAGGGACAGAATCGGCAGGCAAGGACGTAATCAGAAAACGTAGCAGAGGTCAAATCCGGATCGGGCAACGAGGTACAAAAGCAGCAGGCAGAGGGGTAGTCAGAAAACACGCAGAAGTCAGCGCACAGGAATCACAAAACAGAATAGGGGGGATCAGGAGCCAGGAAATCAGAACTATCTCTGGCAGAGGTCAGCAGACAGGAGGGGAACTAAGAAGGGTGTGATGTCTTCCCATTGGCTGTAGCTGAACGCTGGCAACTTCAGCTGGAAGACACATGCCACCCACAGTCAGCCAATGGTATTGCAGATCCCAAGATAACCCAGCTCAGTGGATGATCGAAGCCTGCGCCAACCAGTGCCACTGGCATCGACTCCTCTCCCATCACCAGCACCATCCACGGCAGGAAAACGGCGTCACCTGGCGCTCGGAGCAGAAGTTGCTGGAGCGGACTCCGGTGGTGATGTAACAATATGGTGAGCACAATCTATTCCAGCCAAATTTCCATTCTAAATATTGTTCCTCCCATTCCGAGCCCTGCCATTTGTCTAAACAGAACGTTTTGACTACATGTGGAGTATCACTGTGCTAAAAAGAAAGTGGGTAATAAACCGTGGGGTCAACTTTTTCGTGGTATCTTTTGCAAATGTGCAAAATGTGGTAATATAGCAACATTTTCGTGAAAAATAAAAATAATGTTTTCAATATGACGATCTAATGTTATCAAATTCTGTGAAGTACCTGTGGATTCAAAATGCCCACTATACCACTGAATAAAATCCTTGATGGGTCTAGTTTCCAAAATGGGGGCACTGGTAGGAGATTTCTGCTGTTTAGGTACCTTACGGGCTCTGCAGCCAAATTTGTGTTCCAAAATTCAAATATTGCTCCTTCCCTTCCAAGTTCTCCTGTTTGTATTTGCCATTACGCACTAGAGGTCCAGTGCCAGGTCCACAATTAAAATATATATTTTTTTTAAATCTTCCTCCCTCCTCCAAACTCTTTATGAACTCCAGCGTCTTTTTGGAGGAGGGAGGGGGGCGCCACAGTCATTTATATTTGTCTCTGGGGTCAATCAGCTTCCTGCCCTGCCGTGTGGCCGTGCGTTCACACTGCAGAGGTGACAACAGCATGATGTAAAGCAGAGGAGGACAGGAGATGCCGCCGCCGAAGCTTGGAGCCTGGTCTTTAGAGCCCAAGATAGCACCGGACAAGCAGCCTGGGGGGACGCTGCATGGAGGATGGGGGGATGGAGTATGAATTGGGTGCACAGCATGGAGGATGGGGTATGGAGTATTAAGGGGATGCACAGCATGGAGGGTGCAGGGGTAAAGCATGAAGGTGGTTTGCAGTATGGGGGATGGAAAATGAGGGTAGTACACAGTATGGAAAATGAGAGGGTGCACAGTATTGCGAATGGGAGGTGCACTAGGGAGAATGGGAGGCTTAGTATGGAGAAGGGATTGCTTGGGGGGTACGGTATGGAAAATGGGGTAGCATGGGATGGGCACGGTATGGAGAAGGGGTAGCATGGTGGGACTCGGCTCAATATGGAGAGCAGTTAGCATGGGGCGTCTCTGTATGGAGAAGGGGTAGCATGGCAGGCTTGGTATGGAGAAGGGATGGCATGCAGCGGGCTCGGTATGGAGCAGGGGTGGCATAGAGATGGGGTAGCATGGAGGGGGCTCGGTATTGAGAAGGGGTGGCATGAGGATTGCTCAGTTAGGAGCCTGGGAGTGTTCGGTATGCACAATGCGAAGTATAAAGCAAACATTTCCCTTGTTTTGCATCAGTCACAATCCGTTGCCTTGAGGAATTACGGTATCCTGCAAAATATTTTACAGGAATGTTTGTTCCCCATAGACTTTTATTAGCGACGGATTGTGACTGATGGCCCTGCGTTGCATCCGCCGCCTGACGATCAGTCGTTTACTGACTGACCGTCATGCGAGAGCAACGCTGAATGTAACTTTTTTTTGTGCAGCGGATCGTTTTTTTACTGTGAGCATGCGCACAGTAAAAAACCATGATCCACTGTAAATTCAGTTCCAGTTCCAGCGGCCTGAACGTTCAGCTGATTGCCCGGGCGCCGGCTTTTGAGAGCAATCAGCTGTTCGCCCGGCTGTGAACGATCAGCTATTCACGCGGGCGCCGGCCAATCAGCTGATCGCTCAGAAAAGCTGCCGGTGAAACAGTAAAAATTAAAAAAAAAAAAACACACAAAAAACGGATCTTTGTTTTGCAGCATCAGTTACCTCAATTGTGCCACTATCTGCAACACATCCGTTGCATCAGTCACACAAGTGATTGTGACTGATGCAAAATAACGGAAATGTGAACATAGCCTAAGGCTCATGATAGAGTGGGGACAACATGAGGGAGACAGTGCAGTGGGGACTGCATGGAGTTGGGGAACAGTGGAGATCATAGCTCATAAGTGAGGAAGGTGTGGTGGGTATACTTCATAGTGGGGAGGGCAGTGTGGGGGTTTTCATTTGAGGGGTGGTGTGGCTGTCATATTTCACTAGGGACAGTGTAGTGAGAATACGTTATAGGAGAGAATAATGTGGAGGCCGTATACTATAAGTGAGGAAGGTGCAAGGTCATTTTTTTTGTGCAGGGAGCTCAGTGATGGGCAATTATTTATTCAGGTACACAGCATAGGGCTTACTTAGGGTGGTTATGCCAATTAATCTGCATGCACAGTTATGTAGGGAGCATAGCCCTGGCATACACAGTTTTAACGTAATATTTTATTTTGTATATGCAAACTGTTTTGTGCATCTTTGTTGTGCCCAGTGACTCGGTGCAGTGGTGCACTCTCCTATTTGTGAGAGTAAAGGGTACTTTACACGCTGCGACATCGCTAGCGATTGCTAGCGATGTCGAGCGCGATAGCACCCGCCCCCGTCGTATGTGCGACATTTGATGATCGCTGCCATAGCGAACATTATCGCTACGGCAGCGTCACACGCACATACCTTGTCAGCGACGTCGCTGTGACCGCCGAACAATCCCTCCTTCAAGGGGGAGGTGCGTTCGGTGTCACCGCAACGTCACTAAGCGGCTGTCCAATAGCAGAGGAGGGGCGGAGATGAGCGTCCGGAACATGCCGCCCACCTCCTTCATTCCTCATTGCTGGTGGACGCAGGTAAGGAGATGTTCGTCATTCCTGCAATGTTACGATGTGTGCTGCCGCAGGAACGACAAACATCGTACCTGCAGCAGCAACAATATTAAGGAAAGGAGCAACGTGTCAACGATCACCATTTTTAGATGATTTTGCGATCGTTGATTGTCGCTCCTTGGTGTCACACGCTGCGATGTCGCTACCGGCGCCGGATATGCATCACTAACAACGTGACCCCAACGATATATCGGTAGCGATGTCGCAGAGTGTAAAGCACCCTTTAGTGCTGTCTAAAATCACTTAGCATTTTTGCACTTGTGTCCTAACACTGGAGGAGCAGAGTAGCACTCCAAGTGTCAGTGTGGGTGTGCACACTATGTGACTGCAGTGTCAGTGTGGGTGTGCGCACTATGTGACTGCAGTGTCACTGTGGGTGCACATACAATGGGACTGCAGTGTCAGTGTGGGTGTGCATGCCATGTGACTGCAGTGTCAGTGGGCCCACTATATGACTGCAGTGTCAATGTGGTGCCCACACCATGTGACTGCAGGTACCTTCTGACACCTGGTTGCTGCCTGCATTTGAATGCAGATTCAATGAAAAAGAAGGTTGTTGAAGTGAGCAGACAGCACATCACAACACCTTGTCCCCCCTACTGAGCCACTCACTTACTATACTTCCAGGTGCATCAAGTGGCAGCTACAGACACAGGATCCAGGCGTCAGAACGCAGCCATTTTGTGTGCACACCTGCACTGACGCCTGGAGTGTGCCGCTGTGCTCCGCCATGTTGTGTACATACCTGCAATGATGCTTGAAGAGTGCCGCTGTGCTCCTCGCGTGTTGGGTTCACTCCCGTACTGACAATTGGAATATGCTGCTGTGCTCCACCATATTGTGTGTACACCCGCACGTACACAATATGGGGGGAGGAATGTATTTATTGTATTTATGACCACACAGCATGTAGAGTGATGGTGGGCAGGGGGAAGTAGGTATGACCGCACAGCATGGAGAGAGACGGTGGAGAGGAGGAAGCCTATATGGCTACACAGCATGGAGACAGACGGTGGAGAGGAGGAAGCCTATATGGCCACACAGCATAAAGAAGAGGAAGTATGTATGACTACACAGCATGGAGAGAGAGGGTGTGGGGGGGATGTATGACCACACAGCATGGAGAGAGAGGGTGGAGAGGAGGGAGCGTGTATGGCCGCACAACATGGAGAAAGAGGATGGAGAGTAGGCAGTATGTATGACCACACAGCATGGAGAGAGAGGGTGGAGAGGAGGGAGTGTGTATGACCACACAGCATGGAGAGGAGTACACAATAAATCCAGATTTTCATTTTATCTGATATTTTAGGCTAACTCCTCAAGCCATTAATTTCAAAAAAGGAAGAGAATGGAGTAATTATGTGAAGCCCCACAGGTATTGTGTCGGTGTCGGTGCGTTACCTTCAGGGACTCCACGTTGCTGGATCTCCGTCACTGGTAGGAAATCTTCTGTTTTGATCGTGACGCCACTCTCAGTATTGCGGTCAGTGGGGACCGCCACTGCAGGTTAGGGGACGCCTGGGGCTGATGGTGGGTGCAGTCGGATGTAGTAGCCTCCTGAGAGTGAGGCAAGCCCCAGGGCCCTGTGTAGGTTTGTAGTACCACAAGTCGCAGAATGACCACACAAGCAGGAATGTCTTTCAAGGGCTTTACTCACATTTGATGGCAGGGTGAGTAGCCCGGGCGTAGCTGAGATGAACCAGGTGGGAACCAGGTATCCTTCAGGCTGACTTTATGAGGGTGACTACTGACTCGCCTTCCTTAGCCCTTGGTGGTTTGGGGTGACCCCGACTTTTAGTCCCTATGGGGGTCACCCAGGGAAGATGCTCCAAGCCTCTCTCCCCTTCTTGGTTGCCGTATGCTTGTTCCCCGGACCAGGCCACTCCAGCCTCTTGCCTCCTATGACCTATGGGCCCTCACTGCGGTTACGTGGCTGCGGCTTTTGTAGTGTTGTGGTGTGGGCTTTAAGAGCCCCACACCGGCAGGTTTAGCAGAAGAAAGTTGAATCTATCTCCGCTTCGGGATCTGCCGCCCGGTTGGGCCTGGTGCTCTCTAGCAGTCTCCTTACTTCCCACTCCGTGCACTCTCTAGCTGAAGCTGGCTTTCAGGCAGCACTCCTAGTTGACCGTTCTCCCCCGTCTGTAGCCACTGCGCGGGCGCTGTTAGACAGCAACAGCCCCACAGGTCTGCTCCTTACTGAGCCCTATGGAGTTCTGCTCTAACTGACTCACTGCTCCTCCTCTCCTGTTCTTGCCTACGCCACCTAGCAACCAGACTCTCTTACCACACCCCTTGAGAGGAGATGGAGGCTCTACCCCCTCCACTATTCCAGTGAAGGTGAAGGCTTTTCCCCCTCCTGGGATCCCCAGGGGTCCTCTCATGGGTACATGTGTGAGACCTGATCACTATGCGCCTGTGTACCACACCCCTGTCAGCCTTCTGGATTACCTGTATTGTACTGTCCCCAGCATGGGTGCAGTACTCAGTGGTGCCTGACCAGGTCAGGGGCGCCACATTCCCCCTTAGTTATCACCAGCACGTCCTCGGGCTGCAAGACAACATTTTAAAATGCATAAAACATTAAAACATGGTAAAACATTTTTTAAAAGCACCAGGTACCATACATCACCACCCTCCACCCACAAGTCCGTTAGCCCACCCAAAACCCTTTCACGTTGGCCGCGGCTTCAGCCACTTCTGGCAGGATGTAGAGGCGGCTTACTTGGGCTGGTGGTTTCAGGGTATACCTGGCCTGGTGGATCCGCGCCTTCAGCCTCTTCTGGCAGGATGCAGAGGCGGCCTCCACAGTTGGTGCTGACCAGGTACCCTCTTTGTGGTGGAGAGCCAGGCCCCATAAACAGGCATGCTCTCTGGTTGCAGGTAAGCCAAGGCCCTATATACGGACGGGCTCCTCCTGGTTGCAGACGAGCCAAGCCCCTAAACAGGCTGACTCTGGTGGTGGTGGTGCCCTCTGGTGTAACTATTTACACTGCGAGAGTTTGTGGCTATAGCCAGTTCATAGCCTTAAGGTTTATTTCTCACAATAGTTTTTGTGGGCACATGCTTGAACTTTAAAACGTTGCAAAACAAACTTTTTCAAAACTTTAACTGATAACTTCTTTCTTTACTTTACTCCTCCATACCAGGGCTTTGGCCTGTTGGGCTGCGGCACCTGTTGCTTCCTTGCTCTTTGTCGTCGTCTGAGGTAGTCTCATCTGTAGGTTCCTTGTCTTTTCTTTCTTGATCTTCATCTGTGTCTTTATCTCTGTCTTTTCTTTCTTGTAGCATGGGGTGGCTGTAAGGTTTGCTGGTGCATAGTGCTACGTCAAGCGCGTACAGTCCTCTTTCGCCTTCATGCATAGTGAATTGTACTGAATCCCCCATCTTTAGGTTTCTGCCAGGGTGTCCTCTAGGCAGATGAGCGCTCACATCTCTTCTGTTGACAAATATCCCTTCTTTGATACCAGGGGCTACAATAAAGCCATATCCGCTTTTCAAGTTGAAATCCTCCACTACTCCTCTGCAAAGGGGTCCTCTGATCTGGGCTTTGGACCTTCTCAGTAACCTTTTCTCCTGTAGGTCTCTGGCTGTGACTTCTCTCTGCTCTGGAGACTGTGGTGCAGGGGACAGCGTTGTTCTATTGCGACGCCTGGTCTTGCGGGCTGGGTTCTGCTGGGCTGTTACCTCAATGCCTGCAGGGCCCCAGGTAAGGTTTCTGGGCTGATCTTCGTCAGCAGACGGTGTCAAGTCCTCCTCATCCCAGCGGGAATAGGGCAACATCTCCGGCTCTGAGTATAAATCCACTACTGGTGGCTCCGGAGTCAGCTCCTCAGCTGCCTGGCCTCCTCTCCCCCTTAGTTCTTCTTGGCACTCCTTTGGTGGCAGTGCTGGGGATGGGCTTTCTTCAGCTGGTCTGGGCTGTGGACTCTCTGGCGCGGCTGCAGGGGTTGCCTGAATCTCCTTGGGGGTATGCGGAGGGAGCAGATACCGATCCACCATCTCTTGCGGGAACTGGGCCTCTAGGTCAGCCTTCAGCTTCCAGTATTCGGGGTCCTCCCCTATCAGGGTCTTCCTAGCAGGGACCTCTTTGGACTGGGGAGCGGTGTCTGCTCTGGCCTTGCAGGCCGGGGTAAATGATGAGGTAATCTCTTCTTGGCGGGCCGCGCCTGGCATGGCGGCGGCCTGGTCTTGGCGGGCCGCGCCCTGGCTGGCGACGGCCTGGTCTTGGCGGGCCGCGCCCTGGATGGCGGCGGCCTGGTCTTGGCGGGCCGCGCCCTGGCTGGCGGCGGCCTGGTCTTGGCGGGCCGCGCCCTGGATGGCGGCGGCCTGGATCTGTGTCGCTGTTGCAGGGGGCTCTGTGCAGGCTGGGCTGGACGTCGCTGCAGCAGTCTGGGCTTGGCGGGCCGCGCCTGGCGTGGCTGCGGCCTGGTTCAGCACCTCACTTGCGGCGCGGACGAGCGTTGCTGCGGCGGTGGGGTCTCGGCGGGCCGGGCCTAGCAGGGCGGCGGCCTGGGTCAGCGTTACGCCTGCGACGCGGATGAGGGTCGCGGTGGCAGCCGGTTCTTTGCGGGCCGGACTGGGCGCTGCTGCAGGGACCGGGTCGTGGTGGGCCGAGCAGGGCATCGCTGCGGCGGCCGGGGCTTGGCGGGCCGCGCCTGGCGTGGCTGCGGCCTGCTTCAGCGTCGCCGCACCGGACGCCTCTTCGGGGACCGCGGGCGTAGCAGCAGGGGTCGGGGCACTTGCGCTGGCCGGGGCATCACTCGACTCACCCACCGGTGGCAGCATCGGGGTCTGCGTCATCGCCGTCCTGTCTGGCACTCGGCGCGCGGTTCTCCTTTCATAGGCCCGAACCGCCGCGGTCATCTCCAGCATTTCCAGTCGTTCTTCCCGGATCTGCTCCACAACCCGGTTCTCCAGTCGGTCGCAGAACTGGGCCAGCTCCCGATACCACCAGGCAGCGGAGCCCGGTTCTGGATTTCTGCGGTCAGACGCCATTTCTTCTGCGCCGTCTTCTGCACGACTCTCCAGCTGTGGACTCGCCGTTGCCTCCGATAACAAGCTGTTCAGTTTTTGCTCTGCCTCTTTCAGCAGCTCCTCTCCCAGCAGCAGGCTTCTGGCTCCCTTTCTGTCCCGACGTCTCTGGACGCTTCCGCTTTCTTCATCAGCAAGGTCAGAACTCTGCAGGGGATCTCTGGGTAGCCACACCTCTTCGTGGGCGGTAACTTCTCCCAGCGCGGGCTGCTGTTGTTTTTCAGCGCGCTTTTCATGGTGGCAATATGGCGGCGCTTCCAATTTTTCAAGCGGACCGCCCAGGCACATGGTCACCTGTCTGAACAGGTCTAGTCCTTATCCTGTTCGTGACGCCAGATGTGAAGCCCCACAGGTATTGTGTCGGTGTCGGTGCGTTACCTTCAGGGACTCCACGTTGCTGGATCTCCGTCACTGGTAGGAAATCTTCTGTTTTGATCGTGACGCCACTCTCAGTATTGCGGTCAGTGGGGACCGCCACTGCAGGTTAGGGGACGCCTGGGGCTGATGGTGGGTGCAGTCGGATGTAGTAGCCTCCTGAGAGTGAGGCAAGCCCCAGGGCCCTGTGTAGGTTTGTAGTACCACAAGTCGCAGAATGACCACACAAGCAGGAATGTCTTTCAAGGGCTTTACTCACATTTGATGGCAGGGTGAGTAGCCCGGGCGTAGCTGAGATGAACCAGGTGGGAACCAGGTATCCTTCAGGCTGACTTTATGAGGGTGACTACTGACTCGCCTTCCTTAGCCCTTGGTGGTTTGGGGTGACCCCGACTTTTAGTCCCTATGGGGGTCACCCAGGGAAGATGCTCCAAGCCTCTCTCCCCTTCTTGGTTGCCGTATGCTTGTTCCCCGGACCAGGCCACTCCAGCCTCTTGCCTCCTATGACCTATGGGCCCTCACTGCGGTTACGTGGCTGCGGCTTTTGTAGTGTTGTGGTGTGGGCTTTAAGAGCCCCACACCGGCAGGTTTAGCAGAAGAAAGTTGAATCTATCTCCGCTTCGGGATCTGCCGCCCGGTTGGGCCTGGTGCTCTCTAGCAGTCTCCTTACTTCCCACTCCGTGCACTCTCTAGCTGAAGCTGGCTTTCAGGCAGCACTCCTAGTTGACCGTTCTCCCCCGTCTGTAGCCACTGCGCGGGCGCTGTTAGACAGCAACAGCCCCACAGGTCTGCTCCTTACTGAGCCCTATGGAGTTCTGCTCTAACTGACTCACTGCTCCTCCTCTCCTGTTCTTGCCTACGCCACCTAGCAACCAGACTCTCTTACCACACCCCTTGAGAGGAGATGGAGGCTCTACCCCCTCCACTATTCCAGTGAAGGTGAAGGCTTTTCCCCCTCCTGGGATCCCCAGGGGTCCTCTCATGGGTACATGTGTGAGACCTGATCACTATGCGCCTGTGTACCACACCCCTGTCAGCCTTCTGGATTACCTGTATTGTACTGTCCCCAGCATGGGTGCAGTACTCAGTGGTGCCTGACCAGGTCAGGGGCGCCACAATTACACATATTGTGAATGCAAAAATATAATTTATTCAAGACACCAAACAAAATTGAAGACAAACATTTGACATGAATTTAAAAGGATGCAGTGTTACAGTGTGCTAAAATACACTATGATGCGGAGGTTTTACACATGCTGTTTGCAGGGCACTGCGGCCGCTGCCGCTGCCCCTGACTGCTGAGCCCCTCACTACGTCCCCCCCATGGTCACCTCTCCCTCCTCCCCACTGTGCAATGCCCCCCGCTGCCCCCCTTCCCTGCTGGGACCTCCTACAGGGCATATAAACAGCTGCCGGAGTCCCTCCTTTCTCTTACCACATCTGCCCTCAGGGTGAGCATCGCCGATGGACCCCCTGGAAGCAGCGGTAAGAGAAAGGATCGGACGGGAGGGAGCCGAATGGCTTGCCTCCCTTGTGGGCACCAGCTCCCTCCTGCCGGTTCCCAGCAGCGGTGGGCGCAGGTCTTCCAGACCCTCCCGTCCACCGCAGCGCCTAAGCCCCACAACAGACCCCAGGCGCAGGGCGGCCCGGTCCAGAAGGTCCGGTCCGCTCTCACCCCCGGCCACCTATCCCCTGCCCCACCGGTCATCGGGTTCACATATATCTCGCAGCGCTGCACCCCCGTCACCCAGGCATGCTGCCCCCCACCGAGCATCGCGTTCGTCCACGCCGCGCAGCGATGCTCCCCCTCCCCTCAGGAATGCTGCCCCCACCCTGGCATCACGCTCGCCACCACAATGCAGAGCGCCTCCCCCCAGGCACTCTGCACCGCCCAGCATGACGCGCCCCTCATGTTGCTTACCGCTCCATGCTGAGGCTGCGTCACATCCGGTATCCATGGCAGCCGAGTCACTTCCTGTGACTCGGCAACCATGTGACTATACTGTACTTCCGGTTTTCGGCCCCCGGACCGGAAGTGATGTCATTAAAAGTAAAAGCGGCAAATTTAAAGGGAAATGCAGTCATAAACAAACATGCTTTATAACTGCATTTCCTGCCCAGCGTTCGCATTCTTTACAAAGCGAACGTGGTGGTCTGCAGCAGTCAAGCACCCACCCTCCAGCCAGCAATCTCCACTGCCCTCTAATCACACATCAGCATCCAGGCCACATTATGGGAGCATCAGAAAGCAGAAGCTCTTCAGCCGAGGGATCAGCACACTCTGACTCGCATCAGGAATGCAGGGACCATCATGGGCACCTTCCCCAATCTGACCCTAGCAAGAACAATGAGTTCCATGGTGAAGAGGATCCATCCTTACCCCTGACACCGCCATGCTCCAACCTACAGCTCCAACCGCAGGAAATCCAAGGTACTCCTCCATTAGATTTACCCCCCCCTGCACCCCCTGCCAACCCCTGCAATCCATCCATCGCCCATCCTGCCAGTAAGCCAACCGCAGGTAGAAGCAAGGCACTCATCACGCGTGGGGTCAGCCGAGCCAGGATCATCAGCTCTCCATCGTAGACCCCCTAGGGGTCATAACCACAGAAGATCACCGTCCACTTCCCGCAGCAGAAGCCGAGATAGCCACGGGCGTCACTCCCGGCGCTCACGGCACAATCACCAGTTCCGTTCATCCAACCGCAGCAAGAGATCATCCCGCAGGAGACACCACACGCCATCCAGCACTGCGTCATCCGACTCTCGCCGCAGCCGCTCACTAAGCGGCCCTCCAGGCGAAAGGTTTGCTAATCACCACCACGCCAGCGAACCACTACCCGAAGAACTACCCCAGATGGCGGCGCCAGAGGGCCAACCTACCACATCGGCCGGTGAGTACAGCTTTACCAGCGCTTGGGCAGGGGGGACCCATCCAGGAGTAATGAGGGAAGCGGTTCGTTCACCGTCGGGACTAGTTCTAGTTAACCCCGCGTTCGTAAAACGCCAAGACATAGCGCATCAGCGCCCTGACCTACACAGGGACATGTTCTATTGTGGTGTTTCACCGCTTGGAACCCACCTAACCCCGGAAACAGTCCAAAAAATTTGGGCTAATGATTATGTGGATATCTGGTCCCTAATATCTGCGGATCAAAACACCGTCGACAAGGAAAGACGAGGCAACGACCGCCAATTCGCTAAAAAACCCACCGTAGCCAAGACCATAAATAATTGGTTGCAGGCTTTCTGCGTTATGGGGTGCGTGATGGGTCAGAAGCACCCCGAACGATGCTCAGAACTCTTCACTTACTGCGACACCATTTACAACTCCTATAAAACCCATGGGGGATCAGCGTGGTGGAAGTATGATGAAGAATTTAGGAGACGCCTGGCACTCCAACCACAATTGGGTTGGGGTGTAAAGACAACCGATTCGTGGCTCAGACTCATGATGGCGCAAAAGTCCTTTCAGTCCTTTCCAGGCCAATTTTCCCCAAACCACGGCACACCGGGAGCCGCAAATGTTCGCAGACCAGGTTGCTGCTGGCTCTTCAACGAAGGCCATTGCAGGTATCAAGGTCTCTGCAAATACAAGCATGAATGTTCATCCTGCGGGGGAAATCACACCTCCACCAAATGCGATAAGCAAACAACAAGGCACCATGCAAAAAATGCACCACCAGGTCCCAAGGACCCCAGTGATCGTGCACGAGATGGAGCCATGGCTCGAACGTTACCCCAATAAGGCGGCGGCTGACACCATCAGAGACGGTTTCACCCACGGTTTCTTTATCCCCTTTAATTTCTCCTCAGAACCAACCTTTGCCCCAAACCTGAAATCTGCCCGGGACCAACCACAGGTCCTGGAAAACAAATTACTCAAGGAAGTGGCACTAGGCCGCGTAGCAGGCCCATTCACTAAATTACCATTCCCAAACCTTCGCGTTTCACCCCTAGGGGTTGTGCCTAAAAAAGAAAAGGGTGAATTTCGCCTCATACACCACTTATCCTTCCCGGCCGGGAGGTCAGTAAATGACGGCATCCCCACAGAGGACTCAGCAGTGTCCTACGCGTCTTTTGACAAAGCAGTCGGACTGGTACGCAAAGCAGGGCAAGGAGCATTAATGGCTAAATCGGACATAGCGTCCGCCTTTCGCCTGCTACCAGTGCACCCTGATTGTCACCACCTGCTAGGGTGCTATTTCAACAAAAAATTCTTCTATGACATGTGTCTTCCCATGGGTTGCTCCATATCCTGCTCTCACTTCGAGCTCTTCAGCACCTTCCTAGAATGGGTGGTTAAGGACGTGGTAAAGATCAAATCAGTCACCCATTATCTAGATGATTTCCTGTTCGTTGGCCCCGCCAACTCGGAAACATGCGCTATTGCGTTAAATTCATTCCAGGCACTAGCGGACAAATTCGGGGTTCCGCTGTCAAACGAAAAAACAGTTGGCCCTGTGACATGCCTTTCCTTTTTGGGAATTGAAATAGACTCAATTACCATGATGTTTCGGTTACCACTGGAAAAGGTCCAAAAAACAACATCGTTCATCGACGGGTTCTGTGCGGTTCGTAAGGTAACCCTGGCGCAAATGCAATCTTTATTAGGCTTGCTCGCCTTCGCCTGTAGAGTCATGCCTATGGGAAGGATCTTTTCCCGTAGGCTTTGCCTGGCCACTAGGGGCATAGCTGCCCCCCACCACAGGATTCGCATCACCAGCGCCCTACGGGAGGACCTACGTGTATGGAGGTCTTTTCTAGCTAATTACAATGGACGCACGTGTTTTCAGGAACAGGAGGTTTCCAGCTCTGACATATCTCTATTTTCGGATGCTGCCGGGTCCACCGGATTCGGAGTTTTCCTTGGTCCCAAGTGGTGCGCTAGTCGCTGGCCCCAAAAATGGCACTTGTCAGGTTGGACAAAAAACCTCACTTTACTTGAGCTGTTCCCTATAATTGTAGCTACGGATCTTTGGGCAGATCAGCTGGCGAATAAACGAATCTGCTTCTGGACCGACAACATAAGTGTCGTCCACGCCATTAACCACCTGGCATCTTCTTCCCCGCCAGTGATCAGCTTACTGCGCTATTTAGTCCTCAAGTGCCTCGAGCATAACATCTGGTTCAGGGCCCGTCACGTGCCAGGGATCGATAACACTATTGCTGATGCCTTATCACGTTTTGAATTTCAGAAGTTTCGTGTATTACATCCGGAAGCGGACAGCATTGGCCAGAACTGTCCACAGTTCCTTTGGACGGTCCCCGAGGACAGCTGATGCCTTTGGTCCAGGCATCTCTAGCTCCATCTACGTGGCGTTCGTACGGTAAGGCTTGGAACGAATGGTTAAATATAGCACAACCGCTGCCTAGCCAGGTGTCTGCTTATTTTCTCAGCAACTCCGTTGCTCGGTATATAGCGCATTTGCATAGTAATGGCGTGTCGGGTATTGTAGCGCAGCAGCGGCTCGCAGGCATAGCCTTTCACTTCCGGGTTCGTGGATGGCCTGATGTCACCAAGGCCTTTCTGTTTACGCAGGCCGTTAAAGGCTGGAAGCGGAAGCGTCAGTGCACTGAAAGCAGAAGGCCCATTTCATTTGCCATTCTCTCAGGCATAATAAACCAGCTAGGCGACGTATGTGCCAATGACAGCGAGGTCCGCTTGTTCTCGGCTGCCTTCTCGCTTGCATTCTTTGGGGCTTTGCGAATCAGTGAATTAGTCAGCAGATCATCAGCTCGTCCCGGGGGTCTGCTCCACGACGATGTTATAATTTGCAATGGTGGAGTACGAGTTCGCATAAGGCGCTCTAAAACAGATCAGCTCGGTAGAGGAGTTTGGTTCCCCATTTTCCCGTTTCCCGGCCCCCTCTGTCCCATCCTTATCTTGCAGTGTTACTTAGAGTCTCGGGTTCCCGACAAATTCTTTTTAGAGCACGCGGATGGATCCCCGCTCACGGCAACGCAGTTTTCAGCCTTGCTAAAAACGTCACTTTCCAACCTGGGCTTACAGCCAGGGGATTATAGCACACACTCCTTCCGCATAGGCGCAGCAACCGAGGCAGCAAGGGCCGGCTTCTCGAACGAGGAGATAAAGCGGATAGGGCGTTGGAAATCAGACTGTTTCTTCCGCTATATTAGGCCAGATCTAATTTAACCCCCCGATCCCTGCAAACCACCAAATTTTACACAAGTCTTAACCTCGAACCAGCCTCGGCAGGCACTACATCTTTCCACATCCCTCAGATAACTAATCATTGCTAACCATTCAGTCCCGTAGTTCCGCCACCAAAAGCTATGACAACACTAATACAATGATGGACGCTGACACTATGATAACTATGCTGAGTACAGTTGCTAACAGCTTTTCTTCCTAGATCCGGCGAGACCTAGCATTTGGATCCTAGGTCACTCACACATATTCTGGGCAGCACGGCGGGCCGAGTCGAGACCAGGTGGAAGCGAGCTGGGATTTCATCACCTCAAGTTCCATTGGAGAGGAGTTGGGGGCATGGCCTGGACACAGGTCCTGCCCGAGGTAGTGAACATAGCAAGGATAGCCACGGGCCCTGTAGTGCTAGTCATCCACGCGGGTGGGAACGACCTGGTAAATGTGAGGATCCAGGAACTGCTTGCGGTCATGCAAGCAGACCTGGATAGGTTTAGCGGCTTCTTCAGCAACGTAGTGGTGGTATGGTCCAGTATATTACCAAGATTATGCTGGATAGGGGCAAGGAACATAGCGGCTGTGGAGAGGTCAAGGCGGCATGTCAATATGCAGATCGCCAAATTTATAGCATCAGGAAGAGGGATAGTGCTGGGACATGAGTTGCTGGAATCAGAGATCAGCAGATTAGTGCTAGAGGATGGTTTTAGCCTCAATGACATAGGTCTGGATATTTTCCTGTCAGACATCCAGGACGGGGTTGAGCGGGCCATGAGGGCCCTGTGTGGGGGTCGCAGCTCAGGCGTGGGCCTTCGCCACTCCGTGGCCGGTGGAAGAGGGATTTGGTGAGAGCCAACCTGCCACGGACGGCCGTAGGCATCGGGCCTCCTCCCTCAGGTTTAAGGCGGATTTGTGCCTGTGGTAAAAGCTGTGGCCAAAATATCAAGCAACCCCCTTTTATATCAAAATTGAATGGTGTTACGTGGATACCTTCAATAAAGAACAAAAGAAAGATATTCCATGTGTGGTCTCCTTCATTGCGCGGTGGGGAGGGGGAACCGGTTGGTGGGTCTCGGCAGTCTGCAGGGCACTGCGGCCGCTGCCGCTGCCCCTGACTGCTGAGCCCCTCACTACGTCCCCCCCATGGTCACCTCTCCCTCCTCCCCACTGTGCAATGCCCCCCGCTGCCCCCCTTCCCTGCTGGGACCTCCTACAGGGCATATAAACAGCTGCCGGAGTCCCTCCTTTCTCTTACCACATCTGCCCTCAGGGTGAGCATCGCCCGCCCTCCCTCCCTTAAGAAGGTTTTGTTACAAGTTCGGAAGTCACAGCCGGTGGAAGAGGGATTTGGTGAGAGCCAACCTGCCACGGACGGCCGTAGGCATCGGGCCTCCTCCCTCAGGTTTAAGGCGGATTTGTGCCTGTGGTAAAAGCTGTGGCCAAAATATCAAGCAACCCCCTTTTATATCAAAATTGAATGGTGTTACGTGGATACCTTCAATAAAGAACAAAAGAAAGATATTCCATGTGTGGTCTCCTTCATTGCGCGGTGGGGAGGGGGAACCGGTTGGTGGGTCTCGGCAGTCATGGTTATAGTACAAAAGAATAAAATCATATGATAAATGCTAATCTTAATGCTAAGTATGGTCATACAGATTTTGCACAATTCATTTGCCGTGGGGTAAATACTTATGTCTATATTAATAATAGTGGCTCATATTAGTTCCATATGTAAATTTATTGACATATTCATACCTTAATTGCTATCCTATAGCCTGCCTGGTGAATGTATGAAATATATGCTTTCTATGGACTGTTGTCCGGAGAGAGGTACAGTCACTATATGGACAAGTGCCAGTATATCCCTATTAGGGCGGACTTTTCACCAGAAGCAGTGCTATATTGCATTAATAGGATCTATAACATTCACTGATCATACATAGCAGCTAGTAGTGATATATACCATATTATCTCAGATGCTGCTTAAATAAGGTGAACAGTTCACAAAAGGAATTATTCTGCAGAGCACAGGGAACACATTATGCGCATGAACATTCAGGTGCATCTACCCCATTCAACAGACATCCTCTGCAGGTTATATGTGTAGGTCAGTGTGCTTGATTGCAATCCTTGTATTTAGCATAGCTTGCCTAGTGAATGTATGAATTATGTGCTTTCTATGGACTCTTGTCCAGAGAATTGTACAGTCACTAAGGCCGAGTGCCAATGTGTCCCTTTTAGGGCAGACTATTCACTAGAAGCAATGCTATATTGTATTGAATGGATCTAACATAAACTGGTCACACTTAGCAGCTAGTAGTGATATATACCATTTATCTCAAATGCTGCTTAAATAAGGTGAACAGTTCACAAAGAGTTGTTCTGCAGAGCACAGGGAACACATCATTATGCGCATGAACATTCAGGTGCATCTACCCCATTCAACAGACATCCTCTGCAGGTTATGAATAGATTGGTGTGCTACTAAGGCTACTTTCACACATCCGGTTTGAGCCCTGCGGCTCAATCCGGCTGTGAAAACTATGCAACGGATGCGGCGAAAACACCGCATCCTTTGCATAAGTTTTTACATGCGGCCCGTCCGTTTTTTTCCGGTTGCGGCATGCTACTGAGCATGCGCAGTGGAAAAAACCGCATGCGGCGACCGGATGCGTTTTTTTCCGCATCGCGCCGCATCCGGCCTCCATAGGTATGCATTGAAAAATGCGCTGCAGCGGCCGGATGCGGCGCGATGCGGTGTTTTTTGCCGGAGCAAAAAACGTTGCAGGGGACGTTCGATCCGGCCGCCGCATCGGCTAAATCTGCCGCATGCGGCCAAAACCGGACCGAACGCAAGCCCCTGCGGCACAATACGGCACTAATGTAAGTCTATGCAAAAAAAAACGCCACCGGCGTTACAAAAGCCGGTGGCGGTTTTTCTACAGAACGCCGTATTGTGCCGCAGAGCAAAAATCCGGATGTGTGAAAGCACCCTTAGATATGCATAAGCAGGGATGCAATAAGGAAAAATAGACCATGCACTAATGGGAGCTGGTAACACAGGCCCATATAATCACATCAACATAAAACAGTAGTTGTTACCCATGTTAGCATTGGTGATACAGCAGTGCTTCCACCTCCAGCCCTATGTACATTTCGCCTACGCTTCCTCAGGGGGCCTGGAGCATGGAGAGGAGGAAGTATGTATGGCCACACAGCATGGAGAGAGAGGGTGGAGAGGGGGAAATATGTATGACCACACAGCATGGAGAAAGAGTGGAAAGGAGGATTAATGACTACACAGCATGCAGAGAGAGGGTGGAGAGGGGGAAATATGTATGACCACACAACATGGAGAGAGAGGGTGGAGAGGGGGAAATATGTATGACCACACAGCATGGAGAGAGAGGGTGGAGAGGGGGAAATATGTATGACCACACAGCATGGAGAGAGAGAGTGGAGAGGAGGGTTAATGACGACACAGCATGCAGAAAGAGGGTGGAGAGGAGGAAGTATGTATGACCACACAACATGGAGAGAGAGAAATGGTGGAGAGGGGGAGGAAGTATGTATGGCCACACAGCATGGAGAGAGAGGGTGGAGAGGGGGAAATATGTATGACCACACAGCATGGAGAGAGAGAGTGGAGAGGAGGATTAATGACTACACAGCATGCAGAGAGAGGGTGGAAAGGAGGAAGTATGTATGACCACACAGCATGGAGAGAGAGAAATGGTGGAGAGGGGGAGGAAGTATGTATGGCCACACAGCATGGAGAGAGAGGGTGGAGAGGAAGAAGTATGTATGGCCACACAGCATGGAGTGAGAGGGTGGAAAGGAAGAAGTATGTATGACCACACAGCATGGAGAGAGAGGGTGGAAAGGAAGAAGTATGTATGACCACACAGCATGGAGAGAGAGAAATGGTGGAGAGGGGGAGGAAGTATGTATGGCCACACAGCATGGAGAGAGACGGTGGAGAGGAGGAAGTATGTATGGCCACACAGCATGGAGAGAGAGAGGGTGGAGAGGAGGAAGTATGTATGGCCACACAGCATGGAGAGAGAGGGTGGAGAGGAGGAAGTATGTATGGCCACACAGCATGGAGAGAGAGAAATGGTGGAGAGGGGGAGGAAGTATGTATGGCCACACAGCATGGAGAGAGAGGGTGGAGAGGAGAAAGTATGTATGGCCACACAGCACGGACAGAGAGGGTGGAAAGGAGGAAGTATGTATGGCCACACAGCATGGAGAGAGAGGGTGGAGAGGAGGAAGTATGTATAGCTACACAGCATGGAGAGAGAGGGAGGAGAGGAGAAAGTATGTATGGCCACACAGCATGGAGAGAGAGGGTGGAGAGGAGGAAGTATGTATGGCCACACAGCATGGAGAGAGAGGGTGGAGAGGAGGAAGTATGTATAGCTACACAGCATGGAGAGAGAGGGAGGAGAGGAGAAAGTATGTATGGCCACACAGCATGGAGAGAGAGGGTGGAGAGGAGGAAGTATGTATGGCCACACAGCATGCAGAGAGAGGGAGGAGCGGAGGAAGTATGTATGACCACACAGCATGGAGAGAGAAAAATGGTGGAGAGGAGGAAGTATGTATGGCCACACAGCACGGAGAGAGAGGGTGGAGAGGAGGAAGTATGTTTGGCTACACAGCATGGAGAGAGAGAGAGGGAGGAGAGGAGGAAGTATGTATGACCACACAGCACGGAGAGAGAGGGTGGAGAGGAGGAAGTATGTATGGCCACACAGCACGGAGAGAGAGGGTGGAGAGGAGAAAGTATGTATGGCCACACAGCATGGAGAGGAGGAAGTATGTATGACCACACAGCATGGAGAGAGAGAAATTGTGGAGAGGAGGAAGTATGTATGGCCACACAGCACGGAGAGAGAGGGTGGAGAGGAGGAAGTATGTATAGCCACACAGCATGCAGAGAGAGGGTGGAGAGGAGGAAGTATGTATAGCCACACAGCATGCAGAGAGAGGGTGGAGAGGAAGAAGTATGTATGACCACACAGCATGGAGAGAGAGAAATGGTGGAGAGGAGGAAGTATGTATGGCCACACAGCATGGAGAGTTATGGTGGAGAGGGGGAATATGTATAACCACACAACATGGAGAGGGGGAAGTATATACGGCCACACAGCATGGGGAGAAAGGTTGGAGATGGGGAATGTATATATGGCCACACAGCATGGGGAGAGAGGTTGGAGAGGGGAAATGTATATATGGCCACACAGCATGGGCAGAAGAGAGATGTATATATGGAGACAGTTGTGGAGAGAGGGAGGGGAGTTGGGATGTCTTTAGACACAGTATGGGGAGCAATCTGGCAATGTATACAGACATAGCATGGGGAGAATGAGTGAAGTGGAAATGTATACAGACATAGTATGGGGAGCGAGGGGGAGATTGCACATGAACACGTGCGGAGCAAACGGGGGAAATAAATCTTGAAGACACAGTATGGGGAATTTCAGGACTGTATGCAAGCGAGGGGGTAATTTTGAGGACACTGTATGGGCAGCAAATGGGCAGAATGGGTGCAGACACAGTATGGAGGAGCGAAGAGGAAATGTATGCGGACAGTTTGGGGAGTGAGGGAGAATGAGTGCACAAAATAGAGACTGGGTAGTTTGGGGGCATGGAGAGGGTGTAGCATGAGGGGACAGTGTGAGGCCATATGCCGAGGAGGGGTGTGTAATGATGGGGCACAGTATAAAGACTCGGCAGTATAATGGAGACACAGTATAGAAAACAGTGTAAAGAGGGGGCTCAGTATGGAAAGGAGAGGGCAATGTGGAGAGCATGTACCATTAGAGGGACAGTGTGTGCATCATATTTTGTGCAGAGAACAGAGTGAGGGGCAATTATTATTCAGGGGCACAGCGTTGGGAAGATATTTTCAAATAGGAGTATAATAATTATTCCGCTATCTTTAAGGGTCTCTCGTCAGGATGTGCTGCAGAAGACCAGAGAAGATGGAAGTCTGCAGAGACAAACTGTGGATGTAAAAAGTCATCATGGCATGTGGACAAGACGAAGAAAAGACAAAGACGACTCTGATCAGAGACAGCATCTTCTATAAGGTACCTGGATGTAAATGATTATTTATTATACTGACTAATTCTCATCAGTGCTGTGGTTCCTGTATGGTCCACAATCTGATGATGACTGATAACTCCCAGTATCTCTTTACCATTGTTAAGGATATACTGAAAGTTGTAGGTTCATGTAATACAAATGTATATGGGTCTGACCTGACATTATAATTGATGTACCATATACTGATGGTATTTCTGGTGATGTATTTCTGTACTGATGAGGGTTTTAATGCTGTTTCTGTAGTGATGGGGCTATATAGATGTATTTCTGTACTGCAGGTGGTTCTAGTGAGGAATTTTTGTACTGCTGGTGGTTGCGGTGAGAAATTTCTGTACTGCTGGAGGTTTTGATGAGTAATGTCTATACTGCTGGTGGTTCTGGTGAGGTATTTCTGTACTGCTGGGGGTTCTTGTGAGGTATTTATGTACTTCTGGGGGTTCTGGTGAGGTATTTATGTACTTCTGGGGGTTCTGGTGAGGTATTTCTGTACTGCTGGGGGTTCTGGTGAGGTATTTCTGTACTGCAGGGGGTTGTGATGCTGTGTTTCTATTCTAATGGGGGTTCTAATTATGTATTTCTCTACCTCTGATGATTCAGGTAATTGTATACTTGTAATGCTATTAGTTCTGATTCTGTACACAAGTAACAATTCATAACGTTTAAAATTATGTTATACATGGCTATATTAAAGAGGTTTTCCACTACTTTAACATTGATGACCTATCCTTAGGATAGGTCATCAATGTCCGATTGGACGGGGTCCAGCCCCCCCTGCCAATTGTATTTTCTATATACCGGCAGAGGCAACAGATGGCTGGATGTGCTCAATTCCGTATCTGCTCCATTTTCTGATAGTGGCCGTGGCCGGTACTGCACATCCGCTCCTATTTAAATCAATAAGGTGGATGTGCAGTACCCGACATACTTGAGCTCACATGACTGCCTACTCTTGACACTGGCATGGGAGAATCCTAAGGCTATGTGCGCACTAGGCCGTTTTACCCGCGGATTTGCTGCGGAAATTTCTTGAGAAAGGTTTGAAATCTTTCTGCAGACATTTCCCAGCAAAACCTATGGGAACAAAAAATAGCTGTGCGCACGGTGCGGATTTTTCTCAAGAAACTTTCTTGAGAAAATGAGCATGTCCATTATTTTCCGCAGGTACCTGCGGAATACCCCCGGAATTTCACTCCATTCACTGTAATGTAATTGCGAAATTCCGGGGTATACCGCAGGTAGCAAATGATCTGCGGTATACCCCCGGTATAGCCGCGATTTACCTGCGGTAATGCTCATCGCTCCCTGCGGTTTTGCAGGGAGTGATGTCATTATGACAGAAGAGGAGGCAGAGCAGAGTAAACACAGACGTCACACTCCCTGGACACCGCACAGAAGCGCTTCCGTGTGACGTCCGGCGGGTGCCCGTGCAGTCTGTGTCCCGCTGCAACCCCGCCGCTGCACGCACAGCAGTGTCAGTGTCTGCCCGCAGTGTCAGCAGCTTGTCACGCTGCAGCGCAGGCAAATACTGACACTCAGCAGTGCGTGCAGCCGCGGGGATGCCGAGCGCTGCTGTCAGGAGGTGAGATGAGATTATTACCTGCTGTGACGATCTCCTGCCTCCTGACGTCACCGTGGTAACTGCTGTCTATGCCCGTCTCGCGAGCGACCCGAGACTGTCACTAGCGGTGACGTCACGGGCTCTCGCGATACTGCTGACAACGCGGCGGGCATAGAAGTCAGTGACAGCGCTGATGGCAGGACTGCAGGAGATCATCACAGCAGGTAATGATCTCATCTATCCTCCTGACAGCAGCGCTCGTCATCCCCTGCAGTGACCTGGGCTATTGATGTTAGGTCACTGCATTGCTCTCCCAGCCAATGGGGAACATTCTGTTCTTCATGGACTGGGACAGTGACTATGGTATGGATCAACGTGGGAGGCCCCCCTCCCTTATTGGATTACGCCGGACGTGGAATTGATTGTTCTTATCAATAAATTGGTGAAAGAGGGAATGTGGGGAGTGTTTTTTTCCAAATAAAACTTTTTTTGTTGTCTATTTTATATTTCTTACTGACTGGGTTTGTGATGTCAGGTATCTGATAGACGCGTGACATCACTAACCCCAGGGCTTGATGCCAGGTGACATTACACATCTGGCATCAACCCCATATATTACCTCGTTTGCCACCGCACCAGGGCAACGGGATGAGTTGGGGCGAAGCGCCAGGATTGGCACGTCTAATGGATGCGCCACTTCTGGGGCGACTGCAGCCTGCTATTTTTAGGCTGGGGAGTGTCCAATAACAGTGGACCTCCCTAGTCTGAGAATATCAGACCCCAGCTGTCCGCTTTACCTTTGCTGGTGATCCAATTTGGGGGGGACCCCACGTTTTTTGTTTTAAATTATTTATTTAATGTAAAATAACAGCGTGGGGTGCCCTCTGTTTTGGATTACCAGCCAAGGTGAAGCTGCCAGCTGTGGTTTGCAGGCTGCAGCCGTCTGCTTTACCCTAGCTGGCTACAAAAATAGGGGGAACCCCACGTCATTTGTTTTTTAAATTTATTTATTTTTTGGCTAAATACAAGGCTAGGCACCCTTTAGTGCCACATGAAAGTCACTAAAGGGTGCCAGCTTAGAATATGCAGGGGGGTGGGACATTATATAGGTCTTTCTCATCTATCTATCTATTCATTCATCTATCCATCTTTCCCTCTATCCATTATGTCTATCGATTATCTATTATCTATATTATTTATTTCTGTTCAGCATAAAAAAACCGCAGGGACCAACCTGTGGAAAAACCGCGGCAAAAACGCATGCGTTTTTCCCGCGGATTTGGTGCAGTTTTTTACCGCAGGTGCGGTAATCTTCAACTCCCAGAAGTTTCTCAAGAAATTTTCTTGAGAAAAATCACTTTTCTAGTGCGCACATAGCCTAAAAGTGTGGAGAGCCTGCGTTGTGAGAAATCAGAATTCTGCAGTCACCTAGAGTGTCTGCAGGCTTTCATCATAAACCCAGACAACCCCTTTTAATTATAAAACTAAGCAAAGTAGTCCAATCCTATCAGCGTGTAATATACTCACTGTCAAGATTCAGCTGTGCAGGCTCATATGCAATTTTTATATTTAGTCATGACTATTGGCATCTGTTCCAACTTCTCTGTCTTTCAGTGACCATTGAGAGAGTTAGGAAGAGCAGCCCGTCTATACGTGACGAAATGCGCAAATCATGTATGAATGAGCAGTCAGATGACAACTACCCAAACTGCTTTAGGTGGTGCCAAAAATAATTCTTGCCCTAGGTGCTAGAAAGCCTAGATACACCTCTGCAGACTCACCAAGATTCCTTGGTGTTCCAGAGTTATAACCTCATAAAGGGGCACTGGTCAGAATTAAACACCTAGCCTGGCAGGGGATAAAGGAAAAATAACGTTTAGAAGACAAATAAAAAATGCCACTGTTGATCAAAATTGATGTCAATAGCACCCTCCCTCCAGCCCCCCCCTCAAAAAAAATTGTTTATTTTTTTATTTATTTTTTTGATACAAAAAAAGGAACACACGGAAGGGCACCCACGAAATCATCACACCGCTCCGGGGGGGGGGAATGACGGCTCTCAAAATAATGACCCTATAGGAACCTGCCATCTTCTTATTCCACCTAAAGGATAACATCTGCATCTTCTCTATGTGATGCGCCCACTAGGGCCGTGGGGCACTCGTTACCGTGCCGCGGTTCTGTTTCTGGGACGCTGCGGTGGCAGGGCCTGGTTCCATGACCCCGGCGGCGTCCGTGATGGGGGCAATCAAAGGGAAATGATGGGGGTAGTAGTTCTAGTTTGTCGTGATGCCACCTGTGGTACTCGGCCAGTGATAGCCGATGCTGCAGGGTGGAACCTCTGGGGCTCATGATGGCACAGCTTGGTTGGTATAGCTCTCCACAGGTAGAGCTGGGCCCCAGGACGGTTGGGAGTAGTAGTCTATGATGGTGGGGGTGCAGGGCTTGGGCGCAGGTGAATAACGGAGCAACACAGGGATGCAGGCTTAAGGTTTTTACTCACTGTAGCAGGTTCCAAGGTAACACAACTAGTCAGTGACCACCTTTGGAGTGCTGGGTTTCCCTGTGATGGGCTCCAGTCGATCCCGAATAATTCGGAGGTCAATACCGGTGCACTCTTCGTGTGTTCCTTTCCCTTGTCTTCCTGCGCTGACTTCTCGCCCTCCTGTCCTGCGCCTATGCATACAGTGCCCTGAGCCGGAGTCCGCGGATCCTTCACAAGGGAAGACTGTTGGCCTAACCCCTTTGGTCTTATGTGGTCATCTTCCAGCGGATTCGTGGGCGGATTTGGCTTTGGCCTTTGAAGTGACCTAAGCCTTTGGTTTTACTAGATGAGCACGTTGGTTCTTCTCCTCTAGTCTAGGGACCAGATCCCCGTCTGCGGCCACGTCCCTCCACTTCAATATGTTGTATGTGGAACGAATCCACGGGAGTTTTTTCGCACGACCCGTGACTCTAGGACCCTTCCTCCTTGCGCCTGGGTCAAGCTGCACCAGCTCCAGACCACAGGTCTTCACACTCCACTGTTCCTTCTCGACTCCCTTTCTACAGTCCGCTCCCACTAACTAGACTCCACCCCCAGGCCAGGTCAGATAGGGGGAGGAAGGTGCCATCACCAGTGGTGGCTATACATATCATTAATGTCATCAGACCCTAACCCAGACTGACCCGGTGGGGAGGTACTAAATGTCTGTGTTTTGTGTGAACCGGTGGATGACCTTTTCCTTACCCAGGGATGGAATACCACACCTCTGGCTGAGGTGCAGTATCTCTCTGGCCACTGAAGGCTCAGGTGCGCCACATATGCAGCATGTGAAGGTCAAAATTGAAACAAATAAGCAGAATTATTTCTATTCCTTAAATTATGAGTTTATGTTTGTTAATGAGTTATTTTAACGCCAAAATGATGCCTCATACAACTCATCCCCAAAAAACAACCCCTCATGTACAATGCTGAAGTTGGTTTCTTATTCGTCAGTTTCTTATTCGGCAATTTAGTTTTTTGAGTTTTTTTATGCATTTAACCACAAAAATAACACATGGCAATAATAAAATACAATGCACTGATGTGCCCTAATATAAATACACTCAAAATCAGCTGCAAAAATTATAAAACTGGCAAAAAAATGGGCATCAAAGTGGGCACCAAAGTATGTTAGTGAAAGGGTTAAATGGCTTTGGGCCACTGATCTAACACCACAATTGCCTATCTAGTGATGCCTCTAATCAAACGCAAGTGACTCCAGCCTGGCCCAAAGGGGTTCTGGGCATCAGAACTGGCATCAAAAGGGGGAACACAGCCAATTTTCACAGATTTGAATAAGTAACTGGTGTTTTTGAGGGGTTAAATGGCTTTGGGCCACTGATCTCACACAACATTTACATACCTAGTGATGCCACACATCAAATTCAGATCACTCCAGCCTGGCCCAAACAGATTCTGGGCATCAGAACTGGCATCAAAGTGGGCAAAAACACAGTTTTCACAGATTTGAATAAGTAACTGGTGTTTTTGAGGGGTTAAATGGCTTTGGGCCACTGATCTCACACCACACTTACATACCTAGTAATGCCACACATCAAATTCAGATCACTCCAGCCTGGCCCAAACAGGTTCTGGGCATCAGAACTGGCATCAAAGTGGGCAAAACCCCAGTTTTCACAGATTTGAATAAGTAACTGGTGTTTTTGAGGGGTTAAATGGCTTTGGGCCACTGATCTCACACCACATTTACAAACCCAGTGATGCCACACATCAAATTCAGATCACTCCAGCCTGGCCCAAACATGTTATGGGCATCAGAACTGGCATCAAAGTGGGCAAAACCCCAGTATTCACAGATATGAATAAGTAACTGGTGTTTTTGAAGGGTTATATGGCTTTGGGCCACTGATCTCACACAATATTTACATACCTAGTGATGTCGCACATCAAATTCAGATCACTCCAGCCTGGCCCAAACAGGTTCTGGGCATCAGAACTGGCATCAAAGTGGGCAAATGGCCAGTTTTCACAGATTTGAATAAGTAACTGGTGTTTTTGAGGGGTTAAATGGCTTTGGGTCACTGATCTCACACCACATTTGCATACCTAGTGATGACACATATCAAATTCAAATCACTCCAGCCTGGCCCAAACAGATTCTGGGCATCAGAACTGGCATCAAAGAGGGCAAAACCCCAGTTTTCACAGATTTGAATAAGTAACTGATGTTTTTGAGGGGTTAAATGGCTTTGGGCCAGTAATCTCACACCACATTTACATACCTGGTGATGCCACACATCAAATTCAGATCACTCCAGCCTGGCCCAAACAGGTTCTGGGCATTAGAACTGGCATCAAAGTGGGTAATTGGCCACTTTTCACTGATTTGAATAAGTAACTGGTGTTTTGAGGGGTTAAATGGCTTTGGGCCACTGATCTCACACCACATTTACATACCTAGTGATTCCACACATCAATATCAGATCACTCCAGCCTGGCCCAAACAGGTTCTGGGCATCAGAACTGGCATCAAAGTGGTCAAAACCCACTTTTCACAGATTTGAATAAGTAACTGGTGTTTTTGAGGGGTTAAATGGCTTTGGGTCACTGATGTCACACCACATTTACATACCTAGTGATGCCGCACATCAAATTCAGATCACTCCAGCCTGGCCCAAACAGGATCTGGGCATCAGAACTGGCATCAAATTGGGCAAACCCCCAGTTTTCACAGATTTGAATAAGTAACTGGTGTTTTTGAGGGGTTAAATGGCTTTGGGCCACTGATCTCACACCACATTTACATACCTAGTGATGCCACACATCAAATTCATATCACTCCAGCCTGGCCCAAACAGGTTCTGGGCATCAGAACTGGCATCAAAGTGGGCAAAAACCCAGTTTTTACAGATTTGAATAAGTAACTGGTGTTTTTGAAGGGTTAAATGGCTTTGGGCCACTGATCTCACACCACATTTACATACCTAGTGATGACACACATCAAATTCAGTTCACTCCAGCCTGGCCCAAACAGGTTCTGTGTATCAGAACTGGCATCAAAGTGGGCAAAGAAGGGAATTTTGTTTACTTACCGTAAATTCCTTTTCTTCTAGCTCCAATTGGGAGACCCAGACAATTGGGTGTATAGCTACTGCCTTCGGAGGCCACACAAAGTATTACACTAAAAAGTGTAAGGCCCCTCCCCTTCTGGCTATACACCCCCCCGTGGGATCACGGGCTCCTCAGTTTTAGTGCAAAAGCAAGAAGGAGGAAAGCCAATAACTGTTTTAAAGACAAATTCAATCCGAGGAACAACATCGGAGAACTGAACTCTTCAACATGAACAACATGTGCACCCGAAAAAACAAAATCCCTAAGAAAACAGGGCGGGTGCTGGGTCTCCCAATTGGAGCTAGAAGAAAAGGAATTTACGGTAAGTAAACAAAATTCCCTTCTTCTTTGTCGCTCCTAATTGGGAGACCCAGACAATTGGGACGTCCAAAAGCAGTCCCTGGGTGGGTAAAGAATACCTCGTGATAGGGCCGTCAAACAGCCCTTTCCTACAGGTGGGCCACCGCCGCCTGAAGGACTTGTCTACCTAGGCTGGCATCCGCCGAAGCGTAGGTATGCACCTGATAATGCTTGGTAAAAGTGTGCAGACTCGACCAGGTAGCCGCCTGGCACACCTGCTGAGCCGTAGCCTGGTGCCGTAATGCCCAGGACGCACCCACGGCTCTGGTAGAATGGGCCTTCAGTCCTGATGGAATCGGAAGCCCAGCAGAACGGTAGGTGTGAAGAATTGGTTCCTTGATCCACCGCGCCAGGGTGGATTTGGAAGCTTGCGACCCCTTACGCTGACCAGCGACAAGGATAAAGAGTGCATCCGAGCGGCGCAGGGGCGCCGTGTGGGAAATGTAGATCCTGAGTGCTCTCACCAGATCCAATAAATGCAAACCTTTTTCAAATTGGTGAACTGGATGCGGACACAAAGACGGTAAAGTGATATCCTGGTTGAGATGAAAGGAGGATACCACCTTAGGAAGAAATTCTGGAATTGGACGCAGAACTACCTTGTCCTGGTGAAATACTAGGAAGGGAGATCTGCATGATAACGCCGCCAGCTCGGACACTCTCCGAAGAGACGTGACCGCCACTAGAAAGGCCACTTTCTGTGAAAGACGAGAAAGGGAAACATCCTTCAAAGGCTCGAAAGGCGGCTTCTGGAGAGCAATTAGGACCTTGTTCAGATCCCAGGGCTCCAACGGCCGCTTGTAAGGGGGGACGATATGACAAACCCCTTGCAGGAACGTGCGTACCTGAGGAAGTCGCGCTAGGCGCTTCTGAAAAAATACGGATAGCGCGGAGACTTGACCTTTAAGGGAGCCGAGCGACAAACCTTTTTCCAACCCAGACTGCAGGAAGGAAAGAAAAATAGGCAATGCAAATGGCCAGGGAGAAACTCCCTGAGCAGAGCACCAAGATAAGAATATCTTCCACGTCCTGTGGTAGATCTTGGCGGAGGATGGTTTCCTAGCCTGTCTCATGGTGGCAACCACTTCATGAGATAAACCTGAGGCCGCTAGGATCCAGGACTCAATGGCCACACAGTCAGGTTCAGGGCCGCAGAATTCAGATGGAAAAACGGCCCTTGAGACAGCAAGTCTGGACGGTCTGGCAGAGCCCACGGTTGGCCTACCGTGAGGTGCCACAGATCCGGGTACCACGACCTCCTTGGCCAGTCTGGAGCGACGAGGATGGCGCGGCGGCAGTCGGCCCTGATCTTGCGCAGCACCCTGGGCAACAACGCCAGAGGTGGGAACACATAAGGTAGCCTGAACTGCGACCAATCCTGAACTAGGGCGTCTGCCGCCAGAGCTCGGTAATCGTGGGATCGCGCCATGAAAACCGGGACCTTGTTGTTGTGCCGTGACGCCATCAGGTCGACGTCCGGCATCCCCCAGCGGCGACAGATCTCCTGAAACACGTCCGGGTGAAGGGACCATTCCCCTGCGTCCATGCCCTGGCGACTGAGAAAGTCTGCTTCCCAGTTTTCCACGCCTGGTATGTGAACTGCGGATATGGTGGATGCCGTGTCTTCCACACACGTCAGAATCCGCCGGACTTCCTGGAAGGCCTGCCGACTGCGTGTTCCCCCTTGGTGGTTGATGTATGCCACCGCTGTGGAGTTGTCCGACTGAATTCGGATCTGCTTGCCTGCTAGCCACTGCTGGAAGGCTTGTAGGGCAAGATAGACTGCTCTGATTTCCAGAACATTGATTTGAAGGGTGGACTCTTTCCGAGTCCACGTACCGTGAGCCCTGTGGTGGAGAAACACTGCTCCCCACCCTGACAGGCTCGCGTCTGTCGTGACCACCGCCCAGGATGGGGGTAGGAACGACTTTCCTTTCGACAATGAGGTGGGAAGAAGCCACCACCGGAGAGAGTCCTTGGCTGTCTGAGAGAGGGAGACATCCCTGTCGAGGGATGTCGACTTCCCGTCCCATTGGCGGAGAATGTCCCATTGAAGTGGACGCAGATGAAACTGCGCGAAAGGAACTGCTTCCATTGCTGCTACCATCTTCCCTAGGAAGTGCATGAGGCGCCTCAAGGGGTGCGACTGGCCCTGAAGGAGAGATTGCACCCCTGTCTGTAGTGAACACTGTTTGTCCAGTGTTGTCTCTATCGCTGAGAGAGTATGAAACTCCATGCCAAGATATGTTAGTGATTGGGTCGGGGTTAGATTTGACTTTGAAAAGTTGATAATCCACCCGAAACCCTGGAGAGTCTTCAGTGCCACGTTCAGGCTGTGCTGGCATGCCTCTTGAGAGGGTGCCTTGATAAGTAGATCGTCCAAATACGGAATCACAGAGTGACCTTGCGAGTGCAGGACTGCCACTACTGCTGCCATAACCTTGGTAAAGACCCGAGGGGCTGTTGCCAGCCCGAAAGGTAGAGCTACGAACTGCAGGTGTTCGCTTCCTACAATGAAGCGTAGAAAACGCTGATGCTCTGGCGCAATCGGCACGTGGAGATAAGCATCCTTGATGTCTATTGATGCTAGGAAATCTCCTTGAGACATTGAGGCGATGACGGAGCGGAGGGATTCCATCCGGAACCGCCTGGTTTTCACGTGTTTGTTGAGCAGCTTTAGATCCAGGACGGGACGGAACGACCCGTCCTTCTTTGGCACCACAAACAAATTGGAGTAAAACCGCGACCTCGTTCCTGAAGAGGAACGGGAGTCACCACTCCTTCCGCCTTTAGGGCGGACACCGCTTGCAGAAGAGCATCTGCTCGGTCGGGAGGTGGAGAAGTTCTGAAGAAGCGAGTTGGAGGACGAGAACTGAACTCTATCCTGTACCCGTGAGACAGAATGTCTCTCACCCAACGGTCTTTGACCTGTGACAGCCAAATGTCGCCAAAGCGGGAGAGCCTGCCACCGACCGAGGATGCGGAGAGAGGAGGCTGAAAGTCATGAGGAAGCCGTCTTGGTATCGGTTCTTCCGGCTGTCTTTTTTGGTCGTGATTGAGTCCGCCAAGAATCTGAGCCCCTCTGATCCTTTTGAGTCCTTTTGGACGAGGAGAATTGGGACCTGCCTGAGCCTCGAAAGGACCGAAAACCAGACTGTCCCCTCCTCTGTTGGGGTTTGTTTTGTCTGGGTTGAGGTAAGGATGAATCCTTACCCTTGGAGTGTTTAATGATTTCATCCAAACGCTCACCAAACAGTCGGTCACGAGAAAAAGGCAAACTGGTTAAGCACTTCTTGGAAGCAGAATCTGCCTTCCATTCTCTCAACCACAAGGCTCTACGTAAAACCACGGAGTTGGCAGACGCCACTGCCGTACGGCTCGTAGAGTCTAGGACAGCATTAATCGCGTAAGACGCGAATGCAGACATTTGAGAGGTCAAGGGCGCCACCTGCGGAGCAGATGTACATGTGACCGTGTCGACCTGTGTAAGCCCAGCTGAAATAGCTTGGAGTGCCCATACGGCTGCGAATGCTGGCGCCAACGACGCTCCAATAGCTTCATAGATGGATTTCAACCAGAGCTCCATCTGTCTGTCAGTGGCATCTTTAAGTGCCGCCCCATCTTCCACTGCAACTAAGGATCTAGCTGCAAGCCTGGAGATTGGAGGGTCCACCTTGGGACACTGGGTCCAGCCCTTGACCACGTCAGGGGGAAAAGGATATCGTGTATCTTTAAGCCGTTTGGAGAAACGCTTATCTGGATAAGCGTGGTGTTTCTGGATAGCGTCTCTAAAGTCAGAGTGGTCCAGAAAAGTGCTCAATTTACGCTTGGGATACCTGAAATGGAATTTCTCCTGCTGTGAGGCTGACTCCTCCGCAGGAGGAGCTGGTGGAGAAATATCTAACATTCTATTGATGGACGCTATAAGATCATTCACTATGGCGTCACCATCAGGTGTATCCAGATTGAGAACGGTCCCAGGATCAGAATCCTGATCAGCCACATCCGCCTCATCACACAGAGAGTCGTCCAGCTGGGACCCTGACCAGTGTGATGAAGTTGAAGGCCGCTCATAGCGAGCCCGCTTAGGCTGTCTGGGACTGTCGTCCGAGTCAGAGTCGTCACCCTGGGGTGCATGCGACACCTCCTGAGCTCGGGAGTGTTCCAGCTGAGGGGGACCAGGGAGCAATGATTCAACAGTGCCCATGGTCTGAGTTACTGGTCTAGACTGCAATGTTTCAAGAATTTTAGCCATAGTCATAGACAATCTGTCAGCAAAAACTGCAAACTCCGTCCCTGTCACCTGGACAGCATTCACAGGTGGTTCTCCCTGGGTCACCTCTAGCAGCGGCCCCGGCTGAGCAAGTGCCACAGGGGCCGAGCACTGCACACAATGGGGGTCAGTGGAACCTGCCGGTAGAGCAGCCCCACATGCGGTACAAGCAGCATATAAAGTCTGTGCCTTGGCACGTTTGCTTTTTGCGGACGACATGCTGTTGTCTGCCTTGAGTAACCTAGGAGGGTATATAGCAGAGAGTCACCAGCGACCGTACAGTGTAATGTATAGCATGCAAGCACAAAAATACAAAGTACACTTCGGCACAAGTGGGGGTGAGCCCTTGAGGGCTGCTTACCGCCCGCTGAAAAGCGGGTGTGAGGTCGCAGAATCCCGTGTCTGGGTCTCCCAGTCTCCCCTCTCCAGCTCAGCGTGCAGACAGGAATGGCTGCCGGCGTCCTGTGAGGAGGGGCGGACCGTGGGCGTGCCACAAACAAAGTGCGGGAAACTGGCGTCCCACTGTGCCCAGTGTGAGGGCTGGAGTATGTAAAGCAGACTCCAGCCCTCAGCGCTGATGGTCTGTACAGCGTCCCGCCCTCCCCCTGACTGGCAGGTCTGGGGGCGGGAACGAAACGAACTAGGCCGCAAAAGCCGGGGACTGTAGTAATAAGCGCGGCCGTCATACATGCACGGCTAGCGCGGAAGTCCCCGGCGCACCACAAGTCCCAGCCGCGTCGCAGTGAAAACTGACCCCAGCGGCCGGCGCGGCCGTTCGTACTAAGTCTACTCACTCAGCAGCGCTGTAGTGAGGAATGGCACAAGCGCAGCAGCGCTGATGTCCCCGGCGCACTAACACGCCCAGCATGCTGCGGTGTGCGCGCGGTATGCCCGGGGACACAGAGTACCTTAACGAAGCAGGGCCCTGTCCCTGACGATACTCAGCTCCATATCCAGCCGATTCTCCGGGGGCTGTGGAAGGAGCACGGTCTCAGTGCCTGGAGACCGGTAAAGTCCCACTTCACCCAGAGCCCTAATGGGGATGGGGAAGGAAACAGCATGTGGGCTCCAGCCTCCGTACCCGCAATGGGTACCTCAACCTTAACAAACACCGCCGACAGAAAGTGGGGTGAGAAGGGAGCATGCTGGGGGCCCTAGTATGGGCCCTCTTTTCTTCCATCCGACATAGTCAGCAGCTGCTGCTGACTAAACAGTGGAGCTATGCGTGGATGTCTGACCTCCTTCGCACAAAGCATAAAACTGAGGAGCCCGTGATCCCACGGGGGGGTGTATAGCCAGAAGGGGAGGGGCCTTACACTTTTTAGTGTAATACTTTGTGTGGCCTCCGGAGGCAGTAGCTATACACCCAATTGTCTGGGTCTCCCAATTAGGAGCGACAAAGAAAACCCAGTTTTTACAGATTTGAATAAGTAACTGGTGTTTTTGAAGGGTTAAATGGCTTTGGGCCACTGACCTCACACCACATTTACATACCTAGTGATGCCGCACATCAAATTCAGACATGTAAATGTGGTGTGAGATCAGAGGCCCAAAGCCATTTAACTCTTCAAAAACACCAGTTACTTATTCAAATCTGTAAAAACTGGGTTTTTGCCCACTTTGATGCCAGTTCTGATGCCCAGAACCTGTTTGGGCCAGGCTGGAGTGATCTGAATTTGATGTGTGGCTTCACTAGGTATGTAAATGTGGTGTGAGATCAGTGGCCCAAAGCCATTTAACCCTTCAAAAACACCAGTTACTTAATCAAATCTGTGAAAACTGGGGGTTTGCCTAATTTGATGCTCAGAGCCTGTTTGAGCCAAGCTGGAGTGATCTGAATTTGATGTGCGGCATCACTAGGTATGTAAATGTGGTGTGAGATCAGTGTCCCAAAGCCATTTAACCCCTCAAAAACACCAGTTACTTATTCAAATCTGTGAAAACTGGGGTTTTGCCCACTTTGATGCCAGTTCTGATGCCCAGAACCTGTTTGGGCCAGGCTGGAGTGATCTGAATTTGATGTGGGGCATCACTAGGTATGTAAATGTGGTGTGAGATCAGTGGCCCAAAGCCATTTAACCTCTCAAAAACACCAGTTACTTATTCAAATCTGTGAAAACTGGCTATTTTCCCAATTTGATGCCAGTTCTGATGCCCAGAACCTGTTTGGGCCAGGCTGGAGTGATCTGAATTTGATGTGTGGCATCACTAGGTATGTAAATGTGGTGTGAGATCAGTGACCCAAAGCCATTTAGCCCCTCAAAAACACCAGTTACGTAATCAAATCTGTGAAAATTGGCTGTGTGCCCACTTTGATGCCAGTTTTGATGCCCAGAACCCCTTTGGGCCAGGCTGGAGTCACTTGAGTTTGATTAGAGGCATCACTAGGTATGCAATTGTGGTGTTAGATCAGTGGCCTAAAGCCATTTAACCCTTTCACTAACATACTTTGTTGACCTTTTTTTTTGCCAGTTTTATAATTTTTGCAGCTGATTTTGAGTGTATGTATATTAGGGCACACCTGTGCATTGTATTTTATTATTGCGATGTGTTATTTTTGTTGTTAAATGTATAAAAAACTGAAAAAACTAAATTGCCGAATAAGAAACTGACGAATAAGGGTACTTTCACACATCCGGATTTTTGCTCTGCGGCACAATACGGCGTTCTGCAGAAAAACCGCAACCGGCTTTTGTAACGCCGATTGCGTTTTTTTTTTGCATTGACTTACATTAGTGCCGCATTGTGCCGCAGGGGCTTGCGTTCGGTCCGGTTTTTGCCGCATGCGGCAGATTAAGGCTACTTTCACACATCCGGTTTGAGCCCTGCGGCTCAATCCGGCTGTGAAAACTATGCAACGGATGCGGTGAAAACACTGCATCCTTTGCATCAGTTTTTACATGCGGCCGGTCCGGTTTTTTCCGGTTGCGGCATGCTACTGAGCATGCGCAGTGGAAAATACCGCATGCGGCGACCGGATGCGTTTTTTTCCGCATCGCGCCGCATCCGGCCTCCATAGGGATGCATTGAAAAATGCGCCGCAGCGGCCGGATGCGGCGCGATGCGGTGTTTTTTGCCGGAGCAAAAAACGTTGCAGGGTACGTTCGATCCGGCCGCCGCATCGGCTAAATCTGCCGCATGCGGCAAAAACCGGACCGAACGCAAGCCCCTACGGCACAATGCGGCACTAATGTAAGTCAATGCAAAAAAAACCGCAATCGGCGTTACAAAAGCCGGTTGCGGTTTTTCTGCAGAACGCCGTATTGTGCCGCAGAGCAAAAATCCGGATGTGTGAAAGTACCCTTATGCAAAGGATGCGGTGTTTTCACCGCATCCGTTGCATAGTTTTCACAGCCGGATTGAGCCACAGGGCTCAAACCGGATGTGTGAAAGTAGCCTAAGGCTACTTTCACACATCAGTTTTTTGCCATCAGGTTCAATCCGGAAAAAAACGGGTAAAACGGATCCGGTACCGCATCCGTTTTTTCCCCATAGACTTGCATTGGTACCGGATTGTACCGGATGGCTTTGCGGTGCATCCGTTTTTTTCCGGATGCGGCAAAATTTATCAAAGCGGCGGCCGGAGGCAACGTATGGCTACTTTCACACATCCGGTTTGAGCCCTGCGGCTCAATCCGGCTGTGAAAACTATGCAACGGATGCGGTGAAAACACCGCATCCTTTGCATCAGTTTTTACATGCGGCCGGTCCGGTTTTTTCCGGTTGCGGCATGCTACTGAGCATGCGCAGTGGAAAATACCGCATGCGGCGACCGGATGCGGTTTTTTCCGCATCGCGCCGCATCCGGCCTCCATAGGGATGCATTGAAAAATGCGCCGCAGCGGCCGGATGCGGCGCGATGCGGTGTTTTTTGCCGGAGCAAAAAACGTTGCAGGGTACGTTCGATCCGGCCGCCGCATCGGCTAAATCTGCCGCATGCGGCAAAAACCGGACCGAACGCAAGCCCCTACGGCACAATGCGGCACTAATGTAAGTCAATGCAAAAAAAACCGCAATCGGCGTTACAAAAGCCGGTTGCGGTTTTTCTGCAGAACGCCGTATTGTGCCGCAGAGCAAAAATCCGGATGTGTGAAAGTACCCTATCTTGCAACGTTTTTTTGTCCGGCAAAAAAACCGCATCGCGCCGGATCCGGCGCGATACGGCGTGTTTTACAATGAAAGCCTATGGACGCCGGATCCGGCGCAATGCGGTAAAAAATGGATGCGGCTACCGGATCCGTTTTTGTAAACTGCGCATGCTCCAAATTAATTAAAAAAGCTGATCCTTCAAAAAAAAGGACAAACCGGATGCAAAAACGGATGCAAACCGTATCCACCGGATCCGGTTTTGTACGCATCCGGCATAACGGATCCGTTAAAAACCGGATCCGGTGGATACAGTTTGCATCCGTTTTTGCCGGATCCTTTGCATCAGGAAAAAAAAGGATTGTGCCTGAATGCAGAAAACTGATGTGTGAAAGTAGCCTAAGGGTACTTTCACACATCCGGATTTTGGCTCTGCGGCACAATACGGCGTTCTGCAGAAAAACCGCAACCGGCTTTTGTAACGCCGATTGCGGTTTTTTTTTGCATTGACTTACATTAGTGCCGCATTGTGCCGTAGGGGCTTGCGTTCGGTCCGGTTTTTGCCGCATGCGGCAGATTTAGCCGATGCGGCGGCCGGATCGAACGTACCCTGCAACGTTTTTTGCTCCGGCAAAAAACACCGCATCGCGCCGCATCCGGCCGCTGCGGCGCATTTTTCAATGCATCCCTATGGAGGCCGGATGCGGCGCGATGCGGAAAAAACCGCATCCGGTCGCCGCATGCGGTATTTTCCACTGCGCATGCTCAGTAGCATGCCGCAACCGGAAAAAACCGGACCGGCCGCATGTAAAAACTGATGCAAAGGATGCGGTGTTTTCACCGCATCCGTTGCATAGTTTTCACAGCCGGATTGAGCCGCAGGGCTCAAACCGGATGTGTGAAAGTAGCCTTAGAAACCAACTTCAGCATCGTCCCTCATGTGTGATCTATGCCACTGAAGAAAGAGATTACAGCCTCTGGAACAGATAGAAGAGAAAAAATAGGCCGACAGCACAAAACCGAGGGGTCAAAGGCGTAGACCCTGTAAAACACGGTATATAGGCTCTCACAGCTATATGGAAACAAACCAGCTGCAGCCGATCACTGAGAGCAGCAGCTCTGAATGTGGGGAGCAGAGCGGTTGAGCGCAAAGATTGTCTGCAGCGCTGTGTAGGTGATGTCACTCCTGCAGCCACACAGCAGGGACCAGGCTGGCGAGGAGACAGGGCTGGACCCTGCAGGATGAGTGATGGATGCTTGTGTTGCCTTGTAGCTGAGATTATAGGGAAAGGCTTCGCGAAAATGGACAGCCCCGTCCATATGTCAGTCCTGGGGACAAGACCGGGCAACGCAACAAGAGAGGGAATAACATCCGGGAACGGAAAAGTCTGCGAATGTCTGACAACAGCGGTGGCCTGTGCGTGCCACTACCGGGCGTGTACCATGGAGGGGCAGCAGCCCGGTACCAGCCGGCAATGAGAGCTGCAGCGTGTGCGCAGAGCGCCCCCGTGTGTCAGTGATAGGATGGGACAGGCAGAGGCCGCTGTTCTGCTCTGCTTCTGCACGGTCACGCTGGAGCGGCTGATGACGGACTTCCGGTTTCTTAGTGAGTCACACTTGCCAATAGCAAAGATGGAGGAAACGAGTGAAAATCCTAGGACGGTAACACCGAATGGCGGCGGCGATGTAGTGCTTGAGTCTGTACCCGCACCTGCAGTGTCACCGGCCACCGAGGAGCCGCTGTGCGAAACGAAAAGGAAAAGTAAGTTCTAGCTCATGGAGAGGAATTCCAGTCAGCCTGCAGGGGGCGCCGTGTGCGGTCAGTCAGCCTGCAGGGGGGCGCCGTGTGCGGCCAGTCAGCCTGCAGGGGGGGCGCCGTGTGCGGCCAGTCAGCCTGCAGGGGGGGCGCCGTGTGCGGCCAGTCAGCCTGCAGGGGGGGCGCCGTGTGCGGCCAGTCAGCCTGCAGGGGGGGCGCCGTGTGCGGCCAGTCAGCCTGCAGGGGGGGCGCCGTGTGCGGCCAGTCAGCCTGCAGGGGGGGCGCCGTGTGCGGTCAGGCAGCCTGCAGGGGGGGCGCCGTGTGCGGTCAGTCAGCCTGCAGGGGGACGCCGTGTGCGGTCAGTCAGCCTGCAGGGGGGGCGCCGTGTGCGGCCAGTCAGCCTGCAGGGGGGCGCCGTGTGCGGTCAGTCAGCCTGCAGGGGGGCGCCGTGTGCGGTCAGTCAGCCTGCAGGGGGGCGCCGTGTGCGGTCAGGCAGCCTGCAGGGGGGGCGCCGTGTGCGGCCAGTCAGCCTGCAGGGGGGGCGCCGTGTGCGGCCAGTCAGCCTGCAGGGGGGGCGCCGTGTGCGGCCAGTCAGCCTGCAGGGGGGGCGCCGTGTGCGGCCAGTCAGCCTGCAGGGGGGGCGCCGTGTGCGGTCAGGCAGCCTGCAGGGGGGGCGCCGTGTGCGGTCAGTCAGCCTGCAGGGGGACGCCGTGTGCGGTCAGTCAGCCTGCAGGGGGGGCGCCGTGTGCGGCCAGTCAGCCTGCAGGGGGGGCGCCGTGTGCGGCCAGTCAGCCTGCAGGGGGGCGCCGTGTGCGGTCAGGCAGCCTGCAGGGGGGGCGCCGTGTGCGGTCAGTCAGCCTGCAGGGGGACGCCGTGTGCGGTCAGGCAGCCTGCAGGGGGGCGCCATGTGATAGGATGGAGAGCTGGTGACTATAATGTGTGGAGTATCACAGCCATGGCTCCGTATGTAACACCCATAGGTGCTGTAAGGGTGGCGCTCCACAGGAGGACATGTGTATCACACGGACCGTACACTGATGTGATCCATGTGACACGTACCAGAGAAATCACAGGTCACTTTAAAAAAAAAAAAATTGTTATACTTACCTGTCTGCTGCTGTTGCTTCTGGGTCCCGCTCATTATGCCTCATGTATAGTCACTGCACAGACTGGGGACCTGGAAGCAAGTGTGACAGCAGCGCCGGAGACAGGTAAGTATACAAGTTTATGCTGTCCATGTGCTATCAGGATGAGATACGAACAGCTCCAGGAACACACACATGTAAGTCGTGTACAGGGCGGGCTCCCCAGTATACAGCAAAACCACGCACCAGGAAAAGGACTATAGGCAGTTGGATTGATAAATGATTGTTTTACTTTACCAAAACAAAAAAAACATGCATAAAACAGAATAGAACAATATATTTACAAGGCCAAAAGCCTACACCCCTGTGCTTGCGCCACCCGCAATGGCGATTTATGCCGCCTTCTCACCAACCTTTGCTTAACCAAGGGACTGTCTAAACCAGGGGTCTCAAACATGCGGGCCGCATGCGACCCCTCAGGCTGCTTCGTGTGACCCCCAGGCCCGTGCCCCTATTCACTATCGCGGCCGGTGCAGGGGCTGCAGCCACTGTCTGCACCTTGTTAGATGAATATTTTGCCGGTGTGCGCGCTCAGAGTCAAGGACTCTGCGCGCGCAGCGCCGGCAAAACAATCGTCTGACATAAATCACTGACAGGGGCTGTATCGGCCGCGATAGAGAACAGGGGCACTGGCCAGGGGGCCGCACGAAGTAGAGATGAGGCAGCCGAGGGAACACGGGACAGGTGAGAAGAATGGTGGTGTGTGTGTAGGACGGCACATTAACCCCTTAGCGACCTATGACGTACTGGGTACGTTATGGCTCCCTGGTACTTAAAGACCCATGACGTACCCAGTAAGTCATGGCGAAATCGCGGCCCCGGTGGCTGCGATCGCTTTGCATTGCAAACACCTTAGATTCGGGGAGGAGACCTCAGGAGGGGTGGTGTCTTCTCCCCGGACATACGTAGGTTGTGATTGGCTGAGTAGCATTCTTCAGCCAATCACAGCCACTCTAATGTTTCAACCATTGAAAATGGTTGAAACATTGAAATCCAGCCATCATCAGTGCAGCTGTAGCACCGATCATTGGCTGGAGCTGGGTGACCTCAGTTTCCCCACGCCCCCAGCTCTGATTGGAGAGATCGGCCTTGTGACCGATCTCTCCAATCACTGTGGATCTGGGGCCGGAGACCGCCCCCTCAGCTTCACTCCGGCGTCTGTGGGAGCTGAAGACTGGAGAGCGATCGGTAAGGGGTTCTTCACACACAGCGAGATCGCTGCTGAGATTGCTGCTGAGTCACGTTTTTTGTGACGCAGCAGTGACCTCATTAGCGATCTCGCTGTGTGTGACACTGAGCAGCGATCTGGCCCCTGCTGTGAGATCGCTGCTCGTTACACACAGCCCTGGTTCGTTTGTTTTATTGTTGCTCTCCCGCTGATAAGCACACATCGCTGTGTGTGACAGCGAGAGTGCAACAATCCTGAATGTACAGGGAGCAGGAACTGGCGTCTGACAGCCTGCGGTAAGCTGTAACCAAGGTGGTTACCCGATATTTACCTTCGTTACCAGCCTCTGCAGCTCTCACACTGCCTGTGCTGCCGGCTCCTGCTCCCTGCACACGCTAAGCTAAGCGGTGTGCGCTGGTAACTAAGGTAAACATCGGGTAACCATACCCGATGTTTACCTTAGTTACCAGTGTCCGCAGCTTCCAGCACCGGCTCCGTGCAAGCGCAGTGTCGCTTGCACGTCGCTGCTGGCTGGGGGCTGGTCACTGGTGAGATCTGCCTGTTTGACAGCTCATCAGCGACCATGTAGCGACGCAGCAGCGATCCTGACCAGGTCAGATCGCTGGTGGGATCGCTGCTGCGTCGCTAAAGTGTGACGGTACCCTAAGTTATAGCTCCACTGCCCCCTTTCAGCCGTCGCCGCTGACCCCCCCCCCCCCTCCCGACCCATTACTACAGGATTGGGACATTACTAGAATAGGGACAAGGTTATCACATGACTATAGAATAGGGACAAGGTGGGCACATGACTATAGGATGGGGACAAGATGGGCACATGACTATAGGATGGGGACAAGGTGGGCACATGACTATAGGATGGGGACAAGGTGGGCACATGACTATAGGATGGGGACAAGGTGGGCACATGACTATAGGATGGGGACAAGGTGGGCACATGACTATAGGATGGGGACAAGGTGGGCACATGACTATAGGATAGGGACATTACAAGGATGGGCATAACACTATTGGATGGGGACATTACTATAGAATGGGGACAAGGAAGGGCACAGTACTACAGGATTGGGACATTACTACAAGGGGGACAAGGATGAGAAACATTACTATAGGATAGGGATAAGGCTGGGGACATTATTATAAGATGGGGACATTACTATAGGATGGGCACATTACTATACAATGGGGACAAGGCTGGGGACATTACTATAGGATGGGAACAAGGTGGGCACATTACTATAGGATGGGGACATTACTATAGGATGGGGACATTACTATAGGATGGGGACATTACTATAGGATGGGGACATTACTATAGGATGGGGACATTACTATAGGATGGGACAGTACTATAGGATGGGGACATTACTATAGGATGGGGACAAGGTTGGCACATTACTATAGGATAGGGACATTACTGTAGGATGGGCACATTACTATAGAATGGGACAACGATATGATGGGGAACAGTACTACAGGATAGGGAGATTGCTACAAGGGGGCAAAGATGGGGAACATTACTATAAGATGGGGACAAGGATAGACACATTACTACAGGATGGGCACATTACGATAAGATGGGGACAAGGCTGGGGACATTACTATCAGATGGGGACAAGGATGAGTACATTACTGTGGGATGGGGCACAATACTACAAGGGGACAAGGATGGGCACGTTACAACAAGATGGGGAACATTACTAAAAGATGTTGGCCAAAATTTCTATATAGTGCTAATTGTAACACTATTAGTTACAAGAAAGGGATAAAATGTAAAAAACAAAAAACAAAATAAGGCATGACATTTTTTTTTACCATCAATTTTTTCTTCAGCGCTCTATTGGGAGACCCAGACGATTGGGTATAGCTACTGCCCTCCGGAGGCCACACAAAGCACTACACTAAAAAGTGCAAGGCCCCTCCCCTTCTGGCTATACCCCCCCGTGGTATCACGGGTTCTCCAGTTTTCAAGCTTTGTGCGAAGGAGGTCAGACATCCACGCATGGCTCCACAGATTTTAGTCAGCAGTAGCTGCTAACTATTTCGGATGGAAGAAAAGAGGGCCCATATAGGGCCCCCAGCATGCTCCCTTCTCACCCGTGGATGGTGTTGTAAGGTTGAGGTACCTATTGCTGGTACAGGGGCTGGAGCCCCACATGCTGTTTTCCTTCCACATCCCCTTGTAGGGCTCTGTGGAAGTGGGATCCTGCCGGCCTCTAAGCTCTGACGCCGGGCTCCATCCACAGACCCATAGAACCTGATGGATTCGGAGCATGAGTACAATCAGGGACATGGCCCTGCATCATACAGGTACTCTGAGTCCCCGGCAGGCACAGACACACTCCGGGCTGGCTGGGTGTTGTAGTGCGCCGGGGACCGTAACGTGGGAGTTAGTGTCCCTACAGTTTACTGGGGGACTTTGTAGTGTGGGAACGCAGCGCCGACCCCCACTGGACCGGGCGGCGCTGCTGTGACTTGTGGTGCGCCGGGGACACGCCGACCGCGCTTTTACGGCGGCGGCGTTTATAAATCCAGTCCCCGGCTTTTGCGGCCTAGCTCCGCTTCGTTCCCGCCCCCACCCTGTCAATCAGGGTAGGGGAGAGACGCTGTTTCACCGCAGCGACGAGGGCTGGAGCCTGATTTACATGCTCCAGCCCTCTCACTAGGCACAGAGGGAAGCAGGCTTCCCGCTCTTAGCCAGGAACGCCCAGGGCCCGCCCCCCTCCTCTCTCAGAACGCCGGCAGCCATTACATGCAGTCTGGCTGGAGGAAGGACGCAAGGCTCTGGGAGACCTGGACTAGGGGGCTTTTGGATACCACACACCCGCTCTTAAGCGGGCGGTAAGCGGCATTTCAGCTGGCCCCTCTAGTGCCTCACTGTGTATTGGTGTACTGTGTCACCAGATATATATATTTAGTGATTTCTTGCACTGTGAGGTCGCTTCCTGGCTGGATACCCCAGATCGCTCTGAGGAGGCAGCAACATGTCATCCACAAAACGCAAGGCTGCCAAGGCTAGGGCTGTGTACACTGCGTGTGCTGCATGTGGGGCTGCTCTACCAGCAGGTTCCAAAGACCCACATTGTGTGCAATGCTCAGATCCGGTGCTGCTTCGCCAGCCGGAGTCCGGAGGGGTAGTGACCCAGGCTGAGACGCTTGTAAGTCCTGCCCCGGTGTCAGAGACAGACTTTGCAGCTTTTGCTGATGGAATGTCTGTGACTATGGCAAAAATCCTTGAAACTTTGCAATCCATGACTGGGGCTCAGTCTATGGACACGGCGAGGTCTCTGTCCTCTAATCCCCCTCAGTTGGAATTAGTCCAGACTGCAAGGGGGTCCCCGGCTTCCCAAGCTGAGTATTATGACTCAGATGATAGCCCCAGCCACCCTAAGCGAGCTCGCTGGGAAAGACCCTCAACGTCATCACACTGCTCAGGGTCTCAGCGCAATCAGTCGCCCTGTGATGCGTCTGAAGAGAGTGATCAGGAGTCTTATCCTGGAACCCCTCTCAATCTGGATACCCCGGATGGGGACGCCATGGTAAACGATCTTATCTCAGCCATCAATAGGCTGTTGGATATTTCTCCCCCAGCCCCTTCTGCAGAGGAGGCAGCTGCAGAGCAGGAGAAGTTTCGTTTCCTCTATCCCAAGCGTAAATTGAGTGCTTTCTTGGATCACTCTGACTTCAGAGAATCAATCCAGAAACACGACGCTCATCCAGAAAGGCGTTTCTCTAAACGTTCTAAGGATACACGTTTTCCTTTCCCCCCTGATGTGGTCAAGCGCTGGACCCAGTGTCCAAAAGTAGACCCCCCGATTTCCAAACTTGCAGCTAGATCCATAGTTGCAGTGGAGGATGGCGCTTCACTTAAGGATGCCAATGACAGACAGATGGACCTTTGGTTAAAATCTGTCTATGAAGCTATCGGCGCGTCGTTTGCTCCAGCATTCGCAGCCGTATGGGCACTCCAAGCTATTTCAGCTGGTTTAGCAAAAGTGGATGCTATCATACATCCAGCGGCGCCGCAAGTGGCGTCCCTTACCTCGCAGATGTCTGCGTTTGCGTCTTACGCTATCAATGCGGTCCTAGAATCTACCAGCCGCACCTCAATGGCGTCCGCCAATTCGGTAGTTTTGCGCAGAGCCTTGTGGTTAAAGGACTGGAAAGCAGATGCTGGTTCCAAAAAATGTTTAACCAGCTTGCCTTTATCTAGAGATAGACTGTTTGGCGAGCCATTGGCTGACATCATTAAACAGTCCAAGGGTAAAGACTCTTCCTTACCCCAGCCCAGATCAAACAAACCTCAGCAGAAAAAATGGCAGCAGAGGTTTCAGTCCTTTCGAGGTTCGGGCAAGACACAATTCTCCTCGTCCAAAGGGACTCAGAGGACGCAAAGAGTCTCAGATTCCTGGCGGGCTCACGCACGCCCCAAGAAAGCAAATGGTGGAACCGCTTCCAAAGCGGCTACCTCATGACTTCCAGCCCCCCCCCTCCGCATCTCCGGTTGGGGGCAGGCTCTCCCGCTTTTCCGACATTTGGATGTCACAGGTCAAAGACCGGTGGGTGACAAACATTTTGTCTCGCGGGTACAGAATCGAGTTCAGTTCTCGTCCTCCAGCTCGGTTCTTCAGAACCTCCCCACATCCAGACCGAGCAGATGCCCTGCTGCAGGCGGTGGACTCCCTAAGAGCGGAAGGAGTAGTGGTTCCTGTACCGCCTCAGGAACAAGGGCGAGGGTTTTACTCCAATCTCTTTGTGGTTCCAAAAAAGGACGGCTCGTTCCGTCCTGTTCTGGATCTAAAGCTGCTCAACAAACATGTGCACGCCAGACGGTTCCGGATGGAAACCCTCCGCTCTGTCGTTGCCTCAATGTCTCAAGGAGACTTCCTTGCCTCAATAGACATCAAAGATGCTTATCTCCACGTGCCAATTGCTACAGAACATCAACGTTTTCTACGTTTTGTGATAGGAAACGACCATCTTCAGTTCGTAGCTCTGCCATTCGGTCTGGCGACAGCCCCCCGGGTCTTCACCAAGGTCATGGCGGCGGTGGTAGCAGTCTTGCACTCTCAGGGACACTCGGTGATCCCTTACCTGGACGATCTACTTGTCAAGGCACCCTCTCAAGAGGCATGCCAACTCAGTCTACATGCTACGCTGGAGACTCTACAGACGTTCGGATGGATCATCAACTTTCCAAAGTCGAATCTGTCACCGTCACAGTCGCTAACGTATCTTGGCATGGAGTTTCATACTCGAGCAGCGAGAGTGAAGCTTCCGCTGAGCAAGCAGCGGTCCCTACAGACAGGGGTGCAATCCCTCCTTCAAGGCCAGTCGCACCCCTTACGGCGCCTCATGCACTTCCTCGGGAAGATGGTGGCAGCCATGGAAGCAGTTCCCTTTGCGCAGTTTCATCTGCGTCCACTTCAATGGGACATTCTCCGCCAATGGGACGGGAAGTCAACGTCCCTGGACAGGAAAGTCTCTCTTTCCCAGACGGCCAAGGACTCTCTACAATGGTGGCTCCTTCCCACCTCATTGTCTCAGGGAAGATCCTTCCTGCCCCCATCCTGGGCAGTGGTCACGACAGATGCGAGTCTGTCAGGGTGGGGAGCAGTGTTTCTCCACCACAGGGCCCAGGGGACGTGGACTCCGCAGGAGTCCACCCTTCAGATCAATGTTCTGGAAATCAGGGCAGTGTATCTTGCCCTACTGGCCTTCCAACAGTGGCTGGAAGGAAAGCAGATCCGAATCCAGTCGGACAACTCCACAGCGGTGGCATACATCAACCACCAAGGAGGGACGCGCAGTCGGCAAGCATTCCAAGAAGTCCGGCGCATTCTAATGTGGGTGGAGGACACAGCCTCCACCATATCCGCGGTTCACATCCCAGGCGTAGAAAATTGGGAAGCAGACTTCCTCAGTCGCCAGGGCATGGACGCAGGGGAGTGGTCCCTTCACCCGGACGTGTTTCAGGAAATCTGTCGCCGATGGGGAGTGCCGGACGTCGACCTAATGGCGTCCCGGCACAACAACAAGGTCCCGGCATTCATGGCGAGGTCGCGCGATCAAAGAGCTCTGGCGGCAGACGCATTAGTTCAAGATTGGTCGCAGTTCCGGCTCCCATACGTCTTCCCACCTCTGGCACTCTTGCCCAGAGTGTTACGCAAGATCAGATCCGATTGCAGCCGCGTCATACTCGTCGCCCCAGACTGGCCGAGGAGGTCGTGGTATCCGGATCTGTGGCATCTCACGGTCGGTCGACCGTGGTCACTGCCAGACCGACCAGACTTACTGTCCCAAGGGCCGTTTTTCCATCAGAATTCTGCGGCCCTGAACCTGACTGTGTGGCCATTGAGTCCTGGATCCTAGCGTCCGCAGGATTATCTCAAGGAGTCGTAGCCACAATGAGACAAGCTAGGAAGTCAACGTCTGCTAAGATCTACCACAGAACGTGGAAGATTTTCTTATCCTGGTGCTCTGCACAGAGAGTATCCCCTTGGCCATTTGCATTGCCCAAATTTCTTTCCTTCCTGCAATCGGGGTTGGAAAAGGGCTTGTCGCTCAGCTCCCTTAAAGGGCAAGTCTCGGCACTATCCGTGTTTTTTCAGAAGCGTCTAGCACGTCTTCCTAAGGTGCGCACGTTCCTGCAGGGGGTCTGTCATATTGTGCCCCCGTACAGGCGGCCGTTAGATCCATGGGATCTGAACAGGGTACTAGTTGCTCTCCAGAAGCCGCCTTTCGAGCCTCTGAAGGAAGTTTCCTTTTCTCGCCTGTCACAGAAAGTGGCGTTTCTTGTTGCGATCACATCGCTTCGGCGAGTGTCGGAGCTGGCAGCTCTGTCATCCAAGGCTCCCTTCCTGGTGTTCCACCAGGACAAGGTAGTGCTGCGCCCCATTCCGGAGTTTCTCCCTAAGGTCGTATCCTCGTTTCATCTTAATCAGGATATATCCTTGCCTTCCTTTTGTCCTCATCCGGTTCACCGGTATGAAAAGGACTTACGTTTGCTAGATCTGGTGAGAGCACTCAGAATCTACATTTCCCGCACGGCGCCCATGCGCCGTTCCGATGCACTTTTTGTCCTTGTCGCTGGTTCGCGCAAGGGGTTGCAGGCTTCTAAAGCCACCCTGGCTCGATGGATCAAAGAACCAATTCTAGAGGCCTACCGTTCTGCGGGGCTTCCGGTTCCTTCAGGGCTAAAAGCCCACTCAACCAGAGCCGTGGGTGCGTCCTGGGCATTACGACACCAGGCTTCGGCTCAACAAGTGTGTCAGGCAGCTACCTGGTCGAGTCTGCACACTTTCACCAAGCATTATCAGGTGCATACCTATGCTTCGGCGGATGCCAGCTTAGGTAGAAGAGTCCTGCAGGCGGCAGTGACACCCCCGTAGGGGAGGGCTGTTTTGCAGCTCTAACATGAGGTATCTCTTTACCCACCCAGGGACAGCTTTTGGACGTCCCAATCGTCTGGGTCTCCCAATAGAGCGCTGAAGAAGAAGGGAATTTTGTTACTTACCGTAAATTCCTTTTCTTCTAGCTCTTATTGGGAGACCCAGCACCCGCCCTGTTGTCCTTCGGGATTTTTTTGTTGTTTGCGGGTACACATGTTGTTCATGTTGAACGGTTTTTCAGTTCTCCGACGTTATTCGGAGTTAATTTGTTTAAACCAGTTATTGGCTTCCTCCTTCTTGCTTTGGCACTAAAACTGGAGAACCCGTGATACCACGGGGGGGTATAGCCAGAAGGGGAGGGGCCTTGCACTTTTTAGTGTAGTGCTTTGTGTGGCCTCCGGAGGGCAGTAGCTATACCCAATCGTCTGGGTCTCCCAATAAGAGCTAGAAGAAAAGGAATTTACGGTAAGTAACAAAATTCCCTTCTTTTTTTTATATTTAAACAAAGAATGTGCACCTTTATTATAATAAACAAGTGAAAAATGTTCAAAATCAGTGATCCAAAGGTGTGTAAAAAAAAAAATAAAGAAAAAAATATATGGTACCAATAAAAATGTCACTGGGTCCTGCAGAGAATGCGGCCCCCCCCAAATTATTTTATTTTTTTCCTCTGTGCGGCCCATACACCCAGCCGAGTTTGAGACACCTGGTCTAAACAGTCGCCTAATACCTGGTAATCCCTGTGTGTGTGTGTGTGTGTGTGTGTGTGTGTGTGTGTGTGTGTGTACACGCGCCCTACCAGTGTCGCAGCACAAGAGCTTACAACTTATCTACCTAAACATAGACAAAACCCATTAACCCCCCACTGAATACCCTTGTTTGCTGAAGCCTCACAGATAAGGCAGATGGTAAAAGTGGTAAAGCAAACCACACAGCTCTGCAACACAGTCATGGAAATCTTGTAAAGCAACAGTCAATGCAAACATGTGGCGCTGTCCCTTTAAGGTTTTAAATGTAACTGACACAGCAGGGCCAGCAAGTCTTATTGTGTATATCAGGGGTGGGCAATTAATTTACCCATGGGGCCGCATGAGAAATTAGGATGGTTTTAGAGAGCCGGACTAATATAATTAACTCTGTTCTACCCAATACTGTATATATAGTATATACTAACCCTTCATAAACAGTAAGTTAACCCCTTAAGGACGAAGCCATTTTTGTACTTAATGCCCAGGCCATTTTTTGTAATTTTGACCAGTGTCACTTTATAAGGTTATAACTCTGGAACGCTTCAATGGATCCCGGTGATTCTGAGGTTGTTTTTTCGTGATATATTGGGCTTCGTGTTAGAGGTAAATTTAGGATGATTTTTTTTATTTTATTTTATTTGTGAAAAAATCTGAAATTTGAGAAAAAAATTTAAAATTTTGCAATTTTCAAACTTTTAATTTTTATGCCCATAAACCAGAGAGTTATGTCACACAAAATAGTTAATAAATAACATTTCTCACATGTCTACTTTAGATCAGCGCAATTTTTGAAACAAAATTTTTTTGGGGTTAGGAAGTTAGAAGGGTTCAAAGTTCATCAGCAATTTCTCATTTCTTTGTCGCTCCATTGGGAGACCCAGACAATTGGGTGTATAGCTTCTGCCTCCGGAGGCCACACAAAGTATTACACTTAAAAGTGTAAACCCCTCCCCTCTGCCTATACACCCCCCCGTGCATCACGGGCTCCTCAGTTTTTATGCTTTGTGCGAAGGAGGCACACATGCACGCAAGCTCCACAATTTAGTCAGCAGCAGCTGCTGACTATATCGGATGGAAGAAAAGAGGGCCCATAACAGGGCCCCCGGCATGCTCCCTTCTCACCCCACTCTGGTCGGCGGTGCTGTTAAGGTTGAGGTACCCATTGCGGGTACATAGGCAGGAGCCACATGCTGTTTTCCTTCCCCATCCCTTAGGGGCTCTGGGTGAAGTGGGATCCTAACCGGTCACCAGGCACTGGGACCGTGCTCCCTCCACAGCCCCTGGGGGAATCTGCTGGACAGGAGCCGGGTATCATCAGGGACAGGGCCCTGCTACTCTGAGGTACTCTGTGTCCCCTTGGGGACGGCGCATAGAGCGCCTGTGTTATGAACGCTGCAGCAGCTGCTGGGTGTGTTGGTGCGCCGGGACTACCGCGCTGACCGCGCTTGTTTGCCGGCCGCGCTTATAACTTTACTCCCCGGCTTTTGCGGCCTAGTACCGCATACTCCCGCCCCCGGGCCTGCCAGTCAGGGGTAAGGGCGGGACGCTGCACTGGACGTCAGCGCTGAGGGCTGGAGCATACTTTGTATCCTCCTCCCCCCTCACTGAGCACCGTGGGGCACCAGATTCCCGCACTTTCTGAGGCACGCCCACGGCCCCCTCCTCCTCTCAGAACGCTGGCAGCCATTCCTGTCAGCACTTCAGACGCTGGAGAATTTCAGAGGGGAGACAACACCGAGCTCCACAGCTCTGGGAGGCCCGGGCAGGGAATCTGGTGGTCACACAACCGCTGCAGGCGGTCGGTAAGCCGCACCTGTTACTAGGTGCTGGCCCCCTGGGTGCCGAAGTGTATATTTATATACTTATTTTGTATACATTTACTCTATACGGCTGCACTATTTGCTTTTGGCTATATACCCTCACTGATTGCTCTAAGGGGAGACAACAGCATGTCGTCCGCAAAAAGCAAGGGTGCCAAGGCACAGGCTTACTTTGCAACCTGTACCTCATGTGCGGCTATGCTACCTGCAGGTTCCACCTACCCTCATTGTGTGCAATGTTCGGCCCCTGTGACACTCACTCAGCCGGAGCCTCTGCCACTGGTGGGACCCCCGGCCCAGGTGGAACCACCTGCTGCCACTGTTCAGGTGACAGGGACAGAGTTTGCAGTATTCGCTGACAAACTGTCTGAGTCTATGGATAAATGGTCTGCTAAGATACTAGAAGCTTTGCAGTCCAGACCGGTAACACAGGCCCCGGGCACAGTTGAATCATTGACCCCAGGCCCCCCTCGGTTGGAGCAGCAAAGTGCTCCTGGGGCGACTCATAGGTCCCACGGTGAGGACTCTGACACGGACCGCAGTCCCAGACCGACTAAGCGGGCTCGCTGGGAGCTTCCCTCGACTTCATCACACTGTTCAGGGTCTCAGCATGAGGACTCTCTGGAGGATGAAGCGGAGGTGGCAGATCAGGGCTCTGATCCTGACACCGCTCTAAACCTTGATACACCAGAAGGGGACGCCATAGTAAACGACCTTATAGCGTCCATCAATAAGGTGTTGGATCTTTCTCCTCCAGCTCCTCCGATTGAGGAGTCAGCTTCTCAACAGGAGAAATTCCATTTTAGGTTCCCCAAACGTACACGGAGTGGGTTTCTTGATCACTCCGACTTCAGAGATACAGTCCAGAAACACCGAGCTTTTCCGGATAAGCGCTTTACTAAGCGCCTTAATGACACTCGTTATCCCTTCCCCCCTGACGTAGTCAAGGGTTGGGCTCAGTGTCCCAAGGTGGATCCTCCAGTCTCTAGACTGGCGGCTAGATCCATAGTTGCGGTGGCAGATGGCTCATCACTCAAGGATGCCACTGACAGGCAGATAGAGCTCCTGATGAAATCCATCTATGAAGCTATTGGCGCGTCCTTTGCTCCGGCATTCGCAGCCGTATGGGCACTCCAAGCTATCTCAGCTTGTCAGTCTGAGATTAATGCAGTCACACGTGCCTCTACTCCGCAAGTTGTGTCCTTCACCTCTCAGGCGTCGGCGTTTGCGTCCTACGCCATGAATGCTGTCCTGGACTCTGCGAGCCGTACGGCGGTAGCATCCGCCAATTCGGTGGCAGTCCGCAGGGCCATGTGGCTACGTGAATGGAAGGCAGACGCTGCTTCCAAAAAGTTCTTAACCGGGTTGCCATTTTCTGGCGACCGCCTGTTTGGCGAGCGATTGGATGAAATCATTAAACAATCCAAGGGAAAGGACTCGTCCTTACCCCAGTCCAAACCAAACAGACCTCCACAACGGAAGGTACAATAGAGGTTTCGGTCCTTTCGGCCCTCAGCCAGATCTCAATTCTCCTCGTCCAACAGGCCACAGAAGGGTCAGAGGAACTCCGATTCATGGCGGTCTAAGTCACGTCCTAAGAAGACCGCCGGAGGGACCGCTCCCAAAGCGGCCTCCTCATGACTTTCGGCCTCCCCAAACCGCATCCTCGGTCGGTGGCAGGCTCTCCCGCTTTTGCGACGCCTGGTCGCCACATGTCCAAGACCGATGGGTGAGAGACATTCTGTCTCACAGTTACAGGATAGAGTTCAGCTCTCGTCCTCCGACTCGTTTCTTCAGAACATCTCCTCCCCCCGAGCGAGCCGATGCTCTTCTTCAGGCAGTGAGCACTCTGAAGGCAGAAGGAGTGGTGATCCCTGTTCCCCTTCAGCAATGGGGTCACGGTTTTTACTCCAACTTGTTTGTGGTGCCAAAAAAGGACGGATCTTTCCGTCCCGTTCTGGACCTAAAACTGAAAACCAGGCGGTTCCGGATGGAATCTCTCCGCTCCGTCATCGCCTCAATGTCCCAAGGAGACTTCCTAGCATCAATCGACATCAGGGATGCTTATCTCCACGTGCCGATTGCATCAGAGCATCAGCGCTTTCTGCGTTTCGCCATCGGGGACGAACACCTTCAGTTCGTGGCACTGCCTTTTGGCCTGGCGACAGCCCCACGGGTCTTCACCAAGGTCATGGCAACAGTGGTAGCAGTCCTACACTCTCAGGGACACTCGGTGATCCCTTACTTAGACGATCTGCTTGTCAAGGCCCCCTCTCGGGCGGCATGCCAACACAGCCTGAACATTGCTCTGGAGACTCTCCAGAGATTCGGGTGGATCATCAATTTCCCAAAGTCAAAATTGACACCGGCCCAATCACTGACATATCTCGGCATGGAGTTTCATACTCTCTCAGCGATAGTGAAGCTTCCGCTGGACAAACAGCGTTCACTACAAACAGGGGTGCAATCTCTCCTTCGAGCCCAGTCGCACCCCTTGAGGCGCCTCATGCACTTCCTAGGGAAGATGGTGGCAGCAATGGAGGCAGTTACTTTTGCGCAGTTTCATCTGCGTCCACTTCAATGGGACATTCTCCGCAAATGGGACAGGAAGTCGACGTCCCTCGACAGGAACGTCTCCCTCTCTCAGGCAGCCAAGGCCTCCCTTCAGTGGTGGCTTCTTCCCACGTCTCTGTCGAAGGGGAAATCATTCCTGCCCCCATCCTGGGCTGTGGTCACGACGGACCCGAGTCTGTCAGGGTGGGGAGCGGTCTTTCTCCACCACAGGGCTCAGGGTACCTGGACTCAGCCAGAGTCCTCTCTTCAGATCAATGTTCTGGAGATAAGGGCAGTGTATCTAGCCCTAAAGGCGTTCCAGCCGTGGCTGGAAGGCAGGCAGATCCGAATTCAGTCGGACAAAGCCACGGCGGTGGCATATATCAATCACCAAGGCGGCACACGCAGTCGGCAAGCCTTCCAGGAAGTTCGGCGGATTCTGCTGTGGGTGGAAGCCACAGCCTCCACCATCTCCGCAGTTCACATCCCGGGCGTAGAAAACTGGGAAGCAGACTTTCTCAGTCGCCAGGGCATGGACGCAGGGGAATGGTCTCTTCACCCGGACGTGTTTCAAGAGATCTGTTGCCGCTGGGGAACGCCGGACGTCGATCTCATGGCGTCTCGGCACAACAACAAAGTCCCGGCATTCATGGCACGGTCTCAAGATCACAGAGCTCTGGCGGCGGACGCATTAGTTCAGGATTGGTCGCAGTTTCGACTACCTTATGTGTTTCATCCTCTGGCAATGCTGCCCAGAGTGTTACGCAAGATCAGGTCCGACTGCCGCCGCGCCATCCTCATCGCTCCAGACTGGCCGAGGAGGTCGTGGTACCCGGATCTGTGGCATCTCACGGTGGGCCAACCGTGGGCACTACCAGACCGACCAGACTTGCTGTCTCAAGGGCCATTTTTCCATCTGAATTCTGCGGCCCTCAACCTGACTGTGTGGCCATTGAATCCTGGATCCTAGCGTCTTCAGGGTTATCTCAAGAGGTCATTGCCACTATGAGACAGGCCAGGAAACCAACGTCCGCCAAGATCTACCACAGGACGTGGAGGATCTTCTTATCCTGGTGCTCTGATCAGGGTTTTTCTCCCTGGCCATTTGCCTTGCCCATTTTTCTATCCTTCCTTCAATCCGGAATGGAAAAGGGTTTGTCTCTCGGCTCCCTTAAGGGACAAGTCTCGGCGCTCTCTGTGTTTTTTCAAAAGCGTCTAGCCAGGCTTCCACAGGTACGCACGTTCCTGCAGGGGGTTTGCCACATAGTCCCTCCTTACAAGCGTCCGCTAGAACCCTGGGATCTGAACAGGGTGCTAACGGCTCTTCAGAAACCACCCTTCGAGCCAATGAGGGATATTTCTCTTTCACGCCTTTCGCAGAAGGTGGTCTTCCTAGTGGCAGTCACATCACTTCGCAGAGTGTCTGAGCTAGCAGCGCTGTCATGCAAAGCCCCCTTCCTGGTGTTTCACCAGGACAAGGTGGTTCTGCGTCCGGTTCCGGAATTTCTCCCGAAGGTGGTATCCTCTTTTCATCTCAATCAGGATATCTCCTTACCTTCTTTTTGTCCGCATCCAGTTCACCAATGTGAAAAGGATTTGCACTTGTTGGATCTGGTGAGAGCACTCAGACTCTACATTTCTCGTACGGCGCCCCTGCGCCGCTCGGATGCGCTCTTTGTCCTTGTCGCTGGCCAGCGTAAAGGGTCGCAGGCTTCTAAGTCAACCTTGGCTCGGTGGATCAAGGAACCAATTCAAGAAGCCTACCGTTCTTCTGGGCTTCCGGTTCCTTCAGGGCTGAAGGCCCATTCTACCAGAGCCGTGGGTGCGTCCTGGGCTTTGCGGCACCAGGCTACGGCTCAGCAGGTGTGTCAGGCGGCTACCTGGTCGAGTCTGCACACTTTCACGAAACACTATCAAGTGCATACCTACGCGTCGGCAGATGCCAGCCTAGGTAGGCAAGTCCTTCAGGCGGCGGTTGCCCACCTGTAGGAAGGGGCCGTTTTACGGCTCTTTTACCGAGGTATTCTTTTACCCACCCAGGGACTGCTTTTGGACGTCCCAATTGTCTGGGTCTCCCAATGGAGCGACAAAGAAGGGAATTTTGTTTACTTACCGTAAATTCCTTTTCTTCTAGCTCCAATTGGGAGACCCAGCACCCGCCCCTGTTCCCTTCGGGCTGTTGTTTTTTTTGTGTACACATGTTGTTCATGTTGAATTGTTCTTTTGGTTCATGGTTTCAGTTCTCCGAACATCCTTCGGATTGAATTTACCTTAGACCAATTTATAAGTTTCCTCCTTCCTGCTTTTGCACCAAAACTGAGGAGCCCGTGATGCACGGGGGGGGTGTATAGGCAGAGGGGAGGGGTTTACACTTTTAAGTGTAATACTTTGTGTGGCCTCCGGAGGCAGAAGCTATACACCCAATTGTCTGGGTCTCCCAATTGGAGCTAGAAGAAAAGGAATTTACGGTAAGTAAACAAAATTCCCTTCTTTTTCAAAAATACCCAAAAGTGACACCATTCTAAAAACTGCACCCCTCAAGGTACTCAAAACCACATCCAAGAAGTTTATTAACCCTTCAGGTGCTTCACAGGAGCTAAAGTAATATGGAATGAAAAAAAATAAAAATTAACATTTTACCTAAAAATGTTGCTTTAGAACTAATTTTCTTACTTTTTCAAGAGGTAATGTTAGGGTGAACTCTTAATCAGAGATCACTAGTTGCCTACTGCCTGGTCTAACTGGTGTGGATCGAGTGCATGCTTGAAAAATGAGATCAGACACAGTCGGATATTCATTTTTCCTCGACAGAAGTCAGCCCATGCTCTGCTTTATTACAACTGAGCTTGCTCTGATATAACCTTGCAAAGGGGCATGTCTAGATGTGTTCATTGGTCAGTAGGTCGAACAATGTGTTAGTCCATGAGCTGATTGGTGGGCGTCATTGTAGGCGGGTCTATGACATCATTGGATGGATCCATGGTGATGGTGATGGGAGGGACGTCATCTGGTGGATCCATGCTGATGGTTTGGTCTGTGATGTCTTCTAGCTTGACCAGGGGTCTTCCCTTATATGGTATCTTCTTACACCTGGACATTCCTTGCATTCCAGGCAAGGTGTGGAGAAACAGGCAATGGCAGCCACCTTTATATCTGTGTCATGTATATGATCTGAAACCTGAATTACGTAAGGCAAATCGACATATTTCCCACAATCCCTTGTCAAGAAGTTAATTAAGTATTTCATCTTATGGCTCTCCTCAACAGTCCCCCCTAAATACTTTATTAACCTTCTGACCCTACCGTGGTCCTCTAATGCTTTAACTGCAACCTTTTTTCGTTTTGCTATCCGCTATACAAGCAATACTAAGCCTTTGCCCCTGCTGGTACAGACTGCTGATCAGAGAGTTGATCACATCCCGCACACACAGTTCACAGAGGCACAGGTAACTAGAACAGATTTATTTAATGCTGAAGAGCTTACTCAGAATTTGAGATTAATCGATTAGAAAGAGTAAGGCAATTGTAAGAATAAGCTTCTTACTGTTATGCTGCAGCTTTTAGCATTACTGTTTCTGAAAGGCTGATTCTCAGTCAATATCCGAGTGCTGTCCGCGTTTTCGAGACTTTTCTACCCGAATACACCTCATTGTATCACAACACTAATGGATCTCTTCTTGTCTCGGGTCTATAATCTACCACCAGGAGGCCTTTAACAAGATTTCCCTTACCCATGAATCCGATTACCTTCAGTAACACAGAGTAGCACTTTTACGGCTTCAAATACCAACAAATAAAACAATACCAGTTACCTATAAGTGTATGTTATCCTTAAGTCACTTAAACCCTTAAAATAATTGGTTGGTTCAGGTCAGATAATGTCTTTCCCACCATGAGCCCTTATTTGTGTATTGTTCCTGTACCCATTGTTCCCTTAAGGTCCAGTCACACTAAGCAACTTACCAGCGATCCCAACAACGATAGGGATCGCTGGTAAGTTGCTAGGAGGTTGCTGGTGAGATGTCACACTGCGACGCTCCAGCGATCCCACCAGCAACCTGACCTGGCAGGGATCGCTGGAGCGTCGCTACACGAGTTGCTGGTGAGCTCACCAGCAACCAGTGACCAGCCCCCAGCGCCGCGTGGAAGATGCTGCGCTTGGTAACTAAGGTAAATATCGGGTAACCAACCCGATATTTACCTTAGTTACCAGCGCACAGAGCTACACGTGCAGAGAGCAGGGAGCAGCGCACACTGAGCGCTGGCTCCCTGCTCTCCTAGTTACAGCACACATCGGGTTAATTACCCGATGTGTGCTGCAGCTACATGTGCACAGAGAAGGGAGCAGCGCACAATGCTTAGCGCTGGCTCCCTGCTCTCCTAGCTACAGCACACATCGGGTTAATTAACACGATGTGTCCTGCAGCTACATGTGCACAGAGCAGGAGTCGGCACTGACAGTGAGAGCGGCGGAGGCTGGTAACAAAGGTAAGTATCGGGTAACCAAGGATAGGGCTTCTTGGTTACCCGATATTTACATTGGTTACCAGCCTCCGCAGAAGCCGGCTCCTGCTGCCTGCACATTTAGTTGTTGCTGTCACACACAGCGATCTGTGCTTCACAGCGGGACAGCAACAACTAAAAAATGGCCCAGGACATTCAGCAACAACCAACGACCTCACAGCAGGGGCCAGGTTGTTGCTGGATGTCACACACAGCAACATCGCTAGCAACGTCACAAAAGTTGTTCGTTAGCAGCGATGTTGCTAGCGATGTTGCTTAGTGTGACGGGGCCTTTATGGTTATTTCCCATGTATCATCCCCAATCTAGAAATTCTCCATAAAGTTCTATGTGAGATAATCCAGCACTATGTGTGTTGTGACCTTCATTCTGCTGGTACGATGGACTCTTTACAGTGGTTGTCTCCAGATGGGTTTTCCCTCAAGCTTCATGGAAGTTGCTGTGGTTGGGATAAGCTGGATCGGTCCACCTGATTCTGACTCGGGGATCATTCTGACTTGTCTTTTTAGGATCACCCAGTCTCCTGGCTGGAGACCACGTGCTCCTGACACTGATTTAGGATCTGGAATTGGAGGATACACATGTCTAACACACTATATAGGCAGTTGTATACGGCTCGTACATCACTGGTCAGGATATCACACTGTATCTGCAGTAGGTGTGAGAAATATAATCACGTTCTAGGTACTAAACCAAAAATACCTTATATAAAGATCTAATTATTAAAGGAAAACGAACATTTGTTACATGATTTGCAGCGTTCACCATTATCTTGTGGATCGTTACATGTTTATGTTATAATCATTAAAATTCCAAACAACATGCACCCATTTGACTATAGACACAATTAAATATTCCAATAAAGGAGGGGGCAGGGATTGGGGCAATAGCCCTAAACTCTCCCTACCTCGCAGCGGAGGTCGGCACCCTATAAGGCGAATTGGTGCCCCCGCTCACCGACGGCTCACCCTCTCTATCCCTACACTGCTAATGCTAATACGTGCTGCTAATGTCAGTGAGGGAATATAGAAACCGTTAGATACAGGGATAAAGAGGCGTCAATATGCAATTATATAAATCCAATTCATTCCCAAAGATTACATATTCAAACTCTGTATTTTACATAGCTGTTTGGTAGCTTAAATCAATATGATACAGCAAATTCAAGGACCAAACCCTAAAAGAAATTAAATATCTCACATGTATAACATGTACCCACTGTATCAATATAATAATAATAAGGCCAGGTAAAGTCATGAAGAGATCTTGTCCAATCACAGACCCTCCACTGTACAATTCTCACTCAGGCTAATAAAATAAACACATATTTATCAGCCACTTAGCATGAAAGAACCGCAACGCGTTTCTCCCCTCGTCACAGTGGCGGACTGGGGTTCATCAGGGGCATCCCCAGGTACTGTAAGATCTTTATAATGACCTGTGCTATAGAATATGTACTTTTTACCACTTTTTAGGAACTCCATCTTTACATACCACCAGCATCATGAGTTTTTCAGCAGTAATGTTTTCCATACTGGATATGTTTCAGAGCAGGCCTGAAAAGAAATTCACACAACACGCACAAAACTCATATAAACCTACTCATGGTAGATGTATATGACTAATCTGCAATCACCGGAGCAGTAGAGCGGCTGAGGGGGGTGTTTCTACGAGGTCTTTACAGTTTTTTCTACCTTAATAGGCACACGTCTTACAAGACTGGATGTGTCTGGCCACCTGGGTACTGAGCAGTGGTGCCGCCCATATCTTGTCCATCCCAACACCTTTGTCACATGGGTTACCTGGGCCATTATTGAGTAGAACGCTCATGGCAGAGAAAGCTTACCGCCCTTTATCCACAGACCTTCCTCAGTCCTGGCTCCCTGCGTCTCACACTCCGTTCCTTGCTGAATCGCTTGTTCCTGTAAGGATTTAAGAACACAAGGAGTGACCAATGTCACTGACGACGTGACATGAGCCACCGAGGTACTGGTCTGCTTTGTATAAGGACTCTCAACTCTCGGCCCATTCACTGCTTCTTTGTTGTGCACCTGTGCGAGCATCTCCTCCGGCTGCTGCCTATATCCACATTTTGACTATCTTACCCCTTTCCGCTCTACGAACCACAGTGATCGCAAATCTTCATCTCATTCTCCTATTCCGATGAGAGAGGAGTGGTTTGATTTTTAATACCTCATGTTGCGTAACCTCAGCATATCCAGTGCAGAATCAACCAGCATCTTGGTATCTGGATCCATCTATGGAAAAACTCAAAATCTGCATTAGCAATGGGCTCATCTGAGACATGTTCAAAACCTGACAATTCTTGTTACATCAGAGCAATCATGAGATATATGTATGTCTGCTGTATCCTCCTTACAGATAAAAATATAAAGAAAACTTAATAGAAAAACTCAATCGATGAACAAATTAAAACCTTAAATAATACGTGTGACTTTCCACATCATCTTCCCCCCCCCTTTTTGAATCTATTATCCAAAACATAGATTCAAAAAGTGTGTGGCCCCAGAGCTCTACATTTAGGCATGAAAGTCACATTGTATAGATTGTACCTAACCGGGAACACCAGAAATATTGTTTTTATCTGTAACTTAATAATGGAAAACCCTTTCAATGGCTTTTATAACCTTTACTTGGACCACAGAAATCTGCATTGCAATCATTCTTTCTATAAAAAGAAAGCAGATTGTTCAATACATTAAATATAAAACACAGAATTCCATAAATCATCCACATTCCTTAAATCAAAGTATTGTAATTATTAATAAATGAGTATTATGATTATTATTATTAATAACTATAATAATAACGTAGCACAACCTCTGGATATTGGATGTAGAGGCGTTCATATTTGAAACATTGAGGAGATCATCAGTATCTCTGTGATACTGTCCTATAACTTGAAGGGATAAAAGAATCTAGAACAAATAAACTGGCCATGTGGGAAAACAAAATGTTGATTTGCCATAGAAAAATTATCTAACAGACTTCTATGCTTGAAAAGCTATCAATGAATCTAAACATGTCCACAGTTGACTTTTATTTCTTTGGGATAAAATTAGTAAAATAAAACTATTGTCAATGACCTTTTTCCAATATAATTTGCAATGAATTAAATGCAGGAAGCCCTTTTTTTTTTTTTTTTTTTTTTTCTTTTGGGCTGCTCTCACAATAGATTCCAAGGGGGGACAAAAAAACCCTGTTCCGCAAGTTTTTAAGCTTGCTCCTGCCTCCTCCCCCCAACACCAGATGGAAAGAGGCTTCTTCAGCTGCAGGAGACAAGTCAAATTTCCCTTCTTCTGTTGATTTATTTGTTTATTTTTATTTTTTAAAACATGCAACTCTCAGGATAAATGTATCAGATCCATAACGGAAATATTTATTATTTACTTCTTTATCATGACCTCTACTGCAAAGGTACGTTATTTAAAGTTTTTTTTCTAATTTTATTGCTTACTAATTAATAAGATATTGCTCCTTGTGACTGTCCTGACTCAATCCAACCTGCACACTGGATCTATATTAAGTGTCTTCCACAACTCCCCAATCATTCAATGTTCCATCTTTTAGTGCTATAAACATTTACTAACACTTCATGTTATTCAGTGGCTGCAGTTTTGTCAGCTCCACTGAGGCCTATAGAAAATGGCCCCAACAGCACGTGATTTCCTTCTCTTTGTTAGGATTGCAGCATCATGTGGGGGAGGGGAAGGTAAACTTTTTACTTTTATTTTTTTTTTCCCAACTATTTCCCCCTATATTCTATAGTCTGGATTTTATACATACACACCACACATACATTTATATATCTCATATACACACACATTCAGATATCTACAGTCCTGATCCAACTACAGTTAAAAGCACTCATGTTTCTGTCTAAGTATATAGTACTCCATCCGATCCATTGTTCATCCACCTACTCACTCTCTGTCTTTGTCTCAATCATGCCTCAGCCATGTGCTTCATCCACCATTTTAAAATCTGTAGGAACATGTGGCAGAGAAAAGGGAAAACTGACCTCACATCTGCTCAAACTCTGTCTCCCCAGTTTCTGTAGTCTGTACTTATACATATATATATATATTTATACACACATATGTCCTAGATCTAAGTCTAATTATAGATAAAAACACTTATTTTTTGGTCTAAGTATATAGTACTCCATCCAATCCATTGCTCAAACATTTACAGAGCACATGGTCTTCTTCACACAAACCCCTGACTCACTTTGTTTTCTTTGTCTCAATCATGCTGTAGCCATGTGCTTCGTCCACCATTTTAAAATCTTACCTAAAATGTCTGCCTCCATGACTAGCACATGTTTTATCACAGGATTGCAGCCTAGAGTCCTCACATCTCAACACAGTCCACTCATACGGATTTTTTCCGACCACAACTACACACAACTTCATCAATTTCTCCATCTTTCTCTCAAGATAAACAACACCAACAAAACCAACAAACAAACACAGGAGTAGATGACTCACAACTGACACACAACTTGAACACTAAGTAAAGTTTTTGTTAAGTCTGCAGTAGGCGCCTTGTCACGGTGTCCCTGCCCAGTTTCTACATGGTCCGTAATTCATAAAGACACCAATGGTGTCACCCTTGGCTACAAGGTGTCTATACCGGCCGATTCGCCTCTCTTGGAGGACTTATAACTAGCCTAATAAAAAACCACCTAGTATCACCCCTGACTACAAGGTGTCTATACCGGCCGATTCGCCTCTCTTGGAGGACTTACAACTAGCCTAATAAAAAACCACCTAGTATCACCCCTGCTTGCGCTAAGCCCCAATGGTATCCGTACCAGCCATTTCACGTCCAGCGTTAGGCCCCAAGACTACCACGTACCAGCCACAATGCGCAACTTAAACGCTATGCCCCAATGGTATCCGTACCAGCTATTCCACGCTACACTGCGCTAGGCCCCAAGATTACCACGTACCAGCAGTCCCACGTATTTCCTCACAGAGCCATAAACTGCACCACAGGCGACAACCGTATACTATACCACAGACAATATCCTTTACCATATCAACAAATTTGAGAGCCCGTGAAAAACACGTGCCTAACCTGACCAATTAAAACCTGCGCTATATCTCTAGGTCTTGTACCAAACCGTATTAACTACTTAAGTCTCCACTAGAACCACAAACCATATCACAGGTGACAACTAACAGAACTCATAAACCCATATGCTCTCTTCACAAATACACAACAGGCAGCAGGCAACTGAATATGTGACGGTTCTTCCGAGATTAATATGGCCAATAGCCGTGAGACCCGTCTGCCCGTCAACAGATACCCCAACAAACCAGACACAGTCAGGCAATCAGTGCCACACACCCCACCGAGACCACGGGAAGACTACAGATTATGAAAAATCAGCAGACCTACCATACTCTCGTTAGGAAGTGATCAGTTTCCTGGGGTGTCCAGCACGTCATGCCATTCCAGTTGCCGGTTCATCAGGATTTCAGGTGTCTCCGTCTATTGGCTCCACGTTGGGCACCAATAATGTTAGGGTGAACTCTTAATCAGAGATCACTAGTTGCCTACTGCCTGGTCTAACTGGTGTGGATCGAGTGCTTGCTTGAAAAATGAGATCAGACACAGTCGGATATTCATTTTTCCTCGACAGAAGTCAGCCCATGCTCTGCTTTATTACAACTGAGCTTGCTCTGATATAACCTTGCAAAGGGGCATGTCCGGATGTGTTCATTGGTCAGTAGGTCGAACAATGTGTTAGTCCATGAGCTGATTGGTGGGCGTCATTGTAGGCGGGTCTATGACATCATTGGATGGATCCATGGTGATGGTGATGGGAGGGACGTCATCTGGTGGATCCATGCTGATGGTTTGGTCTGTGATGTCTTCTAGCTTGATCAGGGGTCTTCCCTTATATGGTATCTTCTTACACCTGGACATTCCTTGCATTCCAGGCAAGGTGTGGAGAAACAGGCAATGGCAGCCACCTTTATATCTGTGTCATGTATATGATCTGAAACCTGAATTACGTAAGGCAAATCGACATATTTCCCACAATCCCTTGTCAAGAAGTTAATGAAGTATTTCATTTTATGGCTCTCCTCAACAGTAACACCAAAAATTGGACCTCACACTTTGTTACCCACTTTCTTATGAGCGCGCCGATACCCCACATGTGGTCAGAAACCTTTGTTTGGATAAATCGGAGGGCTTGGAACAAAAGGAGCAATATTTGAATTTTGGAAACCAAAGTTGGCTGAAACAGATTGCGGGAGCAGCAAGGAAAGGAGGATGCACCACAATAGCCAAATAATCAGAACAGAGGGGTGCTGATAATGCAATGGAGTACATGAAGACTTAAAAAAGGAGAAAAGACATTGCATATAACGCACAGCCCATAATACAATGTGAAAACAACCTTTATTAGCAGTGCACTAAATACAGTTTAAAAACAATTAAAACATATAATATAGACAAGATCCTGTACCCACAAGTTTATAATAATCATAATAATAATTCAACAATTATAACAATACACCCCCGCCACAAGGGGAGAATAGATAGCAGCCTGATAAGACACCTGTAGAGGCAAAAAGTCCAGGGAAAACACATGCAAGGAATGCATAAACAATAATGAATACCTGGAGGTAAATAACCAAGTGCCAAACCGGTTAATGGTTCTTATATGAGACTAAACAAGGCCGTAGCACCCCAGATCACGCAGTGTGGATCCCTATATATTCCTAAGGGCATCATAGCCCCACTGAACAAGGACACACCATCCACTAGGTCCCTGGCAATCCAGGAAAGTAGCCAATTCCCAGGTGAGGAAGGAGGGCTCACCTGATTCAAGCAAGGGGAATCGGTAGTGAAAGAGCCTGTGCAAGCCCCAGGGAGGCAGCAAGGAGTATGGAGGGAAAGGGGGATGGTACACTGCAAGGTCCGATGGAAAGCGTATCCACAATGTGGCAGGGGAACATACCAGGGGTACAAGGATCGTCCCACGCGTATCGCCGCCGCTGCGGCTTCGTCAGGGAAAGTGAAGTGCACTGCAGCACAGGTGTATATATAAGAAGAAAAGTGAGGGTTACTCACGATCAGCTGTGTTTGTTGCCAGCAAGCGGTCCGGACCATGTGTGTGAGAGAGGACGCAGGCATGTACGCAGGCGCAGTGTGTCAAAACCGGAAGTGGGAGTCATAGCAACATCCAAAACATCAGAGACGCAGGCACCAGAGCAAGTACGGGAGGGCGGAGAGCTCAAAATAATCAAGCATTGCAGGGGCGATGTCAGAGCACAGAGCCGCCTGCACAAACGGCGATATAAACATATAAATGTATAAACATATAAGTAGTGGCAGTGATTGGAGCCAAAAGATAACAGGACTCCAGCTGTAATTAGAAGCAACTGAAAAAATAGTGAAGCATTGCAGGGGCGATATCAGGGCACAGAGCAACCTGCACAAGCAGCTATATAAACCTATAAACATATAAGAAGTGGCAGTGATTAAAGCTAGAAGATAACAAAACTCCAGCTGTAATTAGAGACAACTGCAAAGCTTGTGTAAGAAATGGAGGGTAAAGAAAGAAGGGCAAAGTAATAAAAAAGCCCAACATAAAGAAAAAATGAAGTACAAAACACAGAAATATAATGCATGAATTTTAATATTACATATTTGATGCGAACATGGAATATCAAGGGCCACCTGTTCACATATCTGAAATGTATAGCCCCATATATACCATAAAGTGCATACAGGCTGAACACTGGCGTGGGTGTGGGGAGGGTGGAGGGAGGGGGGCGGGGTAGGGTGGAGACTTGGGGGAAGGGGGGGGTGAACAATGGAAAATCACATGTGTATAACAACCGCATGTCATGTATATAAATAATTATGTATATACATAAACATGCCCACCATTGCGGGGACCCAACTGAATAAGGGCCCATAGAGAACGATGATTGTAGGCTAGCATATATATATATATACATGTGGGGGGGGGAGGGGAGGAGGGAGGGGGTGGGGTGGGAGGGGGCATGATACCAGAGCCCATGGGGGGGGTGTCATGTGTATGGCCATAGGGGACCACATAAAGCTATCCCAAAGCTGTCAGAGCCGAGGGGTCACAGTGACTGAAGAACATATATGAAAAATAGCCCAGGACCGGAAACTCAGCCATTTGGAGCCGTATTGAATATCATGTGCTGATGACAATAATACGCTCATAGAGGATATCCCAGAGACTGAGGGATGCTCGAAGAACAATCCCTACAATCACAAATGGGTAAATAATCCTAGAAGCATCCTGGAGGCACAGAATTCCAACAAGAGTGGATCCAGCAGGTTAGAAACAAAAAAAAAAAAGGGGGACGAACCATATATTTGGTCAAAGCATAATCCCGAAATCAATTGGAATGTGTTCATTGGTCAGTAGGTCGAACAATGTGTTAGTCCATGAGCTGATTGGTGGGCGTCATTGTAGGCGGGTCTATGACATCATTGGATGGATCCATGGTGATGGTGATGGGAGGGACGTCATCTGGTGGATCCATGCTGATGGTTTGGTCTGTGATGTCTTCTAGCTTGACCAGGGGACTTCCCTTATATGGTATCTTCTTACACCTGGACATTCCTTGCATTCCAGGCAAGGTGTGGAGAAACAGGCAATGGCAGCCACCTTTATATCTGTGTCATGTATATGATCTGAAACCTGAATTACGTAAGGCAAATCGACATATTTCCCACAATCCCTTGTCAAGAAGTTAATTAAGTATTTCATCTTATGGCTCTCCTCAACAGTAACACCAAAAATTGGACCTCACACTTTGTTACTCACTTTCTTATGAGCGCGCCGATACCCCACATGTGGTCAGAAACCTTTGTTTGGATAAATCGGAGGGCTTGGAACAAAAGGAGCAATATTTGAATTTTGGAAAGCAAAGTTGGCTGAAACAGATTGCGGGCACCATGTTGCATTTACAGATCCCCTATGGTACCTAAACAGCAGGAACCCCCCTCAAGTGACCCCATTTTGGAAATAGACCCCTTAAGGCTTCTATTGAGGGGTATAGTGAGCATTTTGGTTCCACAGGTACTTAACAGATTTTGATAACGTTACGTTGTCATATTGAAAATTGTGTTTTTTTTTCTCAAAAATGTTGCTTTAGCATCAATTTTCTCACTTTTCAAGAGGTAATTCCAAAAATGTTACCCAAATGTTTGTTACCCACTTTTTTATGAGCGCGGTGATACCTCACATGTGGTCTGAAACCTTCGTTTGGACAGGGAGGGCTTGGAACGAAAGGAGCAATATTTGAATTTTGGAAAGGAAATTTGGCTGAAAAAGATTGCGGGCACCATGTCGCATTTGGAGGAACCCTAAGGTACGTAAACAGCAAAAACCCACCACAAGTGACCCCATATTGGAAACTAGGCCTCTCAAGGAATTTATCTAGATGTTTGGTGAGTACCCTGAACTGCCAGGTGCTTCACAGAAGTTTATAATGTTGAGCTATGAAAATAAAAAAAAAAATACATTTTTACCACAAAATTGTTACCTCAACCAGATAGCTTTTTTTTTTTTTTTTTAACAAGAGTAAAAGGAAAAAAATCACCATAAAATGTATTGGGCAATTTCTCCTGAGCATGCTGATACCTTTATGTGTTGTGGAAATCAACTGTTTGGGTGCACAGCAGGGCTCGGAAGGGAAAAAGTGCCATTTGACTGAACATTTGGCTGGAATAATTAGTGGACGCAATGTCGCATTTGGAAAGCCCCTAAGGTGCCTAAACAGTGGAGGTCCCCCACAAGTGACCCCATGCTGGAAACAAGACACCTCAAGGCTTTTATCTAGGTCTATATTGAGCATTTTGAATCCACGAATACTTCACAGAATTTGATAAGCTTAGGTTGCCATATTGAAAATGTTCATTTAATTCACAAAAATGTTTCTTTAGCATCACATTTCTCACTTTTTCAAGAGGCAACAACAAAACGTGGACCCCACAGATTATCCAATTTCTTGTGAGCGCAGGGATACCCCATATGTGGCCAAAAACCTCTGGATAAATGGGAGGGCTTGGAATGGAAGGAGCACCATTTGAATTTTGGAAAAGTTGAAATAAATTGCGCGCACCATGTCATATTAGCAGGGCCTCTTGGGTACCTATACATCAGAAACCCCCCACAAGTGACCCCATTTTGGAAACTGGACCCCTCAAGGATTTTATTCAGGAGTATAGTAAGCATTTTGAATCCACAGGTACTTCATAAAAATGTTGCTGTAGCAACAATATTCTCACTGTTAGGCTATGTGGCCATGATCCAGCGACACGGCGTCTAGTACACAGTGTCAGCCTTCCTGCAGAGATGTGAGTGTTGTCCACGGGAGAACGCAGCTGCCCATGCCCAGGATTTGGGTTCAGGCTGCTGTGGACTTTAGTTCTATTTTACCTGCAGAGAACACTCATCTCCGCAGCATAAATTGACATGCTGAGGCTCGGAAAGCTGCGCCACAGGTCTGTTTATGCTGCGGAGAAAAGAAGCACAGTGGGCATGAGATTTCTAAAAATCCTTCCACTGTGCTTCTACTGCACAATGCAGCGCTATGGATACAAGGAAAACACTGCGCCAAAAACGCTGCAAACCCTGATTGTGGGCACATAGCCTAAAATGCTACAATGGATGAATGGATAGATGTCAAACATATATAACGTCCCACCCCCTGCATATTCTAAGCTGGCGCCCTTTAGTGCCTTTCATGTGGCACTAAAGGATGCCTAGCCTTGTATTTAGCCCAAAAAGAAAAAAATAATTAAAATAAATGACGTGGGGTTCCCCCTATTTTTGATAGCCAGCTAGGGTAAAGCAGACAGCTGTAGCCTGCAAACCACAGCTGACAGCTTTCTCTTGGCTGGTGATCAATTTGGAGGGCTCCCCAAGCTGTTTTGTTTTTTGTTTTTTTTTTTAATTATTTATAAATAATTAAAAAAAACACAAACGTGGGATCCCCCCAAATTCGATCACCAGCCAAGGTGAAGCTAACCGCTGGGGTCTGGTATTCTCAGGGTGGGAAGAGCCATGGTTATTGGACTCTTCCCAGCCTAAAAATAGCAGGCCGCAGCCGCCCCAGGAGTGGCACATCCATTAGATGGTTGATACCAGATGTGTAATGTCACCTGGCATCAAGCCCAGCAATTAGTGATGTCACGGCGTCTATTTGATACCAGAGATAACTAATTGACAGTAATAAAAAAAAAAATTAAATTATTTGAAAAAACACTCCCCAAATCTCCCCTCTTTCACCAATTTATTGAAAAGAAAAAAAAAAACGGGTCCCCTGTAATCCATTTTGGAAGTCCCGCTGCGATTCTGGACCTTCTAGAATAAGGGGGGCACGTTCAGTGAACGTATCCCCCATTTTCTAAGAGTGCAGACCCTCCATTTGAAGAGAGTGGGTGCAAAGAATTTGCACCCACCCTCCCCGTGTCACAGCTGCAGTGTGCCGAGTAGCAGCAGCCAGCGTCTCTGAACACAGGAAGCTGAGCTCAGCTGCTCTGCACGTGTGACCAGCGTCTGCTGTGAAGGAGGATGGATCGCGGTGGATGAAGGCTGGAAAAGGTATGGGGACACCGGGGAACATCGGTGGGGTTATAGGGTGTGACCTGGCAGGGCCTGGGGAGCAGTTTTCTGTCGTATGTGTCATAGCACATGCGACAGAAACCAGAGGAAAAGGGTAAATGCGGCCGGCGCGCTGCTGTGCGTGTCGGTGTGCGCGCGGCCATCTTGGATTTTCTTGAGGGGGGGACACTTTGGCGACACCAGGGGACCGGGGAGGAGATTTATCTCCCTTCTGACATGTTTGTTTATGCCAGATGGGAGATAAATCATTTTTTACCGGCGCTGTCATTTACTGTAAGGTGATCATCGGTATACGGTGTATACCGGTCATCACGTGAGCGGGGACCGGAAAAACCGGCCTGAATCATGATCTCCAGGGTCTCAGCTATCCCCGGCAGCTGAGACCCCGGAAATGTTCCGACTCTGGGGGGCGCTAGACCCTTTTTTCCGACCGCAGTTAAAAAGCGGCGGATCGGAAGAAGTACCCTAATTTTTCGCCGTTAAAAGGCGTATCGGCGGTCGTTAAGGGGTTAAACAATACAAAGATTCAATGAAAATATGGAGGACCTAATAACATCATTATTTAATGACATGGTGAACTTGTGATTATTCACTTTAGAAAATTGTCAACTTTTACAGTGTTGAAAAAGCTAAACATCGCATCTTGACCAAAAATAGCACATTTTTCAAAGACCGGCATATGATCAGATCTGGGTATGACTTGTATATAACCACCCTGTATCCACACTTACTGGATGTGCCCTACATACTTATGTGCTCATTAAACCACTTCAAAAGGAGCCTTAGGAAAAGACATCTCTGAGGTCACGGAGCCCAGCAGATACTGCTACACGACAGGTATGTGGGGTCCAGCTGCAGCGTCTCCATCGCGCCGATGGGCGCACGATCAGGCCCCGTAATGGACGAGCGTCGCTGCAGGGGAGGGGGTTTGTGGTACCCGATGTAACTCCAGTACCACTAGCAGTTTCGTGCTTTTCTCTGTGCTAATTCTAGGTACCAGACCCGCTCTAGTTATGTTATATATATATATATATATATATATATATATATATATATATATATATATAATATATGCACACACATACACACAATCCCCATATACTACATCACTACACCCCCCCATATACTGCACCTGTAGTAAACTACACATCTATATACTATACGACTATATACTGCACCTGTAATATACTACATCACTACACCCCTATATGCACCTGTATTATACTACATCACTATATACTACACCTGTATTATACTACATCACTATATACTACACCTATATTACACTACACCACTACAGTCATATGAAAATGTTTGGGCACCCCTATTAATAACCTTTTTTCTTTATAACAATTTGGGTTTTTGCAACAGCTATATCAGTTTCATATATCTAATAACTGATGGATTCAGTAATATTTCTGGATTGAAATGAGGTTTATTGTACTAACAGAAAATGTTCAATCCGCATTTTAAAAAAAATTTGACCGGTGCAAAAGTATGGGCACCCTTATCAATTTCTTGATTTGAACACTCCTAAATACTTTTTACTGACTTACACTAAATTGGTTTTGTAACCTCATTGAGCTTTGAACTTCATAGGCAGGTGCATCCAATCATGAGAAAAGGTATTTAAGGTGGCCACTTGCAAGTTGTTCTCCTGCTTGAATCTCCTATGAAGAGTGGCATCATAGGCTCCTCAAAACAACTCTCAAATGATCTGAAAACAAAGATTATTCAACATAGTTGTTCAGGGGAAGGATACAAAAAGTTGTCTCAGAGATTTCAACTATCAGTTTCCACTGTGAGGAACATAGTAAGGAAATGGAAGAACACAGGTACAGTTTTTGTTAAGCCCAGAAGTGGCAGGCCAAGAAAAATATCAGAAAGGCAGAGAAGAAGAATGGTGAGAACAGTCAAGGACAATCCACAGACCACCTCCAAATACCTGCAGCATCATCTTGCTGCAGATGGTGTCAATGTGCATCGGTCAACAATACAGCGCACGTTGCACAAGGAGAAGCTGTATGGGAGAGTGATGCGAAAGAAGCAGTTTCTGCAAGCACGCCACAAACAGTCGCCTGAGGTATGCAAATGCACATTTGGACAAGCCAGTTACATTTTGGAAGAAGCTCCTGTGGACTAATGAAGCAAAGATTGAGTTGTTTGGTCATATAAAAAGGCGTTATGCATGGAGGCAAAAAAACAGGGCATTCCAAGAAAAGCACTTGCTTCCCACTGTAAAATTTGGTGGAGGTTCCATCGTGCTTTGGGGCTGTGTAGCCAATGCCGGCACCGGGAATCTTGTTAAAGTTGAGGGACGCATGGATTCAACTCAGTATCAGCAGATTCTTCACAATAATGTGCAAGAATCAGTGACGAAGTTGAAGTTACGCAGAGGATGGATATTTCAGCAAGACAATGATCCAAAACACCGCTCCAAATCTACTCAGGCATTCATGCAGAGGAACAATTACAATGTTCTGGAATGGCCATCCCAGTGCCCAGACCTGAATATCATTGAAAATCTGTGGGATGATTTGAAGCGTGCTGTCCATGCTCGGCGACAAGGTTGTGGAGTCTGAGTCGGAGCTCATTTTGGTGGTGTCGGAGTCGGTATAAAATACTCCGACTCCTAAAATATATAATAAATTGGGGACAGTAGTGCAATGCAGAATGTGCTGAATATTTTACTAAATAATATTTAGTATAATGCTTATATTTAAGTGAAAAATGTATTGTAGTACAATGTGAACATTAGACATTTAACTATTGTTATGATACAATAATCAAGATATTTAGATGGAACATAAAATATATTTATTGGAGTACAACTTTAGAACACAAAAAACTAATAAATTGTAAATATGTAATACAATATGTAATAATATATATATATATATATATATATATATATATATATATATATATATATATATATATATATATATATATATATATATATATATATATATATATATATACATACACACACACACACACACACACACACACAAGATATATATGTAATCTACTGTATATTACATAGGGTATTACATATTTACAATTTATTACAGTTTGTGTTCTAAGGTTGTATTCCAATAAATATATTTTGTTCTATCCAAATATCTTGATTATTGTATCATAAAAATTATTAACACTAGAACTACTGAGGTCATTTTGACTACTTTGCACTATGTATTTCTATATAGGTGTCACGAGTCCAGTAGTTCTAGTGTTAAATGTCTGATGTTCACATACACATGTTCATGTATTACAATAAATTTTTCACCTAACCATAAGCAATATATGTAGGAGTCGGAGTCTCAGTCGGTGCAAGAGATATTGAGGAGTCGGAGTCGAACGTTTGGTGTACCGACTCCACACCCCTGCTCGGCGACCATCAAACTTAACTGGAATTGTTTTGTAAACAGGAATGGTCAAATATACCTTCATCCAGGATCCAGTAACTCATTATAAGCTACAGGAAGCGACTAGAGGCTGTGATTTTTGCAAAAGGAGGATCTACAAAATATTAATGACACTTTTATGTTGAGGTGCCCATACTTTTGCACCGGTCAAATTTTGTTTAAATGCGGATTGCACATTTTCTGTTAGTACAATAAACCTCATTTCAATCCAGAAATATTACTCAGTCCATCAGCTATTAGATATATGAAACTAAAATAGCTGTTGCAAAAACCCAAATTGATATAAAGAAAAAAGGTTAACATTAATAGGGGTGCCCAAACTTTTTCATATGACTGTATATATTACACCTGTATTATACTACACCACTATATACTACACCTGTATTATCCTACACCACTATATACATATACTACACCACTATATACTACACCTGTAATATACTACACCCCCCCATATACTACACCTGTAAAACTACATTCCCAATATACTACATCACTACACCCCAAATATTTGTCAACAGTTATATCCCTCCTCCAGCCCCCCACCCCCGCCCCCAATTGTCCCCGCAGGTTACTAGTAACCACTCGCCTCTCCCTTCTTATTGTCCCCTCCTTAGGCACCTCCGTACGTGCCCCCCGCTGAGCTGCTTCACATGCCCACCCAGGCTGCGCCGATGCTGGTTTCCTAGGAGCCACCGCCGCTGCTTCTCTCCGTACAGGCCCCGGCTGCTGCAGCTGCTTCTCCTGCCAGGCGGGAACTTTTCAAATGACACGCGCATGTGTCACAGAGAAAGGTGCAGGGCAGGGAACAGAGGAGAGATTCCTGCATTCTGCTGCCTACACTGTGCGGCGCTACAGGATCGCTCCCTGCCTGGCACGAGGCATGTGATGAGGGCGATCTGACCAGGGACCTCCTCTGGAGCCTGGAGCTCCGGACAACAGGTCAGATTTCCCTCATCACTGACCGGCCAGCAAGGATGCTCTGAACCAGGCGGGCCGGTCACAGAGAGTAGGCGGGCCGGATGTGGCCAGCGGGCCGCCCCTTGCCCAGGTCTGGTCTATATAGTCGGCCTAAGCAGAACAGATGTGTGTTTTGGTACCAAAACAAAGTGTTGCGTGCACGCAGTCCTGGGCCCAGCCTACCGTACTTGGGTACTGTGGTATCCAGCTGCCATAAACAGAGACTTGAAGATCCTCTCAGGGTGACCAGTATAGCCAGCAACTGAAGAATGGTGGTCTCCGGCACAGGATGCTGCTCACACGCGTCACGGTCCTCCTCACCAAACTCCAACACAAGTCTCCAACTCCTCCTCAACAAACTCCAACACAAGTCCACAGCCGAAGTCAGTTGAGCTGTTGCCATAGTAACCAAACAGTCAAAGGCAGATGCAAAACAGCAGCCTCTTGTGGCTGGTCAGTAACAATGCATACAATAATTAGTAAATAAGCATTTTGCATTCACAGTGAATAAAGGTCATTAATACACTTTCATCCTATCACACACACACATGGATACATATACGCTCCTACACTAAAGACCCTGCAAAACGTTCATTTTTTGAACTGACGTATGAAGGGGGTCTAAGGTGGGGTGCACTGGCGGAACTCAAGGGCTAGCATTGTGGTATCCCAGTGCCACTAACTTCCACATGAAGCGGTGCTGAGAATGTTATGAGCCCATATAACAGCAGGGTTAGTACATATCCTGCACACCTCCCGGCCAAGATGTTGAATCATAATGTGATCTGCACCCTGCACCTCAGATGTGGAGATGAGCATGTACCTGAATTCCACTTTTTAAAAGGGTTGTCCACTACTTCATAGCCCCACAGTGCAGCATAGAATAAGGCTTAAGTCACATTAGCGCATAGAATCGGAAGTGATATACTAATGACCTTCGGCTCCTGCTGTGCCATGAGCTTGAATGTAGTATCATTATACTGTGATCAGATCACAGCTGCGGAGGAGAGGGAGGGATTAATCTCTTTATCTCCTCTATTGTCAGCCTCTGCGTATATTGCCCTGTACTGATGTCATCCGAGTGCAAGCCAATGTTTCACCCGCACCCATAGGCTATGTGCGCACGTTGCGTTTTTTCCAGCGTTGACGCTGCGTTTTGAACTGCAGCGTTTCAGTGCCAAATTGCATGCATTCTGCTTCCCCAGCAAAGTCTGAGAAGTCCAAAAATTCAATGCGCACACTGCATTTTTAAAAGCAGCGTTTTGGATGCCAAAAATCGCTGCGGGAAAAAAAAAGCAGCATGTCACTTCTTTTGTGCGTTGTAGCTGCGTTCTCCACCCATTGAAAGCAATGATGTCGGTCAAAACGCACCCAAAATGCACTTGGACTGCATTTTTGTTGCATTCTGCATGCTTTCTTGACAAGCCAAACGCAGGTCTTTTCAGTCTCTCTTTGTGGATGTCGGTCAATCTCCCTCTGTCTGTCTGTCTGTCGGTCTCTCTCTCTGTCCGTCGATCGGTCTCTCCCCTCTCTCTTACTCACCGATCACCAGTGCTGCGCTTCACCGCTGTCACAAAGCTCCGGTGGCTTTTCCTCTTTTGAAAATGCCGGCCGCTCATTATTCAATCTCGTATTCCCTGCCTTCCCCGCCCACCGTTGCCTAGGATTGGTTGCTGTCACAAACCACCGGGGGGTCACTCAGAAATCCCCCGCGCTGGCTACCAGTACGTCACAATCGGGGGGTAACAAGCAGGAGTCAACCCTCCTTTATACCTCCCGACCGACAGACAGAGCACGTGACGCGCTCTCTAGCGCCCCTCTTATAGTCAGGCCAATTATGGAATTGCCCGACAATAAGCAAGGAGGCCGCTATACTACTTATGCCGATTATTGAAGGGTCCCCGGTGAGAGTAGGGTATATATTCCCCCGACCTCCGCGGGCGGAATATATAATATCTTCCCGGATCTCACTGGCCTCCCCACAATAATCCTTGGCACAACTCGCTGCCACCAACCGATTTACGGTAACTATTAGCCGAACACACAGACGTGGGATTCAAGATCGAGATAACAGAACAGCCCAAGATTAATTATATAATTTAATCGCCTAAAGCACACTAGAAACTACAATATATACAATAGGGAATCTACAGAATATACATATGTCAGAGTACAGTTACAGATAAAGCATGGTTTACAACAGGTATGCAATTCAATCAGTTACCTTGTGCGTCTGGCCACAGGGGGGCGCTGTAGACCAGGTTTCCAGGAACTCTCTCACAGGTCTGTCCCAACCAGGCCCCCGAGCAGAAGAACACTGGAAAATGGCCGAAGTAGGGTTATCAACCTGGGCAGATCCAGGTCCCCTCCTACCTTAGTGACCTCACAGGGAAGCACTGCCACTCCCCCTGCATGGATCAGAATTATCCAGCAAAGGGGATATTGGCCATAACTTTGCCTGGGAGCGTCGTAGGCGGACGCCAATGCTCTCATTGTGACAGTTATGAATTTAGCTACAGAACGAGGGGACTCATGACCTGTCTGCCAGTTCCCCATTGGCTGATATCACGCCTGGGGCATTTCCCAATGTCCTGCTCCCATAAAAAGGGGGTGCCGGCATCGTCCACATGCGGAGACACCATTTTTATGGTTGCCATATTTATCGGAAATATGGCTTGCGAGATATGAACCATTTTTTACTGGAGTCGTTCTGTCTGCTAGTTCCATAGCCTTGCTAATGAGATACAACTCTTGTTACAGGGTGACGGCAGGGAGTCATCCTGTGTCCTTTGTCCTAAAGCCACCTAATTTCCATATCACAGGACATGGCCATGGAGTTTGTTGCTAAACCAGTTGTGTGAAGGAAAGGGGGGTTGACACCAGGAGAGGGCTTCCTGACATACTTGAATATCATGATTTATCGTCATCTCTCCGGATTTACCTCACACCTCCCCCCTTTTGAGGGCGCTAGGGGGCAGCACACTCCGGTGTTCCCCCGTGCGCCCGTCCGCGACCTCTCCTTGTCGGGACAGCCCGTCTGCGTTACCGTGGTCACGGCCCCTTTTGTGGCGAATGGTGAAGTTGTATTGCTGGAGCGCAAGGCTCCATCGCAACAATCGCCCATTCGTCCCAGAGACGGTGTGCAACCAGCTGAGGGGATTGTGGTCCGTCTCCACGATGAAGTGGCGCCCGTATAGATAGGGTTGCAGACGCTGCAGGGCCCACACTATGGCCAGGCACTCCTTCTCCATTGTAGAATAGGCCACTTCCCTTGGTAACAGCTTCCTGCTCAGGTACAAGACTGGGTGCTCTTGGCTCGCAGAGTCCACCTGGCTGAGCACCGCACCGAGGCCGAAGTCACTGGCGTCGGTCTGTACTACAAACGGCCGCGTGAAGTCGGCTGCCTGTAGCACGGGCGGGCTGGACAGGGCGTCCTTTAGGGCCCGGAAGGCTGTCTCGCAGTCCACTGTCCAATCGACTGCAGAGGGCAGCTTCTTCTTGGTGAGGTCCGTCAAGGGCTTTGCCAGGCTACTATAGCATGGAACAAACCTCCTATAGTACCCAGCGGTCCCCAAGAAGGACATCACCTGCTTCTTGGTCCTGGGGGTGGGCCAGGATGCGATGGCTTCCACCTTCTCAGGCTCGGGCTTCAGTGTTCTCCCACCTACCCGGTGACCGAGGTACTGGACCTCGCTCATGGCCAGCTGACACTTTCCCGGCTTGATGGTCAAACCTGCCCGGTGGATCCGCCTGAGCACCTGTGCTAGATGCTCTAGGTGATCTTCCCAGGTGGGACTGAAGACGGCAATGTCATCCAGGTACGCGGCCGCGTACCCTTCAAGTCCCTTGAGCAGGGTGTTGACCATCCGCTGGAAAGTGGCAGGGGCATTCCTCATCCCGAATGGCATCACCGTGGACTCGTACAGTCCAAATGGGGTAATAAAGGCAGAGCGTTCCCTGGCCTTGCGAGTCAGGGGGATCTGCCAATATCCCCGGCTCAGATCCATGATGGTCAGGTACTGAGCCCCGGCCAACTGATCGAGCAGGTCATCGATGCGTGGCATTGGGTACGCATCGGCGACCGTGACAGCATTGAGCCCCCTGTAGTCCACGCAGAACCGAGTGGTTCGGTCCTTCTTAGGGACGAGGACTACAGGCGAGGCCCAAGCGCTGTTGGATGCCTGGATCACCCCCAGCTTCAGCATCTCGTCAATCTCCTGGCGCATGTGTTGCTGCACCTCCAGGGAGACCCGATATGCTGAACGCCGGATCGGGGGATGATCCCCAGTGTCCACGTGATGGGCAGCCAAGTCAGTCCTTCCGGGCTGGTTGGTAAACAACCCCCGGAAGGGGTGTAGGGTGGCCCACAGCTGGGACCGTTGGTCCTCCAAGAGCTGGTGGCCAACCTCCACATCCTCAATGGATCCGCCTGCCCTAACCTGGGCTAGCATATCCAAGAGGGTTTCCGCTTCTCCCTCCTCGGGCAGGTTGCACACGGGGAGCGCACATGCCTCCCGCTCATGATGTGCCTTCATCATGTTCACATGGAAGGGCTTCCGCCTTCCACGGGCAGGGTCCAGGGTGACCAGGTACGTCACAGGGTTGAGCTGCTGGTACACGAGGTATGGGCCTTCCCAGGCTGCCTGAAGCTTGTCCTGTGGTACGGGGACCAGTACCCACACCTCTTGACCCACTTGGTAGGTCCTCTCACAAGCGTTCTGGTCGTACCAACGCTTCTGACCAGCCTGGGCTTGAGCCATATTGTCGTGTACCAGTTGCGTCAAGGCCTGCATTTTGTCCCGGAAGCGCATGACATACTCGATAACCGACACTCCAGGGGTGGCCAAATCCCCTTCCCAAGCCTCTTTCACCAGAGCCAGGGGGCCCCGCACACGTCGCCCGTACAGGAGCTCAAACGGTGAGAATCCTGTTGAGGCCTGTGGAACCTCCCGGTAAGCAAATAACAGGTGTGGGAGATACCGCTCCCAGTCACGCCCATGGGAGTCGACCAACATCTTAAGCATCTGCTTTAAGGTGCCATTGAACCGCTCGCACAGGCCATTAGTCTGTGGATGGTACGGGCTGGCCACCAGATGTCGCACCTGGACTTGCTTACAGAGGGTCTCCATCAGCTGGGACATGAATTGGGTCCCCCGGTCAGTGAGCATTTCCTGGGGAAAACCCACTCGGGAGAAAATCTCCAGCAATGCGGTGGCCACCTTGTCAGCCCGAATGGACGACAAGGCCACTGCTTCTGGGTACCGGGTGGCATAGTCCACTACCGTCAGTATGAAGCGTTTCCCGGAGCTGCTGGGGATGGCCAGCGGGCCGACCAGATCCACAGCCACCCTCCTGAAAGGCTCATCGATGATGGGCAGAGATACCAGTGGGGCTTTGGGGCGTGGCCCCGCCTTCCCCACTCTCTGACAGGTTTCACACGAACGGCAGTAGGCAGCCACATCGGCCCCCATTTTTGGCCAGTAGAAATGCTGGTTTAACCTGGCCTTGGTCTTAGCGATCCCTAGGTGTCCGGCCATCCGAATCTCATGTGCGATCCGCAACAACTCCGTCCGGAACGGATAGGGTACCACCAACTGTCGGTCCCTGGGCCACGCCTCCGGTGAACCCTGCTGGACCGTGGCCCGGTACAGCCGTCCTTGGTCCCAGACCACTCGCTCCGGGTCCGAGTCCGAGGGAGGCTGTGCCGCCTGCTCCTTAAGAGCTTTCAGGCTGTCGTCAGCTTCTAACGCTGCCTGAAACCCCTGACTAGATGTGGCCAGAATCGACGAGACTGTCACATCTTCAGTCAGTACCCCGGGACCTGTGTCCTGGCCTCCACCTGACTCGGCTGCCACTTGGTCAGAAGGGGAAGAGCTATCGGACCTCCGGGAGGCCCCTTGGCTTCCAGCACTCCCACTGCGGGTGACGGCGGCCACAGCCGCTGCGACCGTGGGTCGTGCCTGCTCCTCCTCCGTTCCTGACCAAGTCGCCGGTTCAGGCAGACCTACCTGGCTTCCTGACACCCCGGTTGTGGGGGAACCCTGCACCGAGATCTTACCTGGGAGCACTTCCGCTCCTGGACCGGCCCCAATCTCACCTGCCTGTTCCCCCCCTGCAGCAACAGAACCCCGCTGTGAAATCTCTGGGGACCCCACATTTGCTGTGGTAGCCCCCACCCCACACACTGGTCCTCCCCCTGCAGCACCCTGCTCTCTGCTTATCCCTGCAGAGGGCAGCAGATCCCAGCTCACAGGCTGGTTACTTGTAGAGGCATTGTCACACCTTTCTCTGACCCCCTCCCCTGTCACAGCTGCAGCTGAGTGTGTGTCTATGGTGTCTATGCAAGCAGAAATATCAGAGTTCACTCCCTCCTCCCTTACATCATTCATAGATAACACATTAACATTGTTAGGAGTCATGTCAGTACGGGCTGAAGGTTCAGCCCTTGGTTGGGGCCCAAACTGGGAGGTTATCTGCCCCAAATCTGTCCCAAGTAGCACGTTTGCAGGGATCCGATCAGTTACCCCCACCTCCCTCACCCCTCGCCCTGCGCCCCAGTCCACATAAATGTCAGCAACAGGCAGCGCCGGGTCAATGCCTCCAATCCCGGAGACAGCGAGGGTTTTTCCAGGGATCAAGTCTTGGGGGGACACCATCTCAGGCCGCACCAGAGTCACCTCCGAGGCGCTGTCTCGCAGTCCTATGGTCACAGACTGGCCGACGGTGACAGGTTGGAAGCTGTCCAGGGACCTACCACCACCCCCACCCACACAATACACCTTGGGCGGCCCTTGGGACGGGGACGGAGCCGGGGCCTTGGGACGCTGAGGGCACATGGCCTTGAAGTGTCCAGGTAGGTTGCACTGGTGGCACCGTCTTGGTTCTGCCACGGGCCTGGAGAGGGGAGTTGAGGGGGACACCCCCTGCAGTCTAGGGGCAGGTGGGGCAGTCGCAGAGTTCATCTTACCCCCTCTCCAGGTGCTGCTGGTGGCTGCTCTCCTGGCTTCAGGAGCCCGATTGTTGGTGTAGTCATCTGCCAGGGCAGCTGTAGCCGTGGATCCCTTTGGCTTCTGGTCTCGGATGAACTGGCGGAGATCCTCAGGGCAGTTCCACAAGAGTTGCTCCGTGATGAACAAGTCCAGGATCTCCGGTCCGGTGGAAAGCTGCAGGCCTTGGGTCCAGTGGTCGGCAGCTCGGGCAAGTGCCCGCCGGTGGTCAGCCCAGGAGTCCTTTGGTCCCTTCTGCAGCGTCCGGAACTTCTTGCGGTAGGACTCCGGGGTGAGGTTGTACTGTTGGATCAGGGCCCGCTTGATGGTGTCGTAGCCCTGATCTGCCTCAGCAGGCAAGTCCCCAAGGACATCCAGGGCCTTACCCCTTAAACGGGGGGTCAGGTATTTGGCCCACTGGTCCTTGTTCAGATGGTGCTGCAAGCAAGTCCGTTCAAAAGTAGTCAAGAAAGAGTCCAAGTCTCCATCCTTCTCCAGCACTGGGAAGTCCTCAACACGGACCTTTGGACGTTTGGTGTCTGGAAGGTCACGGGTGGCTGATGAGGGCCGGAGCTGAGCTAGCTGCAGCTGGTAGTTACGCTCTGCCTGGCGCTCTTCACGCGCTGCTTGCCGCTCACGCTCGGCCATGAGTTCCTTGTAGCCCTCCCGGTCTCCAGCCTGGCGTAGGGCCATAGCCATTTGAAGAAGGCTATCCGAGCCTCCCAGGCTCGGTGGAATGGCACGTGGTGATCTGCGGCCCGCTGCGGAGCCTGGTGATTCACTGTCCATGGCAGAGCGGAGGGCTGGCATCCGGCTCGTTGAGGACCCTTGGGCGAGCTGCTCCTCATCTTGTCCAGCAGTGCCCGGTTGTGCCATGTCCTCTGCAGAGCTGTTTTCTGGCGTCGAGCTCCTGGACTCGTGGGCAACCTCCTCATTGCTGTCCACAGCACCGTCCTCCCTCTCTTCGGCTCCTGCCTTAGCATTGGCCAGTTGCATAGCTCTGCTCCTGGTGCCATCAGCCATTCTTGCAGACTTTTGGTCACTGACACAGAACTGACACCTGATGCCTCCACACACCTTACAGTATCTGCACTCTGACACTCTAGTGTTGAGCTAGTCTGAAGACCCCAGCAGCCACAGCTGCTGCAGGCAGTCTTTAGTGTCTGGGAGTATGGGTCTCACACTCACACACACTATTATCTCGATCCCACCGCTTGCCACCAATATGTCACAAACCACCGGGGGGTCACTCAGAAATCCCCCGCGCTGGCTACCAGTACGTCACAATCGGGGGGTAACAAGCAGGAGTCAACCCTCCTTTATACCTCCCGACCGACAGACAGAGCACGTGACGCGCTCTCTAGCGCCCCTCTTATAGTCAGGCCAATTATGGAATTGCCCGACAATAAGCAAGGAGGCCGCTATACTACTTATGCCGATTATTGAAGGGTCCCCGGTGAGAGTAGGGTATATATTCCCCCGACCTCCGCGGGCGGAATATATAATATCTTCCCGGATCTCACTGGCCTCCCCACAATAATCCTTGGCACAACTCGCTGCCACCAACCGATTTACGGTAACTATTAGCCGAACACACAGACGTGGGATTCAAGATCGAGATAACAGAACAGCCCAAGATTAATTATATAATTTAATCGCCTAAAGCACACTAGAAACTACAATATATACAATAGGGAATCTACAGAATATACATATGTCAGAGTACAGTTACAGATAAAGCATGGTTTACAACAGGTATGCAATTCAATCAGTTACCTTGTGCGTCTGGCCACAGGGGGGCGCTGTAGACCAGGTTTCCAGGAACTCTCTCACAGGTCTGTCCCAACCAGGCCCCCGAGCAGAAGAACACTGGAAAATGGCCGAAGTAGGGTTATCAACCTGGGCAGATCCAGGTCCCCTCCTACCTTAGTGACCTCACAGGGAAGCACTGCCACTCCCCCTGCATGGATCAGAATTATCCAGCAAAGGGGATATTGGCCATAACTTTGCCTGGGAGCGTCGTAGGCGGACGCCAATGCTCTCATTGTGACAGTTATGAATTTAGCTACAGAACGAGGGGACTCATGACCTGTCTGCCAGTTCCCCATTGGCTGATATCACGCCTGGGGCATTTCCCAATGTCCTGCTCCCATAAAAAGGGGGTGCCGGCATCGTCCACATGCGGAGACACCATTTTTATGGTTGCCATATTTATCGGAAATATGGCTTGCGAGATATGAACCATTTTTTACTGGAGTCGTTCTGTCTGCTAGTTCCATAGCCTTGCTAATGAGATACAACTCTTGTTACAGGGTGACGGCAGGGAGTCATCCTGTGTCCTTTGTCCTAAAGCCACCTAATTTCCATATCACAGGACATGGCCATGGAGTTTGTTGCTAAACCAGTTGTGTGAAGGAAAGGGGGGTTGACACCAGGAGAGGGCTTCCTGACATACTTGAATATCATGATTTATCGTCATCTCTCCGGATTTACCTCACAGTTGCACTCAGACATACCCCCACACTGAGTGACAGCTGTATCACTGCAACCAATCACAGCCACCGGTGGGCGGGTCTATATCGTGCAGTAAAATAAGTAGTTAAAAAAAACGACATGCGGTTCCCCCCAATTTTGATCCCAGCCAGGGTAAAGCCACACGGCTGAAGGCTGGTATTCTCAGGATGGGGAGCTCCATGTTATGGAGAGCCCTCCAGCCTAACAATATCAGCCAGCAGCCGCCCGGAATTGCCACATCCATTAGATGAGACAGTCCCGGGACGCTACCCGGCTCATCCCAAATTGCCCTGGTGTGGTGGCAATCGGGGTAATAAGGACGAAGTTCTAGGTTAATCATGGCAGGCGTCTCCCTGAGATACCTTCCATGATTAACCTGCAAGTTAAAGAAAATAAACACATACACCCAAAAAAATCCTTTATTTGGAATAAAAGACAAAAAAAAAACCCTCTTTCACCACTTTATTAACCCCCAAATACCCATCCAGGTATGGGGTAATCCACACGATGTCCCACGACGCTCTCAGCTCTGCTACATGAAGCTGACAGGAGCGGGTCACAGACCAGACCGCTCTTGTCAGCTCCACGCAGCAACTTAAGTGAGCCGCACGATCAGCGATGACATCAGTCAGCTTACCCGCGGCCGCCGCTGGATCCTCCAACTGTGACACCAAGCCGCCCGAGTGACTTAAGTGAGCTTCGCGATCAGCGATGACGTCACAGGTGAGTACTGGTCTCGGGTGGAGGACTCCAGCTGGCCGCGGGTAGCCTGAGTGACGGCAGCGTTAATCGTGCTGCTCAATTAAGTCACTCGGGATTAGCGGTCACCGGTGAGTCCTTCACGGGTGACCGCTAATAAGGACGCGAGACAGAGACGCGGTATGTCAATGTTGTCGGGTGAAGTTCATTCTCATCACGTGACTCTGTGCTGTCAGCGGGCTTTTAGCAGAGCTCAATACCGTGGGACTGCACTGCAAAAAATGCATCCAAAAATGCATGCGTTTTGGATGCTTTTTTTTTTTTTATTTTACAAACGCAGGGTTTACAGTTTAGAGGGTGCGTTCTTTTCCACACTGTTATGAACGCAACGTGCGCACATACCCATAGACTTGTATGATGTGATGAGAGACTCGCAGACAATCGCTGCATGCTGCAATTTTTTTTTCTCAGTCCGATTAGGGCTGACTAAAAACTCGCAGAATGACCTGCATCATTGACATAAATTGACATGAATGAATTGAGTGCAATGTGAGATTTTCTCGCATAGGGCTCGTGCGAGTGTTACGCCAGTATGACTGTAGCCCGAACTGTATAACTCTCCTCCTGGACATTCAGTTCCACTAATCTCAGCATATTGTCCCCCCTGGTATCCTGCCATAAACGTCTTGTAATCACCGTTTCCATGGCATTGTGATGATCAGCAGCCATGTGAGATTTTGTCATGCTGGTGGAAGAACATCATCAGTAGGAGCTAAGGATAGTGTATTAAGATCAGCCCACACTCTGATGTGTATGGGCCCTCACGAGTCTTCATTCACAGATGATTTCGGGGAAGAGACTGATCTCGTCCACTTAATTTCAGTTACTGACCCACCCGGAGAAGTCTGGCATCTCCTCTATAACAGAGAAAACAAGAACGCTCAGCCAAGTGATTCTGTGTTTGCGAAAGTCAGGGGAGACAGGGATCTGTCCTTGGCACCCGGGCGTTACTACAAGCCTCCTTCCCTGCTTACCATACACACTGCGCGTGCGCGCGCACCTGCGTCCTCACTCACATGGTCCGGACCGCGCCAGCGTTCAACACACGTGAATAGTAAGTAATCTTGCTTCCTCCCTATAAATGAACCCTTGTACACTCCATTCCCCTGACGAAGCCGCAGCAGCGGCGATACGCGTGGGGTGGTCTGTGTACCCACCGTTTTGTCCCTGCCACAGTGCGGATGTTCTGTTCCACCAGACCCAGCTGTTGCTCCTCCCACTCTATCCCCCCTGTTACCCCACTGGGTGGGTATTGGTTGTTCTATTGCTGAGTGCTGTGTTCTTGGTTCCTGTGAGTCCAAACTTCCCCTTGTTGGGAATAGGTCTATATTTTCTGGACTATCTTGAACCCTGTGAAACATGTGAGTTTTTCGCTAGACTCTGTTGGGTTTATGCCTACATATGGGCCTTTGTGTATTTTTGGGGTGCACTAGATCTTTCCATCTTACACAGTGATTGCTTTTGTATTACACCCTGCTTATTGTCTTCTAGATGATCTACTATTTTCATATATGTACATTGTATGACATATCCTTAGATTATTGATACTATTTTGCAGGTGTATATTTCCCCGCATTTCTCCTTTGTCTGTGGCAGGGCATCATTATCACTATTGCTCCATATTTTATGTATTGTCTGTGAGTACAAGATCCTGTTTTTTGTCCATGTTTTAATTGATTTTAAATTGTATCAAGTGTACTACGGTATGAATAAAGGTTTTTTTCTATTTTCGGTTGTGCGTCCATATGCAATGTCTTTTTCTTCCCCCTCATATGGGAGACAGAGATCTTACATCTGAAAGCTATCTAATGTGTTTGGGGTCCTAATTCTCTATTCATGCTTGGAAGCATTGTGATAAGATAGTTATATTTCCCTGCATATACAGTGGGTCCGTAAAGTATTCAGACCCCTTTAAATTTTTCACTTTGTTTCATTTCAGTCATTTGGTAAATTCAAAAAAGTTCATTTTTTCTCATTAATGTACATTCTGCACCCCATCTTGACAGATAAACAGAAATGTAGAAATTTTTGCAAATTTTTTAAACAAAAAAAACTGAAATAAAACATGGTCATAAGTATTCAGACCCTTTGCTCAGACATTCATATTTAAGTCACATGCTGTCCATTTCCTTATGATCCTCCTTGAGATGGTTCTACTCCTTCATTGGAGCCCAGCTGTGTTTAATTAAACTGATGACTTGTTTAAGAAAGGCGCACCCCTGTCTATATAAGACCCTACAGCTCACCGTGCATGTCAGACCAAATGAGAATCATGAGGTCAAAGGAACTGCCCAAGGAGCTCAGAGACAGACACAGATCTGGCCAAGGTTACAAAATAATTTCTGCAGTACTGAAGATTTTTAAGAGCACAGTGGCCTCCATAATCCTTAAATGGTAGAAGTTTTGGACCACCAGAACTCTTCCTAGACCTGGCCGTCCAGCCAAACTGAGCAATTGTGGGAGAAGAGCCTTTGTGAGAGAGGTAAAGAAGAACCCCAAGATCACTGTGCCTGAGCTCCAGTAGGGAAATGGGAGAAAGTTCCACAAAGTCAACTTGTTGCATCATTACCAAGAAGACTCGGGGCTGTATAAGCTGAAAAGGGAGCTTCTACTCAATACTGAGCAAAGGGGGCAAATACTTATGACCATGTGATATTTCAGTTTTTCTTGTTTAATAAATTTGCAAAAATTTCTACTTTTTTTTAATGCGAAAAAATGAACTTTTTTGAATTTACCAAATGGCTGCAATGAAACAGAGTGAAAAATTTAAAGGAGTCTGAATACTTTCCGTACCCACTGTATATAGTGCCCTTAGCGTTCTGTATAGCTATGTACTACAATTTGAGTTACTGCATATGATATACGTACTCCTCATTGGTTAAAAAAATCCTTCAAAAATACTTAGAGTATTTTTACTCCACTGTAAAATATATAGCGCATTTTCTGCCCCACGTTAAACTATCCTACATTACCCCACACAAGCACCATATGTCTATCCCACTGTAAGCCCGCACAGTATGTTGCTACCACAGTTTGTTTCCCCAAAGTGCCATATGGAGGCCCTCATAGTACCTCTTAACACGCACACAGCATGGAGCCCAACATAGCCACACACACTTAGCACACACACACACGCACCTGCATCATGGAGACGTACACATGCAAGCACATAACTAGAGGCCCACACAGCCTCCCCACACATACATGCATGCACTATGAAGGCCCACACACGTACGCAGCATGGAGACCCACACAGCCCCCCACGCCACACATACGCAGCATGGAGGCCCACACAGCCCCCTCCACAGGCATGCAGCATGGAGGCCCACACAGACCCTCCCCCCCACACACACACACACACACACACACACACACACACACACACACACACACACGCATGGAGGCCCGTGCCCCCCTCCCCCCACGTAGCATGGAGGCCCACACAGCCTTCCTTCCAGGCCTCACACACTGAGTTCGCTTTTGGGGAACGTTGTGAGACATTGCTATGGATTACAGCGGACTTTTTTTTTTTTTCTTTTTCAAAAACATTTTTAATAAATTGTTGAACAAGGGCTGTAGTTGAGGGTGTTTGTTCAAATAACATTTTTTTAATATTTCCACTGAATTACGGATGGGTGTGTCTGCTAGACACCCATCCATAACTAATAGCAGGGCTTGATGTCAGCTTGCAATTCACAGCTGGCATCAACCGCATATATGACCCCATCTGCCACCGCACCAAGGCAATGGGAAAAGCAGAGTACAGCGTCAAAATTGGCGTATCTAATAGATGTGCCTCTTTTGGGGCGACTGCAGGCTTCTATTTTTAGGCTGGGAAGGACCAAATAATTTAGCCTTTCCCACCCCAATAATATCAGCTCTCAACTGTCTTACCCCACACAAGCACCGTATGTCTATCCCACTGCAAGCCCGCACAGTATGTTGCTACCACAGTTTGTCTCCCCAAAGTGCCATGTGGAGGCCCTCATAGTACCTCTAACACGCACACAGCATGGAGCCCAACATAGCCACACACACATAGCTCACCCACACACATGCGTGCACACCCACACACATGCGTGCACACCCACCTGCATCATGGAGACGTACACATGCAAGCACATAACACTATAGAGGCCCACACAGCCTCCCCACACATACATACATGCACGCACTATGAAGGCCCACACACGTACACAGCATGGAGGCCCACACAGCCCCCCCGCCACACGTACGCAGCATGGAGGCCCACACAGCCCCCCGCCACATGTACGCAGCATTGAGGCGCACACAGCCCCCTCCACACGCACGCAGCATGGAGGCCCACACAGACCCCCCTCCACATGCACGCACGCAGCATGGAGGCCCACACAGACCTCCCCCCTCCACACGCACGCACGAATCATGGAGGCCCACACAGACCCCCACCCCACACACACACACACACACACACGCACACGCAGCATGGAGGCCCACACACACACGCACACGCAGCATGGAGGCCCACACACACACATGCACATGCAGCATGGAGGCCCACACACACGCACACGCAGCATGGAGGCCCAGACAGACCACACACACACACACACACACGCAGCATGGAGGCCCACACACACACACACCCACGCACACACACACACACACACGCAGCATATAGGCCCACACAGACACCCACACGCACGCAGCATGGAGGCACACACAGCCCCCCGCCACATGTACGCAGCATTGAGGCACACACAGACACCCACACACACACGCACGCTTGCAGCATGGAGGACCACACAGACACCCCCCACACACACACACACACACACATACGCAGCATATAGGCCCACACAGACACACACACACACGCAGCATATAGGCACACACACACACACACACACGCAGCATATAGGCACACACACACACACACGCAGCATATAGGCCCACACACACAC